>NW_027361694.1:20662500-21017500 GCF_039654945.1 Dendrobates tinctorius
AATTTTTGCTTAGTTGTTGGGAGGTATGTGTAGCAGAGATGGCTTGTCTCTAGGATGTAACCTGGAGTATTTTCTCTAGTGCATGAAAGCACTAAAAGGTTCGTTTGTTGCACCTGGGACCAGGCTATGGGTAGCTATGAGAGATGGGCAGGTCTAGCTACCCAGATACCTCACTTCTGGGTGTAGTTAACAGCCTATATAATGTAGGCTGTTGTTTGGCAAATGGTCTGCTTGTTGGGAGGGAGAAGGCATACCGTGTGTGTTTGACTCCTGACCGAGCCTGAATACTGGACGCTACCCCAGCCTGTGTGCCCACAGGCCTGGTGGAGCAGAGCCCTGCTATGGACATTTGTATTTTGCTTGCATGATCTGAAGGCTGTTTGTTTTCTGATTGGCTTCTGGGTTTATGAAACAATAAACCCACATGAACTTTTAATGGCTTCCTACTTCATAAAAGTAGGAACAGCGTCCAGTCCAGGTAAATAAAGATGAAAATGCTTTATTCATCCATGATCCTGTCTTCCTACTGTCGCAATCAAGTGAGTACAACCCCTACACTATCTATCTAGAGTGGCTTGCAAAAGTATTCGATCCCTTGATATGTTTCTTGTTTTGCTACCTCACAACCTGGAATTTAACTTTATTTTAGGGATTGCATCAGGTCATGTGAAGAACATGCCTACAACTTGAACATTTTGTTTTATTTTAATTGTGAAGCAAACAACAAATATGACAAAATAACTGAAAACTTCAGTGTGCATAACTATTCACCCCCTAAAGTCAGTACTTTGTAAAGCCTTATTTTGCAGCAATTAGAGCTGTAAGTTGTTTTGGATAACTCTCACTGAGCTTTCCACATCTTGCCACTAGGATTTTTGTATATTCCCCAAGGCAAAACTGTACCAGCTACTTCAAGCTAGATGGTTTCCTCTGGTGGACAGTAATCTTCAAGTCTGACCACACATTTTCTATTGGGTTAAGGTCTGGGCTTTGACTAGGCCACTCCAAAACATTTACATGTTTCCTCTTAAACCACTGAAATGTTGCTTTAGCCATTTAGTCATAGTCTTGTTGGAAGGTGAACCTCCATCCCAATCTCAAATCACTGACAGACTGACACAGGTTTTGCTTAAGAATATCCCTGTATTTCACACCATCCATTTTCCCCTCAGCTCAGGACATTTTTCCTGTCCCTGCTGCCAAATATTATCACCAAAGCATGATACTGCCACCACCATCTTTCACTGTGGGGATGGTGTTCTTGGGGTGATGAGCTGTATTGGTTTGGTGCCAGACATAACATTTACTTTGTTGCCAAAAATCCAATTTTGGTCTCATCTGACCACAGCACCTTCCGCCTTACATTTGGGAGTTTTCCACATGTCTTTTGGCAAACTCAAAATGAGGTTTATTATTTTTGTGTGTGAGGAATGGCTTTTTCTGCCCACTCTGCCATAAAGGCCACCTCTTTGAAGTGTACGGCTTATTGTGGTCGTATGGACAAATAATACAAAAATATTTAAAGACAGGTTGCAATATAATAAAATAGATAAAAAGCCAATTGGTTGAATATTTTGTACGCCACTGTATCTATTTATCTCTTTAACTGTAAATATCTACTTGATATGGGTGAAAGGACCTGCATTATGCAATTCATGTGCAATAATCTGTCATCACCAATATTACTAAGTGAGGACGATTTTCATCTCCTGTAAATTATTACATGCTATGTCCTCCTCTGCAGCTTCCATTTACTCTAAAACCATCCTTGTCACATTATTTATGACACTTGTCACACCGATCATGATATGTAATATCACATTAGAGAATAACAGCAAAAGAGCTGATCTGATTTTGTCATTTTGTTGGTTCCTGCTGATTTATTAATTTGTAAAAAAAAAAGCCTTAAATGATTTTTTTTTATTGTTAACTTTGCAAAAACAGCGAACAAGTAGAACATTTTTGTCCTCCCCTCAAAAAAAGTAAAATGTAACGCTTTTTTTAATATATTATATGTATCGTAAAATGCTATTATTTAAAATTACAACTTGTTTTGCAAAAAACTAATCTTCACATGACTTTCTACTGACACATTGAATAGTAAAAAATGGCATGAACAACATCATAAGTCAAAGGATCAAAGTTGAGGGAAAGTATCAGTCATTATACACAGTAGGAGAGTATTAAACAAGTCCTGAAATGTGTGAGAAGACCCTATAAATTCAGAACCAGATGGCCTGCCCTGAACCCAGAACACTTTAATTAGTTTTACATATCCATTACTTTTTTTGTCCACCTAAGGGTACGCTCATACTAGCGTACATTCTCTCATGTGAGATAATCGGGTCGATTATACTAATGTACTAATGATCATATTTCATATTTCTGTGCTGTGATTCTCTTGCTTGAGAGAATTGCAGCACAGGTATGGAAAAGATGGAGAACTTAATTTATCCATCTTCTCTATTGTCTCTGTCAGGGCATTACTGTCCTTACTGGTGTATGGTGCCCGATGAGCAGAAGTCTGGTTCAGACACCCCCTCTTTTTGCTACTACTCACCAGTCCCCAGTGGCAGGATTTGGCCAGTTCATTCACTAACTGAATGTGCATCCTCGGACGCACACGCACTTGAAATCTATTGCTGTAGACTGTGAGCCCTCGTAGGCAGGGTCCTCTCTCCTTCTGTACTTGTATGTCCCTTGTCTTACACATGTTTATTGTACTTGTCTATATTTCCCCTTTTCACATGTAAAGCGCCATGGAATCAATGGCGCTATATAAATGTATAATAATAATAATAATAATAATAATAATAATAATAATAATATTGCTGTGCAGGAAGCCACCAGCACTGCAATAGTTATCAACCGCCTGCCAATCAGAGGCCCTCAGCTGATGTCGGCACGCACGTCTCCAGCTTATGACGTCACTGCCATGCACCAGAACATCTCAAATGGATAAGGAAGAGGGCGTCACTCTAAATAAATAGGTAAGGAGAAACTTTTTTTTAACTTTTTGAACTGAAAGCCACAATATGGGTACTGGATGGAGACACATGGTGCAAGATGGGAGGACATATGGGACCAAGATGGGAGAACATATGGGGGCAGGATGGAGATGTTTGGGGCCAGGATGGGAGAATATATGGAGGCAGAATGGAGACACAAGGGGTCAGGATGGGAGAGCATATGCGGTCAGGATGGGAGATCATATAGGATCAGGATGGAGATGTATGGGGCCAGGATGGGAGAATATATGGGGCCAGTATGGGACAATATATGGGGTCAGGATGGAGACACATGGGGCCAAGATGGCAGGATATATGGGGCCAGGATGGGAGAACATATGGGGGCAGGATAGAGATATATGGGGCCAGGATGGGAGAATATATGTTGGCAGAATAGAGACACATGGTGCCAGGATGAGAGAACATATGGGGCCAGGATGGGAGATCATATGGGGTTAGGATGGAGACGTTTTGGGCCAGGATGGGAGAATGTGTGGGGGCAGAATGGAGACATATTGGGCCAGTATGGGAGAACATATTGGGTGAGGAAAAAGACACATGGGGCCAGGATGAGGTACATTATTACAGGAAGGGACAAGGATATGGGACATTATTACTGTAAGGGATAATTAAGGGATATTATTACTGCTGTGATGTATTTTATTTTTGGGGATGCTGTTTTCAGCTGGGAGGTCTTGTTACTGTGCAGGGTGACACTATGTTGCTTTTTTGTTCATCTGGCATAGTGTAGAAGTTGGGGAAAAACTAGGGAATGTGCTCTGGAAGCGGTGCTCTAGATATCTGTTATTTTCTGCAGAGACGAGTCCTGGCTGGAAGAAGTGATGGTGGTCTGCGCTGGATGAAGAAGCAATGATGTATATCTTCAACTAGAGATGTCACTGGTAAGTCAGTGTATTATCTGTACTTTTACACTATACAATGTATACTATGCACAGAGCTCCTGTGTATAATGTCACTGGTGATCCCTTTATTACGTGCACACTGTTGCTATATACTGAACTATATACAGAACTACTGTGTATAATGTAACCGGTGATCCCTGTATTATCTGTACACTGACTATATACAGAGCTCCTATGTATAATGTCACTGTTGATTCCTGTATTATCTGTACACTATATACAGAGCTCCTGTGCATAATGTCACTGGTGATCACTGTATTACTTGTATACTATGTATTATATACAAAGCTCCTGTTTATAAAGTCACAGATGAGACACTGTATTACCTATACACTATACATTATGTACAGAGTTCCTGTGTATAATGGCACTTTTGGTAATATTAGTATTGTGTTTTTTTAGTGATCAGTATTGTAGTATTCGGTCACTATGGGGTGATAATATGTTGTTCGTCCATGGTGTGAAGGCATTTGTCCCTTGTATGTAGTATTATTCAGTCACTATGGGGTGGTAATATGTGGCCTTGTCAAGCATTGGCTGTATTTGTCACTTGTGTGATGTATTATTCGGTCACTGGGTGGTAATATCTGGTCTGAATAAGGTGTGGCGATATTTGTACCATATATGTGGTATTATTCATTCACTATGTGGTGGAAATATTTGATCTGGTTATGGTGTGGTAGTATTTGTTCCTTGAATGTGGAATTATTTGGTCGCTATGTGGTGGTAATATCTGGTCTGGTCACAGTGTGGTGGTATTTTTTTCTTGCATGTGGTATTATTTGGTCACTATGTGGTGGTAATATGTGTTTTGGTAATGATGTGATGATATTTATCCCTTGTATGCAGTATTATTTGATCACTATGTGGTGGCAATATGTGGTCCGGCCATGGTGTGATAGTATTTGTCTCTTGCATGTGTTATTACTAGTCAGGGGCGAGTATACTCGTTGCTCAAGTTTTCCCGAGCATGCTCGGGTATCCTCCTTGGTGTGCTCAGAGATTTAGTTTTTGTCAATGCAGCTGCATGATTTGCGGCTGCTAGACAGCCTGAATACATGTGGGAATTCCCTAACAAATAGGCAATCCCACATGTATTCAGACTGTCTAGCAGCCGCAAATCATGCAGCTGCGTCGACAAAAACTAAATCTCTGAGCCCGCCAAAATACTCGGAGGACACCCAAGCATGTTCGGGAAAACCTGAGCAACTAGTATGCTCGCTCATCACTAGTTATTACTGGTCATTTTAAAAAATGTATGTGACACATTCCCTTAGAGAAACAAAAATAAAAATATACCTAAAAAGAGTATTGCATATTTTACCAAATGTTTAATAGGTTAGAGTAGAGTAGGGCCCGGAAAAAAGAGTCTACCTTGTCGTGCTGGCAGCTTAAAAAATCTTTTGGCCAAAACAAAGGCTGATGGCTGTGATCTGGTAGTCAATGGGAGCTGTTAATGTGTGATTGGTGAGGTGGTTCAGAACAATTTCTTTTCAAGAGTGGACGGTGGGACTGTGGAAGATTCAAGAGTTGGAGGCAGAGCAGGAGTGGAGCCTGGGTGGAGTCTCAAGGGGTCCCAAAAATTTTGCTAGTATGGAGCCCTGAATTCCTGGTGGCAACCCTAGTCTCTGTGAGAGTACATTTGATGACATCTGATTGCAGTCCAATGTTTTACATGCACCCATAGACTTGTATGTGTTAGGCGTCAGGTTCCTGTCGCTGCACAGCGGGAATCCCGAGCCTTGCTTCCAGCGGTCTCCCATTCCTCTCCAGCACGGCGCTTAGAGACCCGCTGTTTACCTTGGTTACCAGCTCCCTGCACCAGTGTGCTGGTATCTAAGGTACACAGCGATGTGCAAGCTCGTCGTCACTGGTGCTGATCGCTGGTGAAGCTGCCTGTTTGGCAGCTCACCAGCGATCATGTAGCGACACATCAGCGATCCTGACAAGTTCATATCGTTGTCGGGATCGCTGGTGAGTCGCTATGTGTGACGGGGCCCTAAGGTTACCTACAGACTTTGTTAGGTTGCATTCAATATCTACACTGTCTTTATAGTCTTTGATGTTTTCCCTGCATCTGTTTGAAACACCGTGTGTGATAATATATACTTTACCACCTATAAACTGTGTTCTGTAGTGTATTGCTCCACGCAAAAAGACTCCTGAGTCATCCATTATAATTATTACAATTGGACATCACTCGGCCATGTTATAAGTAGTGTGTATGAGCCCTGAAGCTGAGATTTCCATCAATGTTTTTGATCTCTCAGAGCTTTTTCAAGCTTAACACTTCTTTTCATAGCTGGTGGGGTAGCGGCTCAACTTCCCAACCTCCCTTTATAGCCACCACAGGAGCACCCTGGGCCAGCTATAAAGAGAAGCGCCAAGCTGAATATATTACTTTTATTGCTTACTGACACTGTACACTGGCAGAGAAACTGCAGGCATTGGTGAACGACATACTGACTGACAAATGTCAGGGTAATAGCAAGACAAGGAAAACAAGGGAAACAAGAACCACATTGACATCCATACTCCATTTACTCATAAGTATTCCTTTACACATGTCCAGGACTTGCCGAGTGCAGTCCTCTATACTTCAAGAACATCTATAGTGTATACTTTTAAAGTACCCTTACGATTAAAAGGAGTTTAGCTTGGAGACTGTCCCTTAAATAAAATATAACCTTTAATTGAATAATATTAAAATAGATTACTCTGGACAAAAAAGTGACACAAGATTATAATAACCACACACATAAATTGCTAGTGCATAACCAGTGCTCAATAAAAAACAGTTTGGTCTCACCAGTATGTTGCAAGTTCTTTGCAGCAGGTTCACATTTGACAGTAGCAGGATATATAGTCCATATATGGGGGGGGGAGTTTCCTTTTATTCCCTGCCATGCCTCTGCATTGCCCTTATCCTCACAAGGACAGTCCTCAAGTGTAGGCTTCTACGGGTTTCCCACCATCAATGTAAACAAGTAAAACTCCATACGCATTTCCTCCCCAATGGAGGGGATTCATCAGGGAAGCTAAAATAGAATAAAGCTAGTGGGAAAAGAATATATATATATATATATATATATAGTGGGATCCTGCAGTGGCAGGAGACCCTTTTCTCAGGTGTGGTCATTCAGTATACCATCCTACTCGCTCCCTCCGTTCTGCTGATGACCTGAGGTCAGCATCCTCAATAATCAGAACCTCCCACTCCCGTCTTCAAGACTATACACGTGCTGCGCCAATTCTTTGGAATGCACTTCCCAGGTCAATACGATTAGTCCCCAATCCCCACAATTTTAAACGTGCCCTGATATCAGCCTGATGAAGGGACATAAGCAGTCCCGAAAGCTTGCTTTGTAATAACATTCACTATTATTTGTTAGCCATTAAAAGGTATCATACCCACAAGATTCCTATTTTGTTTCTCTCACTGAGAGCACGTGAAATACTCAGACTCGCTGTACTCGTTACGAGTAGCTCCAAATACTCGAGTACTCGTAACGAGTAGTGAGTCCAATCTATGTCTTTGGGAAATGCGAGTAATGAGCGGAGACTATGTGTGGGGGCGGAGAATGTGTGCTGGGGTCTATGGGGCTGTGTGTGTGGGCTCTGCCGGACTGATCAGGGGTCTGTGTGGGCTCTGCTGGGCTGATCGGGGGTCTGTGCCGCACAGACCCCCAATCAGCCCGGCAGAGCCCGCACAGACCCCCGCACACACATATGATGTTGTGCGGCCAGCCAATCACAGTTATGCCACAACAAATAAGGCGGTGGCTTTACTGTGATTGGCTGACACATGCCGGGCGGGAGATCCGAATATTGCGAGGCGAGTAGTGAAATTTACTCGCTAGGATTCGAGAACCGCATTACTCGCCGAGTACCGAATCCTAACGAGTATACTCGATCATCCCTAACCAAGACCTATTAGCTGAGTGTAGAATAAAAATCCAGATTAATCAATCCAATTCCCTGTAAACTATCATCAGTAGCTTATCCCTTGGTGGGGAGCTGAAGATTTAAATGTACAGGCAATTTAATGCTGAAGAATGGTTAGTAACCCTATTTTCCATGGTAAATAACACGTCATAATAGACAACATAAACTAGTCTGTTTTCACAGGAGGCCCTCTGTGGGGGTACAGAAACATAAAAAAATTGGTCATAAGATGATCAAGTGCAGTCTGGTCATAGTGTGGCCGTATTTCTCCCTTGTATAGTATGTGGTATTATTCAGTCACTATGTGGTAGTAATATGTAGTCCAGTCATGGTGTGGTGGTATTTCTCCTTTGTATGTGGTATTATTGGCTGTGCTATAGTGGATTGTGTTGTGTATAGCGGTCATTTTTCTCTGATATTAATTAGGAGAAGATTCTTTATTTCCATTAGACATTGAATACTTGGAACAAGCTATGCTTACAGGGGTTCTCCGGTGAAAACAAGTAATGACCTCTCCACAGGATAAGTCATAATTTATTGATTGGCGGGCGTCTGACTGCTGGGTCCCAGTCGGCAGAATGTGGAGCTTTTATCCCCATTATACTGGAACAGCATGTGCAGCTTGACCACTGATCCGTTCCTTCCCTCAGTGGCTGCACACGCTGCACTTGTTTTTTATCTGAAAGCCCCAAAAAGAATGAATGGAGCTGCGGTCAGATATCCTACATGCCTCTCCATTTTAAAATGGGGATAAAAGTGTCCTGTCAGGAATAAATCTTCCCCATTCTTCTGATCCGTGCAGTTTGAATTTTTTCCAATTTATGTGGACCCAAACGATCAATTTGTTATCACCTATGCTGTGGAGCCCATGGATCGGTGTGTTTGAACCAAAGAAGTCCTTTAATGCAAACTACTGTAATTGTACATCCCAGTTATGGTGGCACACAGTAGATGTGCAGGTGCCACTTGTGTTTTACAGTCGCTGCTCCACTATAACGGGAATTATTGCTAACAGTTATTTGCATATAGCTGTACGGTGGACTCGTAGGGTCAATTCCTCCTGTGGACCCCAGACACCCCAGTCCGACACTGGTTATCAGTCACATTGTATTGCAAAATTAATCTTTATAATGTGATTAACAACACAAAGAGTTTCCAGCTAAGTGTAATTCAGGTTTAATTTGTTAAAAATGGCATGTAAAATCTCATTTATAAAGGCTCATAAAATAGAGGGGTATATTGTTGCCTGGAGGGGTATATTTTGGCCTAGGCTCGTTTACACCTATAGGCATAGTTTGACTTAGGACAATTTATCTCTCAGGGTATACTATGGCCTGGGCCAAACTATACCGGGAATTAATCTAGACAGGGGTTAATTTGGCTGGTTACATCGGCTTGCAGAGACCAGCGCCGCCCCTGCAAATGACTAGGGGTGTAGAGTCATATGTTCAACAGAGCCAATTATGGAATTGGGAACCCCCAACCAGCATGTTGCTCAGATGTACAGTGGCATGTAAAAGTTTGGGCACCCCTGGTCAAAATTACTGTTATTGTGTACAGTTAAGCATGTTGACAAGTAAGGCCATGTGCACACGATGCAGATTTGCAGCGTTTCCGCAGCAGATTTTACCGCGCAGAAACGTTGCATATCCGCATTGTGATGTACAGTACCTTTAAAATGAATGAAAAAAAAAAAACGCTGTGCAGACGCTGCGGATTTTTCCGCGCGGTTTTCCTGCGGTACAAAATCCGCAGCATGTTACTTCTTTTGTGCGGTTTTCTATCTCCCCTGTTACCAAATCCGCAGGGGGAAGACCGCAATGGAAAACCGCACAAAAACCGCATGAAAACCGCGTGAAAAATGGAAGAAATCCGCAGGAAAAATGCAGGTCATTTGACCTGCGGTTTTCTTCCATTCTGCACGGAAAAATCCGCAGGGCTCAAAACTCCGTCTGCACTCAGCCTAAATAATCTCAAAAGGGCTAAAGTTAAAGCTGACACATTTCCTTTGTATTTTAAGCAATATATATATATATATATATATATATATATTGTCATTGTTTACATTTTAAAAATGACAAAAAGGAAAATTGGCAAATGCAAAAGTTTGCGCACCCTTGGAGATTTGTGTGCTTAGATAAATTTGACCAATGTTTGAAACCTTAATTAGTCTGTTAGGGTTACAGCTTGTTCACTATCATCGTTCCAAAAGGGCAGGCAATGCAAATTTCCCAGCTTTATAAAACTCCAGCCTCCTGAAACCTTGTGCCAAAAACAGCAGCTATTGGTTCTTTTAAGCAGCTGCCTAACACTCTGAAAATGAAAATGTTGGAGGCCCACAAAGCAGGTGAAGGCTATAAGAAGATAGCAAAGTGTTTTCAAGTTTCCCTTTCCTCAGTTCAAAATGTAATTAAGAAATGGAAGTAAACAGGAACAGTTGAGGTCAAGATACGGTCTGGAAGACCAAGCAAAATTTCAGTAACAGCTGCTTGTAGAATTGCTAGAGGCAAATCAGAACCCCCACTTGACTGCAAAGACCTTCAGAAAGATTTAGAAGACTCTGGAGTTCTACTGTTCAGAGACACCTGCACAAATATGGCCTTCATCACAAGAAAATCTCTCCTGCATGCTCACCATAAAATTAAGAGCCAGGAGTATGCAAAAGAACATATAAACAAACCTGATGTATATTGGAAACAAGTCCTTTTGAACCGATGAGGTTAAAATAGAACTTTGTGGCCACAATAATTGTTTTTTGTTTTTGGTTTTCTCTGTGTAATGGTCATGTGTTTATATGCATTTACATTTTGCATTTACATTAATTTACTTTTTCAGCTCAGATCTAGTTTCTCATATTACAAATACAGTAGACCATGTCCTGCTAAGTATGATTATGTGGACTTCAGCACATCAGGTATATGGTTTTAAGCAGGAAAGAAAATGGGGTCTGGGTGAATCACACATCACCACATTAAAGTGTACATGTAGCTTCCCGAAAAAAAAATGCTATCTATGCCTAGAGATGCTTTTAACAATTGTGACAAAGTCACTGGTATAGTACTGGAGGGGAGATATGTGTCACTACACTTGATGGCGTCATTGATATAAAGCCAGAGTATTTTCGTCCAGCACACTAAAATGTTGTGAAGTTTAAGTTAAAGTTGCCACTTCAATGTTATTTTTAATGTAACTGTAAGTACGAATTTTGGTCATGCCTACTGTTTAACCCCTTTACTCCCAAGGGTGGTTTACAAGTTAATGCCCAGGCCAATTTTTACAATTCTGACCACTGTCCCTTTATGAGGTAATAACTCTGGAACGGTTCCATGGATCCTGGTGATTCTCACATTATTTTCTCGTGACATATTGTACTTCATGTCAGTGGTAAAATTTAATTGATATGACTTGCATTTATTTTTGAAAAAAAAACGGAAATTTGGCGAAAATTTTAAAAATTTTGCAATTTTCCAACTTTGAATTTTTATGCCCTTAAATCACAGAGATATGGCACACAAAAAACTAAATAAGTAACATTTCGCACATGTTTACTTTACATCAGCACAATTTTGGAACCAAATTTTTTTTTTGTTAGGAAGTTATAAGGGTTAAAAGTTGACCAGCGATTTCTCCTTTTCACAACACCATTTTATTTTTAGGGACCACATCACATTTCAGGTCAATTTGAGGGGTCTATATGATAGAAAATACCCAAATGTGACACCATTCTAAAAACTGCACCCCTCAAGGTGCTCAAAACCACATTCAAGAAGTTTATTAACCCTTCAGGTGCTTCACAGGACTTTTTTGAATGTTTAAACAAAATGAACATTTAACTTTTTTTCACAAAAAAAGTTAATTCAGGTCCAGTTTTTTTTATTTTACCAAGGGTAACAGGAGAAATTAGACTGCAAAAGTTATTGTGCAATTTGTCCTGAGTACGCTGATACCTGATATGTGGGGGGGAACAACTGTTTCG
Organism: Dendrobates tinctorius; assembly: GCF_039654945.1. NCBI lineage: Eukaryota > Metazoa > Chordata > Amphibia > Anura > Dendrobatidae > Dendrobates > Dendrobates tinctorius. Next base: position 20,674,353 of record NW_027361694.1, read on the forward strand.
GCGCATGGCAGAGCTCAGAATGGAACGTGCGCCGTTTGACTTTTTCAATGCAAAATTGGCTGGAATTGAGATCGGGCACCATGTCACGTTTGGAGAGCTCCTGATGTGCCTATACAGTGGAAACCCCCCGTAAGTGACCCCATTTTGGAAACTAGACCACCAAGGAAATTATCTAGATGTGTGATGAGAACTTTGAACCCCCAGGGGCTTCACAGAAGTTTATAACGTACAGCCGTACAATTAAAAAATCATATTTTTTCCATAAAAATGATGTTTTCACCCCCAATTTTTATTTTCCCAAGGGAAACAGGACCCAAAAAGTAATTGTGCAATTTGTCCTGAGTACGCTGATACCCCAAATGTGGGGTAAACCACTATTTGGGTGCATGGCAGAGCTCGGAAGGGAAGCAGCACCATTTGACTTTTTTGGCTGGAATTGAGATCAAATGCCATGTTGCGTTTGGAGAGCCCCTGATGTGCCCAAACAGTGGAAACCCCCAATTCTAACTCCAACCCTAACCTCAACACACCCCTAACCCTAATCTCAGCCCTAGACCTAACCCTAACCCTAGCCCTATAACCCTAACCCCAGCCCTAACCCTAACCCTAATGGGAAAATGGAAATAAATACATCTTTTTAATTTTATTATTTTTCCCTAACTAAGGGGGTGATAAAGGGGGTTTGATTTACTATTTATGGCGGGTTTTTATGTTTGGCAGCTGTCACATGCTAGAAGACGCTTTTTATTGTAAAAATAGTTTTTGCATCACCACATTTTGAGAGCTATAATTTTTCCATATTTTGACCTACTGAATCATGTGAGGTCTTATTTTTTGCGGGATGAGTTGACGTTTTTATTGGTACCATTTTCGGGCACGTGACATTTTTTGATCGCTTTTTATTCCGATTTTTGGGACGCAGAATGAACAAAAACCAGCAATTCATGAAATTTTTTTGGGGGGTGCGTTTACACCGTTCCGCATGCGGTAAAATTGATAAGGTAGTTTTATTCTTCAGGTCAGTACGATTACAGCGATACCTCATTTATGTCGTTTTTTTACGTTTTGTCGCTTTTATGCAATAAAAACAATTTTATATAAAAAATAATTATTTTTGCATGGCTTTATTCTGCGAGCTATAACTTTATTATTTTTTCGCTGAAGATGCTGTGTGGTGGCTCATTTTTTGCGGGACAAGATGACGTTTTCAGCGGTACCATGTTTATTCATATCCGTCTTTTTGATCGCGCGTTATTGCACTTTTTGTTTGGCGGTATGATAATAAAGCATTGTTTTTTGCTTTGTTTTTTTTTTTAAGGGGCTTGCTAAAGGGGTTAACTAGTGGGATAATTTTATAAGGCGGGTCATTACGGACGCGGTGATACTAAATATGTGTACTTTTATTGTTTTTTTTATTTAGAAAATACAGAATTTATTAGGGAATATTTTTTTTTTTTTTATTTATTTTGTGATTTTTTAAAAAATTATTTTTACACGTGTTTTTTTTTAATTTTTTTACTTTATTATATTGTCCCGGGGGGGACATCACTGTCTTATGTCAGATCGCCAATCTGACGCTTAGAACAGCGCTGTGTCAGATCAGCGATCTGACATGCGCTGCTGCAGGCTTCCTCTTGCCTGCTCTCAGCAGGCAGTGAGGAAGACACCTCCCTGCAGGACCCCAAAGGCCCCCACGGCCATATTGGATCCAGAAGCCTGCAGGGAGGAGGACTCTCGGAGCGACGCAGCACATCGCATCGCTCCGGGGGTCACAGGGAAGCACACAGGGAGCCCCCTCCCTGCGCGCTTCTCTCCTATGCCCCCGGTACACTGCGATCATGTCTGATCGCAGTGTGCCAGGGGTTAATGTGCCGGGGGCGGTCTGTGACCGCCCCTGACACATAGTGCTCCCCCCGTGAGCACCGCTGATCGCCTGTGACGTAATATTCTGTCCTTGGGACTTAGGTCCCAGGTCACATGGATGGAATATTACGTCCAATGTAGGAAAGGGGTTAATGCTATATGCATTGTAATATGTTTAGTGGATTCACCCTTAACACGACTGAAATTGTGATGGTTATGACACTTGTATTTGTGTTTTGAAAATTTAATAAACGTTTAAAAATTAAAAAAAAAGTTAAAGTTGCATACATTTTCTGCTTTTATGTGGACATCTATAGAGTGGGTGGGAAAATGTCCACCTTATCTCCACTTGCAGAGTCGGCACCACCATGTCCTGACAGGACTTGGGTGATGTCACAGTCATGTGATCAGTCACATGATGGAGGAGTCACATGGCCTGGGGCTAAAGTAGCTGACTTCCAAAGGCCGCAGTGTTCAGTGTGCCTGGAGAGGAAGCACTCCAGAAAAATATTTGTGCCTGTGTTGTATGCTAAAACTTGAACTGTGTGATTTCTGCTAGCTGTAAGCGGGAGAAACCCCGCTCTCAGAAGAACTGTGTTTCCTGCCACCATTTTGTTTTGTTTTCCTGTTTTTGCCCAGAGGGCTGTATTTGCTTTACTAGTCCTTGGTTTATGCTTCCTATAAATAAACCAAAGGAAGTTAAAGCCACAGTCTACCCGTGTCTACCTCCATGTGCAGCCGAGTGAACCGATCTACCACAGAATCTCCATCCATGCATAGATAGCACAAAGATCAAGTGAGTGCACAGTGGCATGAAGTATGCTACTTTATCTAGGTATGATAGCAGCAAGACATAGGGAACTGATGTAATGTCATCATTTCAACAACATGAACCCTATAGAAAATGGACAATAGCATCATAATTCAGCGTGCTTTATTGTCTTGACTCAAGGAAGGGAATAATAACACCCCATAATAACAGGTTGTATATTACAATGTACTAGTCCTAATGAGTGTCACTATCCACAAGTTGTATACTGGTTTTTTTTTTAATGGTTTAACAAAGCACAAAAACGGGAACAATCTCACCACTTATAGCAGGCTGAGTATTTCAGATGTGGTAAGCATGTGGGGTGTCATGATCCACATGTTCCATAATGGTATCTCCCATAATGGTTTCTCCCGATGCATTTCCTCAATTAAGATGCATCAGGGGAGTCGTAAGGCATATGTCCTATGCCCAGAGTGAGCTGCTGCTGAGTGAAAGTCACCATGCTGCTATTTCAATAGTCGTGCACTATTCCAGTGCCTTGCGTGCGATATACTTCGCTCGCTGGACCGCATACTCCGCACTTCCAGCCAGTGGAACGCAGGAAGTCCAATGTGGACCGCAAGAGTCACATACAGCGGAGAGCATTAAAGGTGACGTATATTGATGGTTGCTTGAGGTATACAAACGGGGCGGTATTAACCTGCATTAACCAATCACCAAGGGAGTCAAATGATTACTTGTTTATTTATATCTCTTGTATTTTGATCAATTTAACAGGACATATTATAGTATTGTACATATTAACAGTATAATAAGCCTCTGACACACCTTCCACCACGGGCAACCCACCAGATGGAGACTCAACTTGGAATCTTCACATTTCAAAAGATTGTTGTCACACACCACTAAAGTGGCATCAATTTCCACAGAGTAGAAACAGTATAATAAGCCTCTGATACACCTTCCACTACAGGCAACCCACCAGATGGAAACCCAACTTCGAGTCACCACATTTCAAAAAATTATTGTCACACATCACTAAAGTGGCATCAATTTCCACAGAGTAGAAGCAGTATAATAGGCCTCTAATACATGTTCCATTACAGGCAACTCATCAGATGGAGACCCAACTTGACGTCTCCACATTTCAAAAAAAGTGTTTGTAACATCAGCAGCTGTAGCAACAGCAGGCATAGTAGCCACCACAAAAGTGGCGCAGGTTGCAATAATATGAGAACAATGCATGACACTAAAAACTACACCATCACCTAGTCTGCCCAGTCTGTGGTGTAAAAGTCATTGCAAATTGATGACTTGTTCATTTTGATGAAATTTAGGTGGTCTACATGTTCAGAAGCCATCCGGATGCGCATATTGGACACCACCAGCAGCCCTGATGACACATTCTGAGAGAATGCTGGCTGCCGGGTATGACAAAACCTCGAAGGCATGATAGATGAGTTCAGGCCACTCTTCCATTTTTGAAGAGAAAAACGGTCCAGATCACCCCTGACGGCATTGATATTGAGCTCCAGATACTCCTGCTCCATCCTTTACAGCAGACCTTGGCAAAGTGTGGCCCGCGGGCCACATCCGGCCCTCTGGCTGTCTCAGTCTGGCCGACGGCCAAGACAGACGTGGGGCTGAAAACTTGAGGTCCGCAGGTTACACTATGACCGCCCGCTCGCTCGCTGTCTCCCGCAGTCAGCATTGGTGGAGGAGGGGCCTCCGGCTACTTCCTCCATCAATCAGCTTGTGAAACAGCTGACGCGATGACGTCATGTCATCGCGTCAGTTGTGTACCGCTGGAGAGTCAGCGCATCGGAGACAGCAGCAGAAGCAGGGCGTCTGGGAATGGGACCGAGGTGAGTATGTGGTGTTTTTTTTCTTTTTTTTGTATGAATATGGGAGTAAACATGGGGATTCTATGAGTGTGAACATGGGGATTCTATGGGGGTGAACATGGGGATTCTATGGGGGTGACATGCAGCACATGGGGAGGCTATGGGGGTGTCATGTTGCCATGGGAGGCAATGGTGCTGTCATGCTGCACATGGGGAGGCTATGGGGGTGACATTCTGCACATGGTGAGGCTATGGGAAGGCTGTATACTGTCATGAAATATATGGGGAGTCTGTGTGGGGCTCAATCAGTATATGGGGAGGCAGTGGGAGCCTCATGCAGTATATGGGAGGCTGTGTGGGGCCTCATTCAGTATGTGGAGAGACTGTGGTGCTCATGCTGTATATAAGAAGGCTGTGTGGGGCTCATGCAGTTTCTTAGAAGACTGTGTGGGGCCTCATGCTGTACATGGGGAGGCTGTGTGGGGCTCATGCCGTCTATAGGGAGGCTGTGTGGGGCTCATGCCATATATAGGGAGGCTGTGTGGGGCTCATGCCACATATGAAGTAGGCTGTGTGATGCTCATGCTGTATATAAGGGGCTGTGGGGAGTTCATAGATATATAGGGGTTGTCAGCATACTTAATTTTGCTAAATATTAAATGATACAATTAATATTAATGAATTAATATTGAGTAGAATCAATTTCAAGCTATTAGTTCAGCCCTCCACAACAGTCATGGTCTCTCATGTGGCCATAAGGAAAATTAATTGCCCACCCCTGCTCTACAGTCATTCGCAACGTGTCAGACTCTGTTCTGCTGGTGCACGGGCTGATCTAAAAAATGTGTGAAATGTCTCACAGAATTTGCTTATGCCACTTACACTGCTTGTCATGGCTCATTTTTGGAGTTGTGACAGCTCTGGTTCTGCTTTAAACGTGGTTTTTACTTTTGGGCCAGAAAGGGTTACTGTCAGTTTCCTTGCTGGCAGCTGCTCTGTTGCTGGTCAGCTGATGTGGATGGTGACCACTTCCATCATCCTTTAAATAGTCACATGACGCATCAGCTGACTGTTGGTAATAGAGTTTGTCTCTGAAGACCAGCCTAGGAGTTACGAGCTCTCTGGTGCCAGCAGTGTATCAGCTGCTTTGGTGGAGTTGGAGGTCCTGGTTCTGTATCCTCTGCTGTGGAGCTTTGGAGCAGAGGCTTGAGCTAAATTTTCATTGTTTTCTTTCCTTAACAGACTTAACAGAGTGGCAACCCAATAGTCAGCATTATTTCTAAATCTAAGAACACGGGCATCATGTTGAAGATATTGCAGCAAGAAAGCGCTCATGTGTTGGGCGTTTACATGAGGTCCAAGTCCATGCTGTTTTGGTAGTGGGATAACACTCAAGGTTGATTCCTCTGCTCCCTCCCATCAACCACGGAAAACAGAGAGGGGATCATTGTCCTCTTCATCTCCTGATTGTTGCGCGTCCTTCACCTCGTCCTCCTCCATTCATTCCTCGGCTCCTGCACCTTTACTAACAGTTTGTCTGATACCATGAGCCCTCCTCGATCACTGTAAGACACCCTTCCATTGTATCCGCGTGTGTGACGACAGTCTGGAAATTTGAGATATTGTTATCCCTTCTGCGTTCTACTCTGCTTCCACCTCGTTCTCTGAGACCACCACCTCTTCACACATACTATTCAAAGTGTGCTCCAGCATGTAGATGACCGGAATAGTGATGTTGATGATGGCATTATCAGCGCTAACCATCTAACCAGGGCTCGTCGCTACTGCTAAAGTTGCTGCAACATGTGCAGACTGGAATTTCACCATGTCGGAACATCGCAAATCAAACGGTTAACCAGTAAGCCGAAAGACCTCTGTAGCAATGCAAGTCGATGGCCTGCAGGGTGCGATCGTCAGAAGTGAGCAAACAGTGACCGGGCGTTCTGCAGCAGAGCTTTCAGGGCGGGATAGTGATGGAGAACTTGCTGTACCACTAGGTTAAGGATGTGAGCCATGCAAAGCACATGTGTGAGGTTGCCCCATCGTTGGGCTGCCACCAGGTTTGCACCTTTATCGCACATGGCCTTCCCTGGCTCCAGTTTCAGTGGAGGCAGCCATTGCTGTAACTTGACCTGGATAGCTGTTCACAACTCTTGAGCTGTTTGACTGCGATCTCCAAGGCATATTAATTTGAACACTGCCTGATTGCGGTGAGCCATGGCTGCACAGTACGGAGGTGGGGGATTTTATCTGCACTGTTGGAATGCGTGTCTAATTAAGGGAGAGGTTGCAGGCACAGGAGAAGGCCCTAGAGGAGGTGGAGGAGTCAGAAGCAGTGGAGGAACTGTTAGATACAGAAGTTTGTCCCTCAAGACTTGAGGATTCAAAGTTTTGTGGGGCAATCCCTTGACCGCCTGCCCCCAGAGTCACCCAGTGCCCAGTCAGTGAGATGGAACATCCTTGCCCTTGTTTGCTTGTCTAGGTGTCAGTGAAGTGCAACCTGGCAGACATAGATTTTTTCATGAAAAAGGTGATGTTGTCTGCGACATGCTGGTGTAGCCCAGGTACAGCTTTCTTAGAGAAGGAATAGCGACTGGGCAATTGGTACTGGGGGACTGCTATGGTTACCAACATTCTGAAACGTCTGTATCCACCAGGTGAAAAGGCATCATTTACGTGGCCAACAGATTGGAGATAATGGAGTTCAAACTCTAGCTTTGACATGTGTACTGTAGTTGGGGCTCAGCATGCAGAGCTTGTCATGGTTGCAACACTTCATGTCTGTGTGGGAAGCCGCAACGTTACCTCCTCCTCCACCTCCTCTACTGAGCTACTCAACTGCATACATTAGGGCTCATACCAAGTGGGATCTGCAACATCATTGTCATCCTCTCTGTTCTCACACTCCTCACCCTGAGACTCTCCCTCCTCCTCTCCCTGCCCTGACACCACAGTACAGTCCACCTCTGGTATCCAAGTCTCATGATAATCACCTCCACCCTCTGTGGTTAAAGTCTGGTGACGAGGGTCCCTACTTCTTCTGGCCCTGGACCAAACATGAAAATTTTGGGCATCCGTGCACATGTTTTTCTCCTCTGGATTCTGTGAATCTTCGGAGCAGACCTCTGATGCCCATGGAATAGAATGTGTGAAAAGTTCTGCAGAATGGCCCATCTGTTATTCCTCACAGTCAGTTGGGTGTTTGGAAAATTGTGATGTGGGGGGGAAACAAGGGTGATTGGGGTGCCACCTCTGAGGATTGCACTGTGTGTGTGTAACAACCCTGCTGGCACCGCTGCATGGCCTCCCATCCTCCACACACCAGCTTACTCACTGCTCCAGGCCATGCTGTGATTTCTGTCTGCTGCCAGCTCCATGCTCTGTGCCGCCTGTCACCTATCTGCTCTGTGCATGTTTCCTGGCTGTGTGCATGGGGGGGTGGCGACAGAACTCTCTGGTTCTTATGGAGTCAGGGTGCACCTGTCTAATGTGTCCCTGACCAATTACCAAGAGCCCTTTAGTATTTAGGGCAGCTCCACCCAGTGGAACCTTGCCTGTGCAATGTGTTTCAGTTAGTGTCTTGCTACTGAGCTGCCAGGGCTTGCTCTGTGTTCCTCCTCTCTGGAGGCTTTACTCCTTACTTTGCTTGGTACTTGTCTGTCTGCCCTCCAGGAGGCAGAATATCCTGGTCTCTGTGTCTTTGTTCTTGCCTTGATTTGTACCTGTGTATACTCTGGTCCCTGTGTCCTTGGTCCTGTACTTTGTCTTGCACTGTTACCTTGTCTGAATTCTGTCCTACCTCTGTCTGTCTCCCTGTCTTTGGCTTCTTTCCCTGCTGTGTCCTTCCTTGTGTATTCCCTGTCTGCTTGTGTTCCGCACTCTTGCGGCTCTGTTCATGCTTAGCTCTCTTGCGACTCTGCCTGCTCTGTAATCTTTAGGCACGGCCTGTGCTCCATTCTCTTGCAGTCCTGCTTGGTTCTAGTTCTGATACTAAGGAAATTCTGAAAACATGACCTGTTGGTGGCTCTTGAGGACCAGAGTTGGGGAATACTGCTCTAGAGCATCCCTAACCTTGTCCTAAAGAACCAGTAGACCCACCCCACCCCGATAGTCCAATAGCTCTTCTTGTGAATAGTTGACACTAGATGAGCCTAGAGTAAAAACCAAGTAATACTAGCAGACAGACAGGTGTCTCTCCCTCCTCATAATACTGCTGCTTTAAAAACATACGTTTGTTGTCCGCCTGCTCCATCTGGAAGGACCGTAGCAGTTTTTGAGCATCCTTCCACTGTGCCAAATTCTTGAGCCATTTGTTTAGAATATACATTTGCTCCGTCTCCTTGACTATCTTCAATTTCTATACCTTTTTTCGCAAATTTTCTTTAACTATTGTGATAGATTGGCTAACTTAGCTGCTCTCAGAGGTAGACATAGGAATGCTGCTTGGGTTATCTTCTGCTGGTTTATTAAAATATGACATAAATCAGTGCAGGATTTCACAAAATAAACATGGCCTTTCTGCCATAATGGCAAAACAAAAGATAACTTATAGCACAGTAAGAAGTGACACAGTAAACTTCGGCTCCCATTGGAGCTACTGACTGGAGACTTCCTCGGCTCTAAAACCACAACAGAGAAAAAACACAGTAGCTGGACATTTAACTTCAGCAACCACACCCTTGGGGAGGAGATATGATGTGTGTCTGTACTGCCTATCTCTTACAGCCACTTAAAAAAAACCCAACCATTTCTTGGCCGACTAACCCCTCAGCACATAACATGATGGAGAGAAACTTTTGGGTTTCACATCACTGAAGATAGCAATCCTGGTGACACATATCTACCCTCACATACATCGCCAGTGACCCTGTCACACTGTCTTAATTTCTCTAATAAGAAACTCCCTCAGAAAAGCCTTCATGGTATCCCATACAACTTTATTTGGAGCCGACCCTTCGTTAATCTAAACACATTCCACCAATCTCCTATGAACATCCTCACAATTAGCTTCAGCCAGAAAGGAATAATATACTACTCAAGGGGTTAGCTAATTCCCATGGGGTCTTTCTGGATCCGGAACGTTAGAGGAAAATGGTTCGACAAGCATCTTTTAGCATACTCAATATCAAACAGAGATGGGACCATAGATGAATTACACTACATCATGTTTGTTCTTGAAACTGATTGGCATGACGCTGAAGTGCAAGAGTATACCTGTGCTGATGAAGTCTTCCACCTTCACACATCTATCCACCCCAGTTCGGCAGCAAAACGTCCAAAAGGAGACACCTTATCTTCCTCCCCTGGAAACTTATCCTCATGTAGTTTACAAATGTTATTAAAATTGCCCATAATTATTAGTGGTAGTTCCAGCCATCCTCTAAGTTTCACCAGGATTTTATTAATTGGGACATTTGAAAAGGGAAGGGGATTATATACCACTAACAAAATACATTTGAAGCATGCCACCTTACAGAGCACCCCCACAAATGTTTCCTTTCAACAGTGTTTACACAAGAAAATCCCATGACGGATAACATGATCAGGGATAAAAATTCTCTGTTAAATGTCACCTGCTTAACCCAGCAGGATGTACGGCGGCGTCTAAAAATCACTAAAATTGACAAATCCCCGGGCCCGGATGGGATACACCCCCGAGTACTGCAGGAATTAAGCACAGTCATAGATAGACCATTATTTTTAATCTTTAAAGATTCCATAATAACAGGGTCTGTACCACAGGACTGGCGTATAGCAAATGTGGTGCCAATATTCAAAAAGGGGACAAAAACTGAACTTGGAAATTATAGGCCAGTAAGTTTAACCTCAACTGTGGGTAAAATCCTGGAGGGTTTTCTAAGAGATACTATACTGGAGTATCTGGAGAAGAATAACCTCATGACCCAATATCAACATGGGTTTACAAGGGACCGTTCCTGTCAGACTAATCTGATAAGCTTTTATGAAGAGGTAAGTTCTGGACTGGACCAAGGGAATGCAGTGGATGTGGTGTACATGGACTTTTCAAAAGCTTTTGATACGGTGCCACACAAAAGGTTGATACATAAAATGAGAACAATGGGGATAGGGGAAAATATGTGTAGGTGGGTTAAGAGCTGGCTCAGGGATAGGAAACAAAGGGTGGTTATTAATGGAGCACACTCAGACTGTGTCACGGTTAGCAGTGGGGTACCACAGGGGTCAGTTTTGGGCCCGCTTCTTTTTAACATATTTATTAATGACCTTGTAGGGGGCATAGAGAGTAGAATTTCAATATTTGCAGATGACACTAAACTCTGCAGGGTAATCAATACAGAGGAGGACAATTTTATATTACAGGAGGATTTATGTAAACTAGAAGCTTGGGCTGATAAATGGCAAATGAGCTTTAATGGGGATAAATGTAAGGTCATGCACTTGGGTAGAACGAACAAGATGTATAATTATGTGCTTAATTGTAAAACACTGGGCAAAACAGTCACTGAAAAAGACCTGATTGTATGGGTGGACGACAAACTCACATTTAGCGGCCAGTGTCAGGCAGCTGCTGCAAAGGCAAATAAAATAATGGGATGCATTAAAAGAGGCATAGATGCTCATGAGGAGAACATAATTTTACCTCTATATAAGTCACTAGTGCGACCACACTTAGAATACTGTGTACAGTTCTGGTCTCCGGTGTATAAGAAAGACATAGCTGAACTGGAGCGGGTGCAGAGAAGAGCGACCAAGGTTATTAGGGAACTAGGGGTTCTGCAATACCAAGACAGGTTATTACATTTGGGGTTATTTAGTTTGGAGAATCGAAGGCTTAGGGGTGATCTTATTACAATGTATAAATATATGCGGGGACAATACCAAGAGCTTTCTAATGATCTTTTTACTCTTAGACCTGTGACGGGGACAAGGGGGCATCCTCTACGTCTGGAGGAAAGAAGGTTTAAGCATACTCACAGACGCGGATTCTTTACTGTAAGAGCAGTGAGACTATGGAACTCTCTGCCATATGATGTTGTAATGAGTGATTCCCTACTAAAATTTAAGAAGGGACTGGATGCCTTTCTTGAAAAGTATAATATTACAGGGTATATACACTAGTTTCCTTAATATTGCGTTGATCCAGGGAGCAAGTCTGATTGCCGTATGTGGAGTCAGGAAGGAATTTTTTTCCCCAATGTGAAGCTTACTTGTTGCCACATGGGTTTTTTTGCCTTCCTCTGGATCAACATGTTAGGGCAAGTTAGGATAGGATATGGGTTGAACTAGATGGACTTAAAGTCTCCCTTCAACCTTAATAACTATGTTGCTATGTTACTATGTTATCATCTTTAAAAAGGTCAATACATTGAAAGGGGATTTTCCTGTGAAACAGAAGGCTATCCCTCCGTGAGTAATTAGAGAAAACTGAGTGAAGTGCAAACCCGATCCATGCTCTGTTAATCACACTAATGGACTGAGCTACCATGTACGTTTTGCTAGGCGCCGGATTTCTGCTTTTAGTCCGCAGGGATCTAGACCCTCACATTCTGCAGTCTCCTGCTGTTTATCTACTGCAGAGGAGATTACAGAGGAGATTGCCTTGCAGCAAATCTTTCCTGAGGCTAAGTCCTTCTGTCCTCCTACTGAGCATTGGAGATCGGGAGTCATGTGCTCAGGTCCCGCTCCAGATCTCATTGGTCCATCTCAGAGATCTGGAGGCTGGCGGAAGGTCCCGGCTGCTATAAAAGGCGCGCATGGCTGTTCCGCCATGCGCTAGTATAGACTTACTTGCTGCTGTGTGTATGAGGACGGATGTATGATTCTGGTGAATGACTCATTATAAAACCCCTTCCCTCTGATATTACGTATGTGGTTAGGGACTGAGTTTAGAATCAGCACCAGCGCTCCTCTGCTGCAACATCCACAGCTGCTAGCGTCCGACATTGCGCTTGCGCCTTAGCCTTGTCATTTAGCAGCAGTGTCCACGCAGCACTGCAGTAGCAGCCCCCTTTGCGGTCGCAGTTGCGACGCTGCGCACACGGTAGGTCTAGACGGACGTAGTGCCGTCGTCTTGGGCTACTCCTGTGACCGGATACCGTGTGTGCGTTTTTACTGAGTACTGTGACTTCAACAGGCTCAGTCCTTTGTATTTGTACTTGTTTGGCATCTCTGTGAATTAACTGAGATTGCTCTGCGCACCTGGGTGAAGTTTAACCCTGTGCGCATTTCTGCCATATTGCTCCTGGCACCACTTAGCAGCGGTTATATCACCTACTGCACGGTGGACTCCGAGCGGTGAACGCACTTTATTATTATTTTTATTTAGTGCGTTCCGCCGTTCCTAACATGTTTCTTGCAGACCTACAATCATTGCCCCCGATTTCCTAATATATTTGAAAATTGCTTGTCTTTTTGAATTGTCTCGGATATTCCATGAGAGACACTTAACTGTTAACCCCATGAGAATCCAGGGAAATATCTGCTCATACCCTCCACAAGTTTACATTCTACCTGTCCCAGCAATCTAAATTTATCGAAAGATGGAATAATGTGCACACCCCACAAAAAACACCCCCCTCACTCCCGTCATTCCCTCCCACCCCACGTCCCCTCTTATCTCCCCCTCCACTGGTAGCATAGACCAACCCCTACTTGTAAGGGCTAGGGCATAGGAATACTCCAAGCCAATCACTCTTTTCCCTCGCAGAGTGCGACAAGTGAGATAATACGTTCAGTAGAACTCACATGTCGTGAACCGAGTCCCACTTTATATAAAAATCCCCCCCCCCAAGAATAATAACTGTAGAGTGAGCCAGGAGCCCAGCCAGGCAGCCCCGCAATATTAGAAAACTGGAGGTTTAATTCTTCTTATACACGTATGTAAGTGCAAATCAACAAATGACACTTAATACAACAAACATCATAAAGCTACAATACTCCATCTGCCCTCTCCTGCCGGATCTGATGCTCATGTGTGTCCAGCTATCTCAAAGCATCTCTTGGGTTTTCAAAAAAATTAGTGGGACCCATCCGTGAACAAATCTCAACAGGGTAAATCGGAGCATTGCAGACCCAATGCACGCATTTTCTTTTAATGTCAAGGAGCATGGGACCTCTTGTGCTGTACTTCCACTGAAAAATCCAGAAAAAAATAGACCTTTTGGCTTCCAAGAGTAATATCTGGCAGAGCATGTGTCTTCCTCAGGATTGAATGCCAATCCTTGAAGTGAAAAATTTTAATCAGGACAGGTCCAGGAGCACTTCTCATTGGGCCCAGGCTTGTAGGGACTCTGTGAGCCCTCTCCACCGCCAACAGGGAGAGAGACTCTTTTTAAATAATCTCCAACAGCCACTTTTCACTATCTCCACTCATTAACCCCCACACATTAACCCCCATCTCCACTCATTAACCCCCCCACTCATTAACCCCCATCCCCACATTAATACTGGCATACTGCGGACCGCTGCATTAGGCGGCCGGGCGTCCCGACTGCGCACCCCTGCTGCCTGCGCCCGGGGCAACTGCCCCGGCTGCCCCCCCCTGGATACGCCACTGCCTTAAAGCATTGGAATGTTTTCTAAGATTTGCCAATTAATATAGAAAATTTATTTTTTCTCAGATCGCTAAACCTGTTACTGAACTCACACATAAAGGGGTGGATCTTAAGGTTTGGTAGCTGGATACTATTGGGGCCTTTATTAAATTAAAAGGGTGCTTCTTGTCCACTCCAGTTTTGATCCAACCCGATCTCCAGAAACCATTCACTGTGGAGGTGTATGTCTCAGAGGTCGAGGTGAAGGCAGTCTTGTCTCAAAGTCCCAAAACTCTGACCAACTTGCGGCCATGTGCGTTTTTTCTAGGAAATTTTTGTCTGCTGAAAGAATTTATGATGTTGGGAATCGTGAGCTGCTCGCTGTCAGATTAGCTTTTGAAGGATAAAGGCTTTTTTTGGAGGGAGCTATTTATCAGGTCACTGTTGTGACAGATTATAAAAATTTAGCTTATATTGAACATTTAATAAACATTTAACTCCAAGACAAGCCAGGTGGTCCTTATTTTTTTCTAGATTCAATTTTTCCTTCACATTCAGGCCGTGTCCAAGATTGTTTGGGCTGATGCTTTGTCTCCCCCAGAACCTCCATGCTGAATTCCTCCTCAGGGTATTGTTATTTTTATAGTTTCCTCGGAGTTGAAAGCAGGATCTAAACTATTTGTTAATGTAATGTATATCAAAAATTAAAGCTGTTGCAGGAGTTTAATGATTCTGTCTTGAGTGGTCACCTTGGGGTCACTGCTGCCCTGAAAGCTATTGCTAGACTTTTTTGGTGGCCATCCATGTTTAATGATATTAAAGTTTTTGTGTCCGCTTGTGAGGTCTGCTCTGTTACTAAAGTCTGTCATAACAGTCTGGCCAGCGAATTGTCTGCATTACCAATTCCAGAAAGACCATGGATTTATTTGTCCATGGATTTCATTAGGGATTTGCCTTTGTCGGAAGGGAAGACTGTCTTTTGTGTGGTAGTTTACCGATTCAGTAAACAGGCACATTTTGTTCCTTTATCAGGGTTACCCAATGCTGAAACACTTTCCAGGTTGTTTATCAATTATGTGGTGAGATTGCATGGAATTCCTTTGAACATTGTATCTGATAAGGGAATGCAATTTGCCTCCAAGTTCAGGAGAGGATAGATTTGTCATTTTCCTCTGCCTCCCACCCTGAAAACAGTGTTCAGATAGAAAGGACAAATCGATCTTTGGAACAAATCAAATTCTTAGGTGTTTTGTTGGGCTCAGAAAGAGGTCTGGTCCTTTTTCTTACTTCTTGCTGAGTTCGCCTTTAACAGTTGGGTTAACCAGTCTACTGGAACCTTGCCTTTTTTTTTGCAATTATGGTTTTCATCTTCATTTTGTTGAATTCTATAGGATGGGTTCTGACAGTCTTGGAGTAGAGGTTGCCATACAAAAACTTGGGGATGTCTGGAGGGAGGTTGCCACGCTGGGTGAGGGAGAAGCTAAGTGCACAACAATGGGAAGAGGGTGGGGGAGCCCAAACACTAGGAAAGGAGAGAGTGGAGACCCGTAGGTAGATCTGCCCTTACATCCCTAAATAGGCTCCGCGCCTATCAGGAGCAGAAACCTAATCCCTGACTGCCCCTAGCGATAGGCCATGAATAGTGAGGGGACAGGGTGTGCACTAGTCAGCTCCTACTACAACTAAAGACAAAGCAGGAAGACAAATGAGGGAATACACTTAGCTTGAAACAACACAAAAGAGCAAATGCCAGCAATCCTCCAAGAAGAAACTAGTCGACTTCTAGCACTTCCAACAGACAGAGGTAAATACAGCTTTCACCAGCACCTTGCTGAAGCGACTAAAGGTATTTAAGCTTCCAGCAAGGGTGTGTAATCAGCAGCAGACAGTGGAGATCACCGCTAGGTTCTAGAGGGAGAAGGACATCACTCTACAGCAGAGATGCAAGATCTTGAATGTGCCTGCAAAGCCAGACCAAAAGAGAGATTCTGTAATGAATGGAAACGGAGGCACAGGTGGTGAAGTTCTGACTGCTTTAGTTCCGCAGTCGTGGCACATGACTTGGAGACTGGCTATCTCCCAGCTTAGTATGAGCTCACAAATCTCCCACTACATGGCTGTCAATCACAGGTTTTTTCAGGTGTGCACAAAGCAGATGTAATGTGTGCCGATATGCAGACGGCAATAAACATTCTTTCTCTTCTTCGCTTAATGTTTCTTTCTCCATCAAACAGTTTATTTACTGTGACACAACACATGTTGTTTATACTTTATTGCATTTTCTGTCATGTATGCCAACTGCAATATATAGGGTACACCACCTGTAAATTAAAGAAAAGGATAGCTGAACATCTTACCAACATAGACAATGGCAATGCTGGTTACTCTGGAGCGGCTAAGCATTTTGTCACCGTTCACAAGAAAGACATTTCCAGCCTGTCTTTTTTTGGGCTTGAAAGGGTTAATCAACCCATTCGAAGGCATCTGGAAAAAAACAGCTAGCTCGCAGGGAGGCCTAATGGATCATCACACTGAACGCTAAGCATCCTACAGGTTTAAATTATAGGAACGATCTTTTCTTTATTTATTTATTGATTTTTTTTTTTTTTTTTTAACTTTCTTTTTTTCATTTTTTTCCATTTTGTTTTCTTCATTCGTTAAAAAAGTGCAGGCAGTGCATGTTGATTGCTCGGTAACCAATACATTTTTAATTTGTGACATTGTTTACATATACCGTATATACTCATGTATAACCCGACCCGTGTATAAGCCGACCCCCCTAATTTTGCCACAAAAAACTGGGAAAACTTATTGACTCGTGTATAAGCCGAGTGTGGAATCTATAGACTATGCCCCCATATGCTGCTCCATAGTTTATGCCCCCATATGCTGCTCCATAGAATATGCCCCCATATGCTGCTGCAAAAAAAAGCCATACTCACCTCTCCTGGGTCCATCGCCGCTGTCTGCCGCTTCTTGTGTTAGTGACTATTCAGCCAGCAGAGGGGCTTCGCACACTAATGACGTCACCGCGCCCCCTGCTGCCTAAACATCACAGACACAGGATGCAGCAGAGACAGCGGTGAGAAGCGATGGACCGGGGGACAGGTGAATATCGCTATACTCACCCATCCTGCCGCGGTCTCTGCAGCCTCGCTCGCTTCTCCACTGTCTCCCTTCCCGTCTTCATTGGTCACGTGGTACCGCTCATTACCACTCATGAATATGCGCATATTCATGAGTGGTAATGAGCGGCACCACATGACCGCTGAAGACAGGAAGGGAGACAGTGGAGAAGCGAGCGAGGCTGCAGAGACCATGGCAGGACAGGTAAGTATGATCTCTGACCCCCCTGCTCCCCCTCCCCCGCCGACCCCCAGGTATATGACCTGTGTATAAGCTGAGAGGGGGACTGTCAGTCCAAAAAAATGGGCTGAAAATCTCGGCTTATACACGAGTATATACACTCACTGGCCACTTTATTAGGTACACCATGCTAGTAACGGGTTGGACCCCCTTTTGCCTTCAGAACTGCCTCAATTCTTCGTGGCAGAGATTCAACAAGGTGCTGGAAGCATTCCTCAGAGATTTTGGACCATATTGACATGATGGCATCACACAGTTGGCGCAGATTTGTCGGCTGCACATCCCTGATGCGAATCTCCCGTTCCACCACATCCCAAAGATGCTCTATTGGATTGAGATCTGGTGACTGAGGAGGCCATTTGAGTACAGTGAACTCATTGTCATGTTCAAGAAACCAATCTGAGATGATTCGAGCTTTATGACATGGCGCATTATCCTGCTGAAAGTAGCCATCAGATGCCTGTTCTTAGCTGAGAGGAGTGGTACCCAGTGTGGTCTTCTGCTGCTGTAGCCCATCTGCCTCAAAGTTCGACGCACTGTGCGTTCAGAGATGCTCTTCTGCCTACCTTGGTTGTAACGGGTGGCAATTTGAGTCACTGTTGCCTTTCTATCAGCTCGAACCAGTATGCCCATTCTCCTCTGACCTCTGGCATCAACAAGGCATTTCCGGCCACAGAACTGCCGCTCACTGGATTTTTTTTCTTTTTCGGACCATTCTCTGTAAACCCTAGAGATGGTTGTGCGTGAAAATCCCAGTAGATCAGCAGTTTCTGAAATACTCAGACCAGCCCTTCTGGCACCAACAATCATGCCACGTTCAAAGGCACTCAAATCACCTTTCTTCCCCATACTGATGCTCGGTTTGAAGTGCAGGAGATTGTCTTGACCATGTCTACATGCCTAAATGCACTGAGTTGCCGCCATGTGATTGGCTGATTAGAAATTAAGTCTTAACACACAGTTGGACAGGTGTACCTAATAAAGTGGCCAGTGAGTGTACGGTGTGTGTGTATATATATATATATATATATATATATACATGTGTGTGTGTATGTGTATTTTTTTTTTAAATTTAGAAATGATTTTGTTTTTAATTTTTGCAACTTGTGTGTTTTTATTTAATTTTCTAGGGTTTTTACATATTTTCTGTGATGTGATTTTTTTTTCATTTTATTATTCTCTCTTATTCCAAAAATTTTAGGCAGTGCACATTGTTTGCACTGTCACAATGCCTCTGTGTTTTGAGACCTTGTAATTTGTGTTTTTCATTTATTAGTTTTTCTGAAGTTTTTTTTATGTTTCCTTAGATGTATATGTTTCATGTTCCAGCTTCTACCTAATGTTTTCCGGTGTCAGGTTTTGTTATAGTGTAGCCTCCATTTTTTCTTCTAAGTCTGTGGGGTTTTTTTTTTTTTTTTTTCTCACCATTAGAATGTGGATCTTATGTGCACTTAATTGCATGCATTGCATTTATTCTATTACCATCATGTGTGTTCCTCTCTCCTCTCCAGCCACAGGTTCCAACTTATGGGCGATGACTTTGTTCTAACCTATTGTAAGTGTCCTTTTGTTTAGACAATGTATATATGTTGGATTGTTACGCTTATGCCTCAGTTAGTCTATGACTAAGGGTGTGTATACACCTGAAACGCGTCAGATACAAGGCCTCGCCTTTTAATGTTTTAACTACGTTTGAATAAAGAATTTATTTTATCCCTGGATGGTTGTGCCGGAATCTTTCCCCATTTTTCGTCATTCATTTGTATCACCCCTCTGTCTATGACGTACTCACCTTGCTTTTGACTTCAGACCTTTTTGATTACCCAGCCTCGTGGCTTGTCTGTGAGTGGTGACTAGCGTCACAAGAACCACGTGCATCCTCTTCGACAGCAATTGTTATGCCCATATCCAGTGCTATCATTCACTGTGCTTGAGTGAGACCACCTTCTAGATTTATAAACCAAGAGTGAACCAGTATATCTAAAATGCTATCATTTTGCCCAGCTTCTAACATAATGGGGTAATAGTTGATGAGGAATATGTATGTGCAATGTGACAAGTTTACTTTAGGTAAAGCTCTTGTTCACATTTTCTAGACTGTGTGGAAGATTCTAGCTATGCTGGAAATTCCTTCCAACATGTTGTGTTACATCCCAATAATTATATAATATATTAACACACATTTATGTCACTGCAAACAAAAGAGTGATAAATACTAGACCTATAGACTTTATTCTTAAATGATAACAGAAAACTTTACATCAGAAGATTAGTATATTTTATAACTGACATACGAATAGGTAGATGTCAAAGTAACATCAACCAACATGATTGCCCGGACTGACTGTTTCCCATCAGAATATTGCCCAAAGTATCACACTGCCTCTGCCAGAATGTATTCTTCCCATAGTGCATAATGAAGCCATTTCTTCTCATCGCAAGTGAAGCACATG
Source organism: Dendrobates tinctorius (assembly GCF_039654945.1). NCBI lineage: Eukaryota > Metazoa > Chordata > Amphibia > Anura > Dendrobatidae > Dendrobates > Dendrobates tinctorius. The sequence continues at coordinate 20,694,163 of NW_027361694.1, forward strand.
CACTTGGCCATCAAGATAATGTGAAAGAAAATGTGATTCATCAGACTAGGCCACCTCCATCCACTGCTCCATGCGTGTCTTCACAGCCCCATGCGTGCTGCTAAACGATGCACTAAGTGTTTGTGAGATTCTTTCCTGTATCAGTATGCCTTTTGCGCTTTTGACCCTGTCATAAATTTAAAGGTTTTTCTTTCTTGATATTTTTAGCAGGTTATACACTCCTTAACTTTGAAATTGCAACACCAAGAAAGTGGCATTCTGGAAATCACTGGACAAATAGACATGTTCGTGCTCTGCAAATGATGAAAAATGGAAACAATATTTTCAAAACAATATCGATTTATTTCATATCGAGTATGAGTGCCAGATGCAGAAATATCGCAGTTAAATAACTTGGCTGCTATCAAAGAGGTTTTTAATGGTTGTCTGGGGAATGGGAATGTTTTGCCAAGCTGAATGCTGTTGGGCAAATCATCAAAATCCATTGTTGGCAGCTCCCTTTGCAATTGCTGACCTAAAGCATCCCAGATTTGCTCCATGGAAGACAAGTCCGGAGACACTGCAAACTGTTCACAGTAGCACGAGCATCATGAAGTCTAGTGTTGTTATGTTGAAAAATGGCTCTTGGGATAGATTGGAGAATTAGCCATACCACTGGCTTCACCACCAAATCATTGTAACTCAGAGCATTTAGTGTACTTGTAGTGAAGACTACAGGGTTCCACCTACAATACATTATGCCACCCCATATCATAATCCCGGGAGCAGAACCAGTGTAACATTGCCTTGTGAAGGCCTCTTCATGGCATTGACCATGAGGCCTCCAGACCAATAACTGGCTTACATGTGTCCAAGATAAAAAAGAGGCTTATTACCAAAAAAGATAGACATACAAATGAGCCTCCATTGTTGTCTTACTCTGCATCATGATAGCCTGTGAGAGGAATGGTGTGAGGTCAATGTAACATCTGTAGTTGTACGTTTGGCTCATAGCCTAATATTGTGCAAACGTCTTCTGATAGTTAGTATAGAGACTTGATCAATCGTAAAACCAGTGGTACGGCCATTTCTCCAAAGTGTCCCAGGTGCCTTTTTCCAACACAATGCCATACTGCATGATCATTGTGCTACTTTGAGCAGCCTGCATGTCTTAAATTTGCTACCTTAGCATGCAGTATTTCCAGACTTGCCTGTCATTAAGCATTTTTTTTATTTTTGATATTTTAGACTTTTTTTACCTTATTTTTTAGTTTCTTTAGAGGACTTTAAACTCTTTTTAATCCCTTATAATACTGTGTTTAGCGCAATACCACAGTATATCATATAAATCGTGTATAAATCACAGTTGCCTGTAGCTGATCTTCAGAGGGGCAGAAAAATTTAAATGACCGGTCTTTTCCCAGTTTTAAAATAAAGAACTAAAAAATATTGATAAACATAATTAATAATGCACGTGCGCAGGGCCGGCTCCAGGTTTTCGTGGGCCCCGAGCAAATGAGTCTCAGTGGGCGCCTTTAACACATACCACGATTCATGATGCACAGATACGGCAGATAAATATAGGTATAGTACAATGCCAAAGATTTCACTTCTTACATTACATGAGTGATATCTATTATGGGCACCACATAGTCCTCCATACAGTATTATGGGCACCACATAGTCCTCCTTACAGAATAATGAGCCCCATATATCGCTCCAAATTGAATGGGCCCCATATATTGCTCCATACAGAATAATGAGCCTCATATATTGCTCCATACAAAATGTTCCCCATATATTGCTTGTTATAGAATAATGAGCCCCATATATTGCTCCATACAGAATGAGCCCCATATATTGCTCCATATAGTATGAGCCCCATATACTGCTCCATACATTATATTTGGCCCCATATAATGCTCCATACAGTATAATGAGCCCAATATATTGCTCCATACAGAACAATGAGCCCCATATATTGCTCCATACAGAATTGGCCCCATATATTGCTCCATACATTTTTAATTGTTTTTCATCTGTTGGCTGTTTGTAATGTTTAAATAAAAAATTTTTACTTTTAGGTGATCCCTGTTTCTGTATATGTTTTTTCTCTCTTTTATTGCAATAATGCTTTAGCATTACTATTACTAATTATCATGCAATTACCTGTGATCACAGTGTATAAAAGGGAATTTGTCACCTATTTTTAGCCCTATCAGCTGCCGACACCGCCATCAGGGGCTTATCTACAGCATTCTATAAAGCTGTGGATAAGCCCCTGATGTAACCTGAAAGAAAAAATAAGTTAGATTATACTCACCCAAGGACGGTCCAGTCTGGTTTTGGTCCATTGGTCCGATGGGTGTCACGGTCCGGTACGGTGCCTCCTATCTTGTATCGGTGACGTCCTCTTCTTGGCTTCCCTTCGTGGCTCCGGCGCACTGCTGCTCTGCCTTGTTGAGGGCAGAGCAGAGTCCTGCAGTGCGCAGGAACCGGACCTCTCTGACCTTTCCTGGCACCTGCGCACTGCAGGACTCTGCTCTGCCCAGGCACCGGACTTCTCTGACCTTTCCCAGCACCTGCACACTGCAGGACTCTGCTCTGCCCTCAACAGGGCAGAGCAGCAGTGCGCCTGAGCCGGAGCCACAATGGGAAGCCAAGAAGAGGACGTCACCGATACAAGATGGGAGGCACCGGACCGCGACACCCATCGGACCAAAACCAGACCGCCCCTGGGTGAGTATAATCTAACTTATTTTTCTTCTCTTTCAGGTTACATCGGGGGGGCTTATCTACAGCATTACAGAATGCTGTAGATAAGCCCCTGATGGTGGTGCCGGCAGCTGATAGGGCTAAAAATAGGTGACAGATTCCCTTTAATGTACATGATGCTGCTTTGAGAATAGATCTCCTGCTAAATATTCCAATGAAGCAAATGAGATACTAGAGAAGTGGCAGTCAGGTATTCTTGGAAACCTGGGTTATCACACACAGTAATAATGTGTCTTGCATAACTGTAGATTTTTTGCTGACCTCACGGCATGACACCTTTATAACACTTTACACTAAAGCAAGTTAAATATTATCTTCTTGCCTTGTGTCTGCTAATAGCACAACAGGACAGTTTACCATTAAGTTTACTTTCCTCATGACCAGTTAGTAGAAGTAGACTTTGTTTTACCATTTCCATTTCATATCTAATATATATATTATCCCATACTGAAGACATAGTGAGAATATTTGTTAATATACAGTTTTGTGAAAAAGTGTTTGCCCCCTCCCTCATTTCCTATTCTTTTGCATGTTTCTCACACTTAAATGTTTAAGATCACCAATCAAATTTAAATATTAGACAAAGATAACACAAGTAAACCCAAAATTCAGTTTTTAAATGAAGGTCTTTATTATCAAGGTAAATACAAACTTACAGGGCCCTGTGTGAAAACGTGATTGCCTTTCTCCATCCTTAAAATATAAATTAACTGTGGTTTATCACATCTTTGGGAAGCTGAGTTCAAATTCCCTAGACACACCCAGGCCGGATCATTGCCATACCTGTTCTCAATAAAGAAATCACTTAAATAGGACCTGCCTGACAAAGTGAAGTAGACCAAAAGTTACTCAAAAGCTAGACATCATGCCGCCATCCAAAGAATTCTGGAACAAATGATAAACAAAGTAATCGAGATCTATTAGTCTGGAAAAGGTTATAAAGCCATTTCTAAAGTTTTGAGACTTCAGCGAAAACAGTGAGCACCATTATCCACAAATGGCAAAAATATGAAACAGTGGTGAACCTTCCCAGGTGCTGCCGGCCAACCAAAATTACCCCAAGAGAGTAGCAACGACTCATCCAAGAGGTCACAAAAGATCCCACAACAACATACAAAGAACTGCAGACCTCACTTGCCTCAAGGTCAGTGTTCATGATTCTACCATAAGAAAGAGACAGGGCAAAAATGTCCTGCATGGCAAAGATCCAAGATGAAAACTACTGCTGAGCAATAAGAACATGAAGGCTCTCCTCAGTTTTGCCAGAAAACATCTTGATGATCTCGAAAACATTTGGGAGAATACTCTGTGGACTGACGAGACAATAGTTGATCTTTTTGGAAGGTATATGCCCTATTACATCTGGCATAGAAATAACACAGCATTTTAGAAAAGGAACATCATACCAACAGTAATATATGCTGGTGGTAGTGTGATGGCCTGGGGCTGTTTTGTTGCTTAAGAGCCTGAAAGACTTGTTGTGGTAAATGGCACCATGAATTCTGCTGTCTACCAAAAAAACGTGAAGGAGAATGTCCGGCCATCTGCGTATGCATGTGTTTTTGCATGCGTTTGTGTTGTTTCTGAGCATGCGTTCAATATTTCCAATGCTTTTCCAGTAGAGTTTCCTTGACACCAGACACTCAATGGATGTGTCTCATGGGATTTCTATATAGACACACTGCACAGATGAAATCCTCGTCTTGTCTTTTGCTGCTGTATCCAGCTTCAAGATGGATCTTAGCGTGGAGAGCTTCCTTCTTCATCTTGATTTTACATTGAAATTGGCTCTTGCCTTTGCTTTTGCTTGTGAAGAAGAAGAGAAAGACGGAGAAAACGTCGTCTTCGCTGTTGGCAACACCCCATCTTAGAAGTCCGAGAGAGCCATGGATCCTACCACTCCTTGTACACAGAGCTGCGTGAAAACCCTGGGAAGTTTTTTGAGTACACGAGAAAGTCGGAACAGAGCTTCGATGACTTGCTGCAACGTGTCCGAGGAGCCATCACCAGCCAGGACACACAATTACGTCGAGCAATTACTGTGGAAGAATGTCTGTTGGTGACCCTGAGGTACGTAATTTTGAAAAACAAAGACATGTCGTTAGTATTATTGTTTGAAAAGCCATGTAATTATTTTTTTACCGTTTTCTGTTCGGCAGATTCCTGGCTACCAGAGACACCTTATCATCTCTACATTTTCAATTCTGGATTGGAGTGTCCACCCTTTCTGGGATTGTTGGAGGCACCTGCAGTGCTTTATGTGACGTTCTGCATGAAAAATTCCTCCCACAACTGAACTTTGGCTGGAAAATGCTGCAAAATTCCAGGACATTTGTAATTTTCCAAACTGTTTGGGGGCTGTGGACGGCAAACACATTTGGATTAGGAAACCTGCTGGAAGTGGATCCGAGTATTTCAATCACAAAAAATATTTTTCTATTGTTCTCATGGAAATTGAAGATCTGACTGTCGATTTGTTGCCGTGGACTTTGGCTCATTTGGACGAGGAAATGACTCACAGACGTTGACTTTCAAAAACTCTGACATGGGCCAACATTTGTATGGGAATAATTTCAGATTTCCACAGCCATGACTTCTTCTGAACACTGAAGGTCTGTTTGTTGTGGTTGGGGATGAGGCGTTTCAAATGTGTGCCAACCTCATAAAACCGTACTCAAGTCGGGACTTGAATCACACCAAAAGGATTTACAACTACCAACTGACAAGGGCACGAAGAACTGTGGCGTGTGCCCTTGGATTGGTGATATCTAAATGGCGCATTTTGGGAAACAGCCATCAATATAAAAACTGAGACAATTGATGAGGTTGTGAAAGCGTGTGTTGTTCTGCACAATTACCGTATTTTTCGGACTATATGACGCACCGGACCATAAGACGCACCTCTATTTTCAGAAGGAAAATAGGGAAAAAAATAATAATGTGTCAAATGGGGGTCCGTCTTACAGTCCGAATTCAGCTTACCTGGGAAGGGATCCGGCACAGGTGGAGAAGTAGTCACAGGGGTCATTCAGTGGTCCAGGCTCGTGCGGTGGCGGCGGCTCTGTGCTGGGGCAGCTGTGCTGGGGCTGGGGCGGGTGGGCTGTGCAGGGGCAGCTGCGCTGGGGCTGGGGCGGGTGGGCTGTGCAGGGGCAGCTGTGCTGGGGCAGGGGCAGCTGTGGCAGGGGCAGCTGTGCTGGGGCAGGGGCAGCTGTGGCAGGGGCAGCTGTGGCAGGGGCAGCTGTGCTGGGGCAGGTGGGCAGGGGCAGCTGTGCTGGGGCAGGGGCAGTTGTGGCAGGGGCAGCTGTGCTGGGGCAGGGGCAGCTGTGGCAGGGGCAGGTGGGCAGGGGCAGCTGTGCTGGGGCAGGGGCAGCTGTGGCAGGGGCAGCTGAGGCAGGGGCAGCTGTGGCAGGGGCAGGGGCAGCTGTGCTGGGGCAGGTGGGCAGGGGCAGCTGTGGCAGGGACTGGTGGGCTCTGCGGTGGTGGCAGCGGGTGGCGCTCTGCGGTGCGGTGGTGGCAGCGGGCTGTGCTCCGGTGAAGGGGCGGCGGCTCCGCCGGCGTTTCATCGCAGCCCGGAGGCCCCCGCACACCCCTTGCTGGGCGCCACCATGTTGCGGTGGCCTCCGGGAGCATGGACGCCGGCAAGATGGCCGCCGGTCCGGGGATGGCGCATGCGCAGCTTCAGATCTCGTGCCGAGATTTGAATCTCGTCCCCCCGAGATCTCGGCACGAGATCTGAAGCTGCGCATGCGCCGTCCCCGGACCGGCGGCCATCTTGCCGGCTTCCATGCTCCCGGAGGCCACCGCAACATGGCGGCGCCCAGCAAGGGGTGTGCGGGGGCCTCCGGGCTGCGAAGAAACGCCGGCGGAGCCGCCGCCCCTGCACCAGAGCACAGCCCGCTGCCACCACCGCACCGCATAGCGCCGCCCGCTGCCACCACCGCACCACAGAGCCTCGCCCGCTGCCACCAGCGCACCAGGTACCGTGCATTGCGACCATAAGATGCACCCCCCACTTTCCCCAAAAATTTTGGGGGAAAAAAGTGCGTCTTATGGTCCGAAAAATACGGTACATCCTGGTGAAAGAGCGACAACAATTAAAACTTGACGAACCTGTTCATACCACATTGCAGGATTACCTAGATCACTCTTTGAGGACTACAATGGAAGTTGCTCAAATGAGGGATAAATTTGCTTCCTACTTTGTTTCGGATATTGGACGTGTGGCATGGCAAGATGGAATGGTTTAAGCCGCTAAGTTAAATGGACCTGTAGTCTTATGTACCGGTAATGTTTGCTGACTTTAATACTAACACCTTGACTGTAACTTCAATAATAATACCTTTACTGTAACAACCGTTAATACTTCACTCAACAATACACACAAGTTTAAATAAAGAGATAAAGAAACAGGTATTGTGATCCAAAAGAATTTTTATTAACAAACATAACAAGAGGAAATTTGACAAATAAATAACAAAAAATTAAAAAGGGCTTTACTTTTGGGATCTGGGGGGTGTTGGACTGTGATGGTAGGCTAGGAGTGGTTGGGGACGTTGTTAACGGGGAGTGGCAGTCAATTAGAGGATTGTTCAGTCTGAAATACGCATGCATATCGAACGCATGCATTCGCATGTCCTTGCTTACCAATGGGTTCCCATAGACAGTAACGTGTTTTTTTTATGCACTCATTCGCATGCCTGCACATATTTGATGGATTTTTGACGCCTCAAAAAATTTAACATGTTGTGTTCGCCGTGCCCTGACGTACACTGCGAAACGACGCATGCGATCGCATGCAAATGCGTACACCATGTTAAAGATATGTACGCTTGACGCATGCGGATCTATGTGGATCAAACACTGCGCACAGATGCGCAAATGTGAAGCCAGCCTTACAAATTCTGTTCAGTCTATTCTTGGATGCCTGTACCTGATCACGCCAGGTGATATCTAATATGATTATCATTACCATACAGTGTAAAACTGGAAACTTCTGCCCAGTTACCCAACAATTTATCACGTCTACAGTTCTTCTTGACACAATTGCTCTTCATGACTAGGGTCGAATTCACACATTGGCCCTGATTCATGAAAGTGTTTTCTCCAGAATTCTGGGGTAAAACACTGTGATAAGTTGCAAAATTTTTGAGTAACTATAGGCTGCACAAAAATTTTGCAACATTTGGTTAGATGTGGTGGAGTGGGGCATGAGTCATAATAAGCTGTGTAGTACCTTATGCCAAAAATTTTACTCCAGTCTCTGATTGGAGTAAGGTTTGAGGCACATCGCATTCCACTGTTCAAACGCACCTGATTAATTAAGAAGCGTGTGTCTCCTAATGACCCAGGTATATCTGACTCCATTATGCCACCTCATGTCAATGCTCCTTCATTCTGGTTGTTCACGGCGGTCTTGATGAATCGGGACCATTGTTGTTTCTTTTCCTCGTATGTGAAAATCTGATCTTTTTCTCAGTGTGCTGAATCCACTTTTAGTCCTTGTGTCAGTTTATAAAATCAGGTTTGTCATACCTTTTTCTTGTATTTTCTTTTTTTATATATATCACAGTTTCTATCACCTCCTCATTGAAAAAAATGATTGTTTTTTTCTATTTGATTAAATGGATGACTATGATTCACAAATTCGACCAAGATTGTACAACTCCACTTTTTTGTAGACTATTGATCTACAAAGAAACAGATATGACAATACCAATTTAAATTAAAGGTAATCTGTCACCTATTTTTAGCCCTATCAGCTGCCGGCACCGCCATCAGGGGCTTATCTACAGCATTCTGTAATGCTGTAGATAAGCCCCCGATGTAACCTGAAAGAGAAGAAAAACGAGTTAGATTATATTCACCCAGGGCGGTCCGGGTCCGGTTTTGGTCTGATGGGTGTCGCGGTCCGGTCCGGCGCCTCCCATCTTGTATCGGTGACGTCCTCTTCTTGGCTTCCCATCCCGGCTCTGGCGCAGGTGCACTGCTGCTATGTCCTGTTGAGGGCAGAGTAAAGTACTGCAGTGCGCAGGCGCCGGACCTCTCTGACCTTTCCCGGTGCCTACGCACTGCAGTATTCTGCTCTGCCCTCAACAGGGCAGAGCAGCAGTGTGCCTGCACCAGAGCCACGACGGGAAGCCAAGAAGAGGATGTCACTGCTACAAGATGGGAGGCACCGGACCGGAACACGACACCCATTGGACAAAAAACGGAACCAGACTGCCCCTGGGTGAGTATAATCTAACTCGTTTTTCTTCTCTTTCAGGTTACATCGGGGGCTTATCTACAGCATTACAGAATGCTGTAGATAAGCCCCTGATGGCAGTGCCGGCAGCGGATAGGGCTAAAAATAGGTGACAGATTCCCTTTAATATGTTAATGCAATGACTGTTAAGAAAAATGGACATAACATCTGATGTCTGACTGAGCTCTTGCACTGCATTAAAACCATGTTATGTAAAGACATTTAGCGCCAGAAAATGTCCTTACATATACCCTGAATTTAGCCAAAATCCAGGTTCATCTGGCAGTAGCCAAAAGAGTGTCCCTTAACCTCTACACAGCCTGAAGTACATTTTTATGATTCATAGTGGCACAGTAGAAAAGGTTAGATATTCCACTTCACCTGATGACTCAGTAATCTACGAACATAAACTGGACATAATCAGTTACAATGCCAATGTAATTATTAACACACAACACAATTACCAATGTCATCTCTCTCAGCTACCTAGGAGCAGTACCTTTCAAAAAGTAATTCCCTCCCCATTTCAGCCTTGCTCAATATAAGTGAATTCAGCAGCTGCATGTATGCAAAGTGCATACTTGTGATTACATGACCTCTCGCTCTCATCGCACGAGCACCAGACAATCCTGACAGGATACAGTGTGTGAGGTGTAAGGCTATGTGCACACGTGCGGAATTGCCACGGAAATTTCCGCGGCAATTCCACAACTCCCTGCCGCGGGAAATTTGCGGGAAACCCGCATGCGGAATTCCCGCGAAAAACTAGCGTTTTGCAAGCGTAGTTAGCTTGCAGAATGCTAGCGTTTTCCAAGCTATCTGTAGCATCGCTTGGAAAACTGATTGACAGGTTGGTCACACTCGTCAAACATAGTGTTTGACAAGTGTGACCAACTTTTTACTATGAGGCTACCTATGCAGCATCAGTAGTAAAATGATATAATGTTAAAAATAATTTAAAAAAAAAAATCGTGATAGTCTCACCTTCCCGCATCCCCCGCAGCGTTCCCGATCCTCGCGATGCTCCCGGCAAGTCCCGTTCCCAGTGATGCCTTGTGACAATGAACCCAGATAACGTAGCATCTCGCGAGACCGCTACGTCATCACAGGTCATTGTCGCAAGGCATCACTGGGAACGGGAGTTGGCGGGAGCATCGCCGAGGCCTGGGAATGCTGCGGGGAAGGGATGCCGGAAGGTGAGAATATCCCTATTTTTTATTTTAATTCTTTTTTTAACAGGGATATGGTACCCAGGGCCTGTAGGAGAGTCTCCTGTCCTCTAGACTCTGGGTACCATCCGCACATTTTCCGCTTACCTTGCGCATGGTGGGCATAGCCACGTGCGGAAAGTAAGCAGAACAATGCATTCCTATGTGTGCGGAATCCCCACGATTCCGCAAAAAGAATGAGCATGCTGCGTATTTTTCCGCGATGCGATTCCGCTGCAGAAAAATACGCAGCATGTGCGGAATGCCATTGAATACCATGGGTTGCTTATTGTATGCGTTTTCACAGAGAAAAAACACGTCAAACGCATAAAATCTGCAACGTGTGCACATAGCCTTATGATTCAGAAGTTGGCAGTCACTTACCTTCATCACAAGCCTGGACAACCCATTTTATGCTCCTATCATTTATATGAATATTGCCAGTGCTATATGCTGTGAAACAGCTCCACACCTTGATGTTTACACCTCCAAACTTTTTTCTTGGTATGGTATTTTTGAGGTGATATGCAGTGTCTTTTGAGCTACAAATATAAAGTGTATTATGGCATCCAAAGAGTTCAATTTTGACCTCATCTGATCAGTTTATGTTTTCTCAGTGTTTCACAGGCTTGTCTAAATGTTGTTGAGCAAACTTTAAATATGCCTGAAAACGTTTTTTGTTCAGTAACAGAGTCTCGTTGGTGAGCTTGAGTACAGGCCAGGGCTGCCACTAGGAATTTCGGGGCCCCATACTGGCAACATTTTCGGGGCCCCTTGAAACTCCGCCCAGGCTCTACCCAGCCCCGTCTCCACCCCTCGAACCTTCCAAAGTCCCACCACTCTCTCTTGGAACAACTCCACTTCTGCACCATGTCCTCACAAATCACACATTAACAGTTCCCATCACCACACTCATAGCCAGCAGCTTTTGTTTTGGCCAAAAGATTTTTTTAATCCGCCACCACAACAAAGTAGACTCTTTTGGTCAGGTCCTACTCTACTGTAATTTACGAAACATTTGCTAAAATATCCAATACAATTTCGGTATATTTTTATTTATTTTTGCATTTTTAAAATTACCAATAATGCCACATACAAGGGACAAATACCACCGGACCATGACCAGCCACCATATTACCACCACACGGTGAACTAAAATCCCATATACAAGGAACAAATACCATCACGCTATGACCAGACCACATTTTACCACCACATAGTGACCGGGGCCCCACTCCAGGCCCACTCTGGTCATCGGGCCCTATCCAGTAAGGGCAGTAATGCCCTGATAGCGCCCCTGCTTAGGTCAGTGGGTTTGGGAAGAAGGATACTTATATTATAAAGTTTTCGGGAATATTAGGAATAATTAAGGTATATAAAAGAATTGTCCAGCTGAAAAGTGTATGGCCGGGGTCACACGAGTAATGATTCTCTCATGTGAGAGAATCAGCTTAATTATGCTACTGACTCTCGGCCCAAACTCTCATCCAAGTGTCATCTGATTCTCTTGCATGAAATAATCGGAGCTCATTGAGAAGACAGGGAACTTAATTTCTCCATCTTCTCCATTGTCTGAGGTCGTGGATTCAGACTGCACTCAGCTGACAACTGAGTGCAGCCTGATGGTTCACACGCATCCATAGATTTCAATGGGTCCGTGTGATCCGAATTCCAAAGCCACTCACGGCGTGCTGCAGATTATTTTTCCACAGACGAATTCGGTCTGTAGAAAAAATCACAGATCTGCGATGCCCCATAGTATAACACTGTGCCGAGTGTTATGCAATAAAACATCACATAGCACTCAGCCGTGTTATACGCTTGTGTGAGCGAGGACTAAAACCCTTCATTCCCCCTGCAGATCTTCTCTCATTAGCCTCTCATGCTGGAGTCCGGCCTCAGTTTCTTTTCTGTAATACTGTGGAATTTTTGCATACTTTTAGGGTGTGTGCACATTACGGATTCTGCTGTGGATTTTTCCACACAAATTTCACTGAATCCGCCAGTAAAATGACCTGCATTTTACCTGAGGATTTTCTGCAGATTTTGTGCAGATTTCCAGAGCGTTTTTACACTTGTGGATTCCTATAATAAAAGAGGTGTAAAAATGCTGCGGATCCGCACAAAGAATTGACATGCTGTAGATTTAAAGCCGCAACATGTGCACAACAGTTTTGGTTTTAGATAGACTTTTGGGCTATGTGCACACGTAGTGAAACTTGCTGCGGATTTTTCTGTGCGGATTTGGAAAAAGGTGTGAAACCGCTGCTGATTCCGCACAAAGAATTGACATGCTGCGGATTTGAACCCGCTGAAAAATCTGCAGCATGTGCACTGCGTTTTTCATTTTCCATTGAAAACAATGGTACTGTACACCACAGCTTAGCTGCGGTTCCACAGAGCCAAAACCGCTGCGGATCCGCAGCAGAATCCGCAACATGTGCACATAGCCTAAGGGTACTGTACATTGCAGCAGAATCTGCAATGTGTGCATATAGTACCCTAACATATACTGTGTTTATGAATATATATATATATATATAGTGTGCGTTTGTGTTACATGACATCTCTGGGAGATGCTATAAATCCTGATGAGCAGAGTCCTGGCCCCCTGTCCCCTCCAGAGAAGGATAAGGCTGTTGTGCCCCCTCTGCCCCTGACAGGACACCACAGCTCCATTCTGAAGACTGAAGTGTTTTTTTTTACAAAAGTTTGGAGAGTAAATGCAGGGAATCGCGAGAGGGGGCTGCTGTGTCCTGTCAGGGGGCAGGCTGTACTCAGGGGTCTTATGCTTCTCTGTAGGAGGTGAGGGGGGGCACTCAGCTCTGCTGCTGTGTCCTGTCAGGGGGCAGGCTGTGCTCAGCGGTCTTATGCTTCTCTGTAGGAGGTGAGGGGGGCACTCAGCTCTGCTGCTGTGTCCTGTCAGGGGGCAGGCTGTGCTCAGCGGTCTTATGCTTCTCTGTAGGAGGTGAGGGGGCACTCAGCTCTGCTGCTGTGTCCTGTCAGGGGGCAGGCTGTGCTCAGGGGTCTTATGCTTCTCTGTAGGAGGTGAGGGGGGCACTCAGCTCTGCTGCTGTGTCCTGTCAGGGGGCAGGCTGTGCTCAGCGGTCTTATGCTTCTCTGTAGGAGGTGAGGGGGGCACTCAGCTCTGCTGCTGTGTCCTGTCAGGGGGCAGGCTGTGCTCAGCGGTCTTATGCTTCTCTGTAGGAGGTGAGGGGGGCACTCAGCTCTGCTGCTGTGTCCTGTCAGGGGGCAGGCTGTGCTCAGGGGTCTTATGCTTCTCTGTAGGAGGTGAGGGGGGCACTCAGCTCTGCTGCTGTGTCCTGTCAGGGGGCAGGCTGTGCTCAGCGGTCTTATGCTTCTCTGTAGGAGGTGAGGGGGACACTCAGCTCTGCTGCTGTGTCCTGTCAGGGGGCAGGCTGTGCTCAGCGGTCTTATGCTTCTCTGTAGGAGGTGAGAGGGGCACTCAGCTCTGCTGCTGTGTCCTGTCAGGGGGCAGGCTGTGCTCAGCAGTCTTATGATCCTCTGTAGGAGGTGAGGGGGGCACTCAGCTCTGCTGCTGTGTCCTGTCAGGGGGCAGGCTGTGCTCAGCGGTCTTATGCTTCTCTGTAGGAGGTGAGGGGGGCACTCAGCTCTGCTGCTGTGTCCTGTCAGGGGGCAGGCTGTGCTCAGCGGTCTTATGCTTCTCTGTAGGAGGTGAGGGGGGCACTCAGCTCTGCTGCTGTGTCCTGTCAGGGGGCAGGCTGTGCTCAGCGGTCTTATGCTTCTCTGTAGGAGGTGAGGGGGGCACTCAGCTCTGCTGCTGTGTCCTGTCAGGGGGCAGGCTGTGCTCAGCGGTCTTATGCTTCTCTGTAGGAGGTGAGGGGGCACTCAGCTCTGCTGCTGTGTCCTGTCAGGGGGCAGGCTGTGCTCAGCGGTCTTATGCTTCTCTGTAGGAGGTGAGGGGGGCACTCAGCTCTGCTGCTGTGTCCTGTCAGGGGGCAGGCTGTGCTCAGGGGTCTTATGCTTCTCTGTAGGAGGTGAGGGGGGCACTCAGCTCTGCTGCTGTGTCCTGTCAGGGGGCAGGCTGTGCTCAGTGGTCTTATGCTTCTCTGTAGGAGGTGAGGGGGGCACTCAGCTCTGCTGCTGTGTCCTGTCAGGGGGCAGGCTGTGCTCAGGGGTCTTATGCTTCTCTGTAGGAGGTGAGGGGGGCACTCAGCTCTGCTGCTGTGTCCTGTCAGGGGGCAGGCTGTGCTCAGCGGTCTTATGCTTCTCTGTAGGAGGTGAGGGGGACACTCAGCTCTGCTGCTGTGTCCTGTCAGGGGGCAGGCTGTGCTCAGCGGTCTTATGCTTCTCTGTAGGAGGTGAGAGGGGCACTCAGCTCTGCTGCTGTGTCCTGTCAGGGGGCAGGCTGTGCTCAGCGGTCTTATGATCCTCTGTAGGAGGTGAGGGGGGCACTCAGCTCTGCTGCTGTGTCCTGTCAGGGGGCAGGCTGTGCTCAGCGGTCTTATGCTTCTCTGTAGGAGGTGAGGGGGGCACTCAGCTCTGCTGCTGTGTCCTGTCAGGGGGCAGGCTGTGCTCAGCGGTCTTATGCTTCTCTGTAGGAGGTGAGGGGGGCACTCAGCTCTGCTGCTGTGTCCTGTCAGGGGGCAGGCTGTGCTCAGCGGTCTTATGCTTCTCTGTAGGAGGTGAGGGGGGCACTCAGCTCTGCTGCTGTGTCCTGTCAGGGGGCAGGCTGTGCTCAGTGGTCTTATGCTTCTCTGTAGGAGGTGAGGGGGGCACTCAGCTCTGCTGCTGTGTCCTGTCAGGGGGCAGGCTGTGCTCAGCGGTCTTATGCTTCTCTGTAGGAGGTGAGGGGGGCACTCAGCTCTGCTGCTGTGTCCTGTCAGGGGGCAGGCTGTGCTCAGGGGTCTTATGCTTCTCTGTAGGAGGTGAGGGGGCACTCAGCTCTGCTGCTGTGTCCTGTCAGGGGGCAGGCTGTGCTCAGCGGTCTTATGCTTCTCTGTAGGAGGTGAGGGGGGCACTCAGCTCTGCTGCTGTGTCCTGTCAGGGGGCAGGCTGTGCTCAGCGGTCTTATGCTTCTCTGTAGGAGGTGAGGGGGGCACTCAGCTCTGCTGCTGTGTCCTGTCAGGGGGCAGGCTGTGCTCAGGGGTCTTATGCTTCTCTGTAGGAGGTGAGGGGGCACTCAGCTCTGCTGCTGTGTCCTGTCAGGGGGCAGGCTGTGCTCAGCGGTCTTATGCTTCTCTGTAGGAGGTGAGGGGGCACTCAGCTCTGCTGCTGTGTCCTGTCAGGGGTGCAGGCTGTGCTCAGCGGTCTTATGCTTCTCTGTAGGAGGTGAGAGGGGCACACAGCTCTGCTGCTGTGTCCTGTCAGGGGGCAGGCTGTGCTCAGCGGTCTTATGCTTCTCTGTAGGAGGTGAGGGGGGCACTCAGCTCTGCTGCTGTGTCCTGTCAGGGGGCAGGCTGTGCTCAGTGGTCTTATGCTTCTCTGTAGGAGGTGAGGGGGGCACTCAGCTCTGCTGCTGTGTCCTGTCAGGGGGCAGGCTGTGCTCAGCGGTCTTATGCTTCTCTGTAGGAGGTGAGGGGGCACTCAGCTCTGCTGCTGTGTCCTGTCAGGGGGCAGGCTGTGCTCAGCGGTCTTATGCTTCTCTGTAGGAGGTGAGGGGGGCACTCAGCTCTGCTGCTGTGTCCTGTCAGGGGGCAGGCTGTGCTCAGGGGTCTTATGCTTCTCTGTAGGAGGTGAGGGGGGCACTCAGCTCTGCTGCTGTGTCCTGTCAGGGGGCAGGCTGTGCTCAGTGGTCTTATGCTTCTCTGTAGGAGGTGAGGGGGGCACTCAGCTCTGCTGCTGTGTCCTGTCAGGGGGCAGGCTGTGCTCAGGGGTCTTATGCTTCTCTGTAGGAGGTGAGGGGGGCACTCAGCTCTGCTGCTGTGTCCTGTCAGGGGGCAGGCTGTGCTCAGGGGTCTTATGCTTCTCTGTAGGAGGTGAGGGGGCACTCAGCTCTGCTGTTATCTTGGTCTATAGCTCATACAGACAGGGGTCAGACTCAGGACATCGCAGCTTCCTTCCTTGGTGAGCGGCTGCTGTGCTGATAGTGTGACTGATGCTGTCACTGAGCACACAGCCCACTCACTGAGGATCCATCTGCTACAGGGACTGGACTAGATCCTGGCAAGACACTGGCCATACACTTAAACAACACAGGCTCAGACACTCACCGGGGGACTGAGGGCTGCACTGCTGCTCAGTGACTCACTCCTGACTGATGGGAGAATACTATAACTGCACTGCACTAAGCCCGCGCTCAGCCAGGATTGGTTGCTGGAAAGTCCCACCCTCCTGTTGCTCAGCACTGGCTGCCTCTCCCAGTTGTCTGTCACAATGACTCCTGCTCCCTCCACACACACAGTACGCCGGTTTATGAAAATTCTGAGCGTGGGGCCCCTCCAGCTCCCGGGGCCCCTTACACCAGTAAGGCTAGTAATGCCCTGATGGCGGCCCTGGTACAGGCCATAGAGGTTGAGTGGATTACTGATAGACTTATTGAAAACAATTGTACCTGCTGATTCCAGGTTTTTCTGTAGTTCTCCACAGTTGGTTCTTGGCTCTTGGACAACTCTTCTGAATTCTTTTCTCCCCTCTGTCTGCAATCATTCAGGGAGCACCTGGTCATGGCCAGTTTATGGTGAAATAATGTTCCAGATTATGCCTCCAACAGTGTTCACCTTCAATTGTTTAGAAATTGTTTGGTAACATACCATCAGTGTGTTTTGCAACAATAAGGCTGTGTGCCCACGTTGCGTTTTTTTAAGTGTTTTTGAAGCGTTTGTGCCGGATCAGGTGCTTCAGAAACGCTTAAAAGAAGCATCCCATTCATTTTAATACATTTTGGCATTTTTGTGCCAATTGATGCGTTTTTTTCCGCATAGGAAACGCTTAGCGGCTAAAAACGCTGCATGTTCATTAATTTTTCCGCATTAGTCTGCGTTTTTAGCTGTTTCCTATGAGTCCAGAAGACGCGCGGAAAAAAATGCGCGTTATCTGGGAAGGAGAAGCATGTTGTCAAGGGGTTAAAACGCTAACGTGGGCACATAGCCTAAAGGTTGTGAAGATCTTGAAACAGCTCACTGGTTTTATGCATCATGAGATGTTTCTTGTGAGTCACCTTGGTAAAGGAACATCTTTTTATAGACCAGCAGTTGAACCAGCTGATATTTTTCACTAGGTGGCAGGATTTCTTGCTACTTACTGATAGATTTCAGCTGGTGTCACGTCTTTCCATGGCTTTTTGCTCCTCTCTTCCTTAATGTGTTCATTACTTTTTCCTGTGTCATTTCCATAGTTTTAATTTATTAACACCTGTGGTTTGATTTCTGTGCATGTTTGGATTGGATGGGTTGTTACCAACATTTGGTGAGAATTTCATGTCAATAGCACCTTTAGAAATATACTTACTTAGAAAATTGGTCACTAGGTATGGGTGACCCTGAACCAGGACTTCATGAAGTCTGTGTTACTATTCGGGCAGGGCAGCCAAGCAAAGCTTGCTGAAAGGCAGAGCAGCCAATCAACAAGCTTTACTATGTGGCACTTACGGTTCAATCACAGCCATGTTAAATATTGGCATGGCTGTGATTAGCCAGAGCACACAGGGCAAAAACAAAACAAAACAATAAACATGCAGTCTCGTCAATTTTGATAACCAGCACAGGCAAAACTGACTGCAGCCCCCAGCTCTGAGCTTTATCTTGGCTGGCTATCAAAATGCATAAGGGGTGCGTTAAGGGACAGGGAAGTGGAAGTGCTGATGATGGTGCAGGATGATGCCGAAGACCTGGGGAAGGTGTGACTACACCTGTTGCTGGAGCACAAAAAAACATGTTCATACGCAACACATAGGCTCCTGTCCCACTTTGCAGGGAGGCACGGTACAGCAATTCTGAAGCCAGAGCAGTGCGAACAGGTGGTCGATTGGATAGCAGATAATGCATCCAGCAGGCTTGGCAGCACCACGCAGTCTTACAACATGGTGCAGTCCCACCAGCCTAAAGTCTGGATTACTTAATCCTCATCCTGATCCCCCTTCATCCCACCATGTTGAGTCCCAGGCAAGATTAGTGATCCCACACTAAGACACTCCAAGTAGAGTTGAGCGAAACGGGTCGAAAAAATTCAAAAGTCGCCGACTTTTGGCAAAGTCGGGTTTCATGAAACGAAACCCGACCCTAGGATGAGGTCGGCCACGAGGTCGGCGACTTACGCGCCAAAGTCGCGTTTCAAAAGTTTGTTTTGCGCTCTTTTTCAGCCAATCAGGATCCACGGACACTGTGGGCAACGTGATGACATAGGCACGGGTCACCACCATCTTTCAGAAGGGCATGCAAGTGATTGGCTTGCTTTGGTGGGCGTCACAGGGGGTATAAAAGGGCGTGCACGCCGACCGCCATCTTACTTCTGCCGATCTTAGTATAGGGAGAGGTTGCTGCTGATTCTGTAGGGAGAGCGTTAGGCAGGGAAGAAGACAAAAAACTGCTTCTGCTGCTAGCGATTTGGCCTGCACAACACACCAGTCACTGTGTGTGCAGTGCAAGGGGAGGCTATATAGTGGTGTATCAGTGGTGTTGGTTGTTGGGCTGCCTTCTAAGGCTTCCTGACATTCCTGCATTGCTGTTTACCCACTGCTCCGCAAACTGCTTTTTTAAAAGCAATCCCAATTTTTTTTTTTTGTCCTGCTGAGAAGAAAAAAAAACTGCTTCTGCTGCTAGCAATTTGGCCTGCACAACACACCAGTCACTGTGTGTGCAGTGCAAGGGGAGGCTATATAGTGGTGTATCAGTGGTGTTGGTTGTTGGGCTGCCTTCTAAGGCTTCCTGACATTCCTGCATTGCTGTTTACCCACTGCTCCGCAAACTGCTTTTTTAAAAGCAATCCAATCTCCCTTATCCTCTAGTCACTTTTGTCACAGCTGTGCCATCGAGCCTGTCACATAGCGCTCAGATATTCATTGGGCCTCACACAATCCAAAAGTGTCCAGTGTCCAAAAGTGTGTGCAGAGATTCAAAATCTCCCTTATCCTCTAGTCACTTTTGTCACAGCTGTGCCATCGAGCCTGTCACATAGCGCTCAGATATCAGTGGGCCTCACACAATCCAAAAGTGTCCACTGTCCACAAGTGTGTGCAGAAATTCAAAATCTCCCTTATCCTCTAGTCACTTTTGTCACAGCTGTGCCATCGAGCCTGTCACATAGCGCTCAGATATTCATTGGGCCTCACACAATCCAAAAGTGTCCAGTGTCCAAAAGTGTGTGCAGAGATTCAAAATCTCCCTTATCCTCTAGTCACTTTTGTCACAGCTGTGCCATCGAGCCTGTCACATAGCGCTCAGATATCAGTGGGCCTCACACAATCCAAAAGTGTCCACTGTCCACAAGTGTGTGCAGAAATTCAAAATCTCCCTTATCCTCTAGTCACTTTTGTCACAGCTGTGCCATCGAGCCTGTCACATAGCGCTCAGATATTCATTGGGCCTCACACAATCCAAAAGTGTCCAGTGTCCAAAAGTGTGTGCAGAGATTCAAAATCTCCCTTATCCTCTAGTCACTTTTGTCACAGCTGTGCCATCAAGCCTGTCACATAGCGCTCAGATATCAGTGGGCCTCACACAATCCAAAAGTGTCCAGTGTCCAAAAGTGTGTGCAGAGATTCAAAATCTCCCTTATCCTCTAGTCACTTTTGTCACAGCTGTGCCATCGAGCCTGTCACATAGCGCTCAGATATTCATTGGGCCTCACACAATCCAAAAGTGTCCAGTGTCCAAAAGTGTGTGCAGAGATTCAAAATCTCCCTTATCCTCTAGTCACTTTTGTCACAGCTGTGCCATCGAGCCTGTCACATAGCGCTCAGATATCAGTGGGCCTCACACAATCCAAAAGTGTCCACTGTCCACAAGTGTGTGCAGAAATTCAAAATCTCCCTTATCCTCTAGTCACTTTTGTCACAGCTGTGCCATCGAGCCTGTCACATAGCGCTCAGATATTCATTGGGCCTCACACAATCCAAAAGTGTCCAGTGTCCAAAAGTGTGTGCAGAGATTCAAAATCTCCCTTATCCTCTAGTCACTTTTGTCACAGCTGTGCCATCGAGCCTGTCACATAGCGCTCAGATATTCATTGGGCCTCACACAATCCAAAAGTGTCCAGTGTCCAAAAGTGTGTGCAGAGATTCAAAATCTCCCTTATCCTCTAGTCACTTTTGTCACAGCTGTGCCATCGAGCCTGTCACATAGCGCTCAGATATTCATTGGGCCTCACACAATCCAAAAGTGTCCGGTGTCCAAAAGTGTGTGCAGAGATTCAAAATCTCCCTTATCCTTTAGTCACTTTTGTCACAGCTGTGCCATCGAGCCTGTCACATAGCGCTCAGATATCAGTGGGCCTCACACAATCCAAAAGTGTCCAGTGTCCAAAAGTGTGTGCAGAGATTCAAAATCTCCCTTATCCTCTAGTCACTTTTGTCACAGCTGTGCCATCGAGCCTGTCACATAGCGCTCAGATATCAGTGGGCCTCACACAATCCAAAAGTGTCCACTGTCCACAAGTGTGTGCAGAAATTCAAAATCTCCCTTATCCTCTAGTCACTTTTGTCACAGCTGTGCCATCGAGCCTGTCACATAGCGCTCAGATATTCATTGGGCCTCACACAATCCAAAAGTGTCCAGTGTCCAAAAGTGTGTGCAGAGATTCAAAATCTCCCTTATCCTCTAGTCACTTTTGTCACAGCTGTGCCATCGAGCCTGTCACATAGCGCTCAGATATTCATTGGGCCTCACACAATCCAAAAGTGTCCAGTGTCCAAAAGTGTGTGCAGAGATTCAAAATCTCCCTTATCCTCTAGTCACTTTTGTCACAGCTGTGCCATCGAGCCTGTCACATAGCGCTCAGATATTCATTGGGCCTCACACAATCCAAAAGTGTCCGGTGTCCAAAAGTGTGTGCAGAGATTCAAAATCTCCCTTATCCTTTAGTCACTTTTGTCACAGCTGTGCCATCGAGCCTGTCACATAGCGCTCAGATATCAGTGGGCCTCACACAATCCAAAAGTGTCCAGTGTCCAAAAGTGTGTGCAGAGATTCAAAATCTCCCTTATCCTCTAGTCACTTTTGTCACAGCTGTGCCATCGAGCCTGTCACATAGCGCTCAGATATCAGTGGGCCTCACACAATCCAAAAGTGTCCACTGTCCACAAGTGTGTGCAGAAATTCAAAATCTCCCTTATCCTCTAGTCACTTTTGTCACAGCTGTGCCATCGAGCCTGTCACATAGCGCTCAGATATTCATTGGGCCTCACACAATCCAAAAGTGTCCAGTGTCCAAAAGTGTGTGCAGAGATTCAAAATCTCCCTTATCCTCTAGTCACTTTTGTCACAGCTGTGCCATCAAGCCTGTCACATAGCGCTCAGATATCAGTGGGCCTCACACAATCCAAAAGTGTCCAGTGTCCAAAAGTGTGTGCAGAGATTCAAAATCTCCCTTATCCTCTAGTCACTTTTGTCACAGCTGTGCCATCGAGCCTGTCACATAGCGCTCAGATATTCATTGGGCCTCACACAATCCAAAAGTGTCCAGTGTCCAAAAGTGTGTGCAGAGATTCAAAATCTCCCTTATCCTCTAGTCACTTTTGTCACAGCTGTGCCATCGAGCCTGTCACATAGCGCTCAGATATCAGTGGGCCTCACACAATCCAAAAGTGTCCACTGTCCACAAGTGTGTGCAGAGATTCAAAATCTCCCTTATCCTCTAGTCACTTTTGTCACAGCTGTGCCATCGAGCCTGTCACATAGCGCTCAGATATCAGTGGGCCTCACACAATCCAAAAGTGTCCACTGTCCACAAGTGTGTGCAGAAATTCAAAATCTCCCTTATCCTCTAGTCACTTTTGTCACAGCTGTGCCATCGAGCCTGTCACATAGCGCTCAGATATTCATTGGGCCTCACACAATCCAAAAGTGTCCAGTGTCCAAAAGTGTGTGCAGAGATTCAAAATCTCCCTTATCCTCTAGTCACTTTTGTCACAGCTGTGCCATCGAGCCTGTCACATAGCGCTCAGATATCAGTGGGCCTTACACAATCCAAAAGTGTCCAGTGTCCAAAAGTGTGTGCAGAGATCAAAATCTCCCTTATCCTCTAGTCACTTTTGTCACAGCTGTGCCATCGAGCCTGTCACATAGCGCTCAGATATCAGTGGGCCTCACACAATCCAAAAGTGTCCACTGTCCACAAGTGTGTGCAGAAATTCAAAATCTCCCTTATCCTCTAGTCATTTTTGTCACAGCTGTGCCATCGAGCCTGTCACATAGCGCTCAGATATTCATTGGGCCTCACACAATCCAAAAGTGTCCAGTGTCCAAAAGTGTGTGCAGAGATTCAAAATCTCCCTTATCCTCTAGTCACTTTTGTCACAGCTGTGCCATCGAGCCTGTCACATAGCGCTCAGATATCAGTGGGCCTCACACAATCCAAAAGTGTCCACTGTCCACAAGTGTGTGCAGAAATTCAAAATCTCCCCTGTCCTATAGACACCTTGTACCTTGTTTTACATTACTATATAGTTTGTTGGATTTTGTCTACATTTCTACCAAAAATGAGGAAGGCTGGTGGAAGAGGCCGTGGAATTGGGCGGGGGTTGGCAGCTGGTAATGATGGTGTTGGTGGTGGATCTGATGGTAGTGGCAAGAGCAAAATAGGACCGAATGCAGGAGGTGCTGACCCTGTGTCATCGTCTGGCTACATAAGGCCTCGAACGCTTAGTTTTCTAGGAGATGGCAAACCGCTTTTAAAGCCAGAGCATCAGGAAAAAGTTTTGTCTTACATTGCTGACTCAGCCTCCAGCTCTATCGCCTCCTCTTCTTCAGTTGTAAAAAGTAAAAGCACTGAGTCGTCATTGGAGGCTCATGTTCATGAACCACACCTTTCCTTGTGTCCTTCACCCCAACCAAGATTGAAGGATGACGCAGGCCATACTACTGATTACTCCATGGAGCTGTTTTCACATACCATGCCTGGATTATCAAGTGAAATGGTGAATTACCCAGGCCAAGATGAATCTGACATGGAGTGCACTGATGCACAGCCGCTGATGAATAATTCTGCTGGTACATTCACTCAGAGCACTACATTGTCCTCGCAGTGTACAGAGCCAGATTCTGAACCTGATGAGACTCAGGTGCCCCTTCCCGCACACTATACCACCATACACGGTGACACAGAGGAAGGTGCACATGACATAGAAGAGGAGGTGATGGATGACCCAGTTGTTGACCCAGATTGGCATCCATTGGGGGAAGAGGGTGCTGCTTCCAATAGCTCAGATGAGGAGCATCCACAGCAGACATCGACATCGCAACAGCTGTTATCTGGCAGGCCCGGAGCACTCCAAAGACAGGTTCCAAACATCAAAAGAGTTGCTGGACAGCTTGTCCAGAGGGTCAAAAGATCACAGCGTGCTAGGCCGCAAAATGTCTGCCAAAGTAGGAAGAGTGCAGTGTGGCACTTTTTTGAACAAAATCCTCATGATCAGGCCAAGGTTATCTGTAAGAAGTGCGCAAAGACCTTTAGCCGAGGGAAAAATCTGAAAAATTTGAATACCAGTTGCATGCTTAGACATTTAACCAGCATGCACTTGCAAGCGTGGACACAACACCAAACCTCAAGTGCCACATGTGCAACTGATCACAACGAAGGTAGTCAGCAACGCTACATTGTTTCCCCCACTGTAAGCCCACCGGTTAGCACAGCAGCAAATGTTGAGGTGTCGTTGCAAGACCACAGCAGTCAGGGAATCCCACTGTTATATCAACGAAAGACTGATTCTAGGCCATCAGAAAGAACACCAACTCCATCACCATCATCAACCCTCTCTCAGTCCGCCCTGTCCACCGCTACTTCCACCATATGCAGCTCTCAAGTCCAGCTCACCCTCCCAGACACTATGAGTAGGTCAAGAAAGTACTCAGTCTCTCATCCGCGTACACTGGGTTTGAACGCCCACATTGCCAAACTAATCTCGTTTGAGATGATGCCCTTTCGGTTGGTGGAAAGCACAGCTTTCCGCGAACTCATGGCCTATGCAGTACCATGCTATGACCTACCCAGTCGCCACTTCTTCTCTCGCAAAGCCATCCCAGCCCTCCACCATCATGTGAAAGACCGCATTGTCCATGCACTCAAGCAGTCAGTGAGCGGAAAGGTGCACCTCACAACTGATGCATGGTCCAGTCGGCATGGCCAGGGCCGTTACGTGTCCATCACTGCGCACTGGGTTAATGTGGTGGATGCAGGGTCCACAGGGGACAGCGGT
Source organism: Dendrobates tinctorius (assembly GCF_039654945.1). NCBI lineage: Eukaryota > Metazoa > Chordata > Amphibia > Anura > Dendrobatidae > Dendrobates > Dendrobates tinctorius. The sequence goes on from NW_027361694.1 coordinate 20,718,701, forward strand.
GGTGGGACAGTGCTGCCTAGCCCACGGTATAGGAAACAGTTGGCTGTAGGCGTTCGACCCTCCTCCTCCTCCTCCTCCTCCTCCAGAAGCGAAAGCTCGTCCACAGAGAGCAGTCGTACGAGCACTCCATCTGCAGCTGCCACTGTTGCACACGATGTGTCCCCCTATCGAGCAGCTAGTGGAAAACGTCAGCAGGCTGTGTTGCAGATGATGTGTTTGGGCGACAGACACACCGCCGAGGTGCTGGCCGAGTACTTGAAGCGACAAACTGAGTCATGGCTGGGCAGTGTACATCTTGAGGCAGGCAAGGTAGTTAGTGATAACGGCCGTAATTTTGTGGCAGCCATAGCCCTTTCAAAACTCAGCCACATACCTTGCTTGGCTCACACCTTGAACCTGGTGGTGCAGTGCTTCCTCAAAAATTATCCGGAGTTAACAGCCCTGCTCCAGAAGGTGCGAAGACTGTGCGCGCACATCCGCCGGTCGCCTGTACACTCCGTTCGTATGCAGAAGCTGCAGCGATTGCTCCACCTTCCCAACCACCGCCTCATTATCGACATTGCAACAAGGTGGAACTCCACCCTGCACATGGTGGAGCGGCTGTGCGAGCAGAGGCAGGCCATAATGCATTTGTGGGAGGATACACGGCCAGGCACTTTGAGAGCAGACATGGAGTTGACAGGTGTGCAGTGGTCGAAGCTGAAAGACCTTTGTAAAGTCCTTCAGTGTTTTGAGGAATGCACACGGCTGGTAAGCGCAGACGACGCCATCCTAAGCATGAGCATCCCACTTATGCGTCTGCTCATGCAAACTTTGACGCACCTTAAGGAGCAGGCGTCTGCAGCCAATGTTGAGGAGGAGGGAATCCTTGATGACATTCAGCCATTGTCTGCTCAGGGACCTCTCCTGGACGAGGTGGAGGAAGAAGAGGAGGAGGATGATGATGGGGATGATTACTTAGGGGAGGAGGATGCATCTCGTGGGGCAAGTGAAAATGTTGGCGTGGCAAGGTCTGGTACAGGGTTTGTGCGTGACTGGAGGGATGTGGATTTGCCAGAAAGTGCTCCTCCACCCAGCACTCGCAGTGCATCATTGACACCGGGAACATTGGCCCACATGTCAGATTATGCCTTGCGGATCCTAAAAAGGGACCCCCGCATTGCCAAAATGATGAACGATGACGACTACTGGTTGGCAAGCATCCTGGATCCACGCTATAAAGGCAAATTACAAAACATCATGCCACAGGAGAACCTTGACCTAATATTGGCTAATAAACAAGCAACTCTGGTAAATCGGTTGCTTGAGGCATTCCCAGCACACAGCAGCGGTGATGGTTCTCACACGAGCCGTACGGACCGGGGGCAGCTTGGCAGAGGTGTTCGTGGTGCACACAGCAGAAGTGGCGTTGGAGACAGGGGTTTCATGACAATGTTGTGGACTGATTTTTCAAATACCGCTCACACAACTGGTAATACTGCATCGATGGAAAGTGACAGGAGACAGCAGTTGTCAACTATGGTTACAAACTACTTTTCCTCCCATATCGATGTTCTCCCACACAGGTCATTCCCCTTTGACTATTGGGCCGCTAAACTGGACACCTGGCCTGAATTGGCACAATATGCCTTACAGGAGCTCGCTTGCCCAGCTGCAAGTGTGCTATCGGAAAGAGTCTTCAGTGCAGCTGGATCAATCCTGACAGAAAAAAGGACCCATCTGTCAACCCAAAATGTGGATGATCTAACCTTCATTAAAATGAACCACGCATGGGTTTCCAAGGATTTTGTCCCACCTTCCCCTGATGACACATAGGGTGACAGAAAAATGGCTTGCTTTGGTCCACCTCTTCCTGGTACTTCACCTATTTCGCCTTTTGCATCAGCTGAATGTCCAACATCAACATATGCCACTTTCTAAAACTCCCTAACTGTGCTGCCTCCCCCCCCATGGCCGGGGTCACCACCTAGCGCACGACACCGTGCGAGTGCCGTTGCCCTGGACAGGTGGGTAGGCCGACTCTTGGGCGCGGGCACTGGCACAGGGTCCCTCATAGTGCAATCAAGTGTCTCTGACGGTGGTGGTGCACACCCGCCGTCAGACACACCGCTGTACTATGAGGGGCCCAGTGCCAGTACCGACGCCCACGAGTGGGCCCCCCTTGCTTGGGCAGGGCCCCAGCATTTGCAATCTTTACCTCTCCCTGCTCCTCCGCTGTGTAATCTGGGCCATCAAATCCATACTGTGCCTGACACCGTCTGAGCCTGCCTCCTGAGACATATATTTTGAATGTGTACGCTATCCATACATGTTATCCAGGGATACGGTACCCTTTCTAACCTTTGTGCAATCACGTGCAATCCATACTGGGCCTAACACCATCTGAGCCTGCCTCATGCTGTATAGACATATATTTTGAATGTGTACGCTATCCATACATGTTATCCAGGGATACGGTACCCTTTCTAACCTTTGTGCAATCACGTGCAATCCATACTGGGCCTAACACCGTCTGAGCCTGCCTCCTGAGACATATATTTTGAATGTGTACGCTATCCATACATGTTATCCATGGATACGGTACCCTTTCTAACCTTTGTGCAATCACGTGCAATCCATACTGGGCCTAACACCGTCTGAGCCTGCCTCATGCTGTATAGACATATATTTTGAATGTGTACGCTATCCATACATGTTATCCAGGGATACAGTACCCTTTCTAACCTTTGTGCAATCACGTGCAATCCATACTGGGCCTAACACCGTCTGAGCCTGCCTCCTGAGACATATATTTTGAATGTGTACGCTATCCATACATGTTATCTGGGGATACGGTACCCTTTCTAACCTTTGTGCAATCACATGCAATCCATACTGGGCCTAACACCGTCTGAGCCTGCCTCCTGAGACATATATTTTGAATGTGTACGCTATCCATACATGTTATCCGGGGATACGGTACCCTTTCTAACCTTTGTGCAATCACGTGCAATCCATACTGGGCCTAACACCGTCTGAGCCTGCCTCCTGAGACATATATTTTGAATGTGTACACTATCCATACATGTTATCAGGGGACACGGTACCCTTTCTAACCTTTGTGCAATCACGTGCAATCCATACTGGGCCTAACACCGTCTGAGCCTGCCTCCTGAGACATATATTTTGAATGTGTACGCTATCCATACATGTTGTCCGGGGATACGGTACCCTTTCTAACCTTTGTGCAATCACGTGCAATCCATACTGGGCCTAACACCGTCTGAGCCTGCCTCATGCTGTATAGACATATATTTTGAATGTGTACGCTATCCATACATGTTATCCAGGGATACGGTACCCTTTCTAACCTTTGTGCAATCACGTGCAATCCATACTGGGCCTAACACCGTCTGAGCCTGCCTCATGCTGTATAGACATATATTTTGAATGTGTACGCTATCCATAGATGTTATCCAGGGATACGGTACCCTTTCTAACCTTTGTGCAATCACGTGCAATCCATACTGGGCCTAACACCGTCTGAGCCTGCCTCCTGAGACATATATTTTGAATGTGTACGCTATCCATAGATGTTATCCAGGGATACGGTACCCTTTCTAACCTTTGTGCAATCACGTGCAATCCATACTGGGCCTAACACCGTCTGAGCCTGCCTCCTGAGACATATATTTTGAATGTGTACGCTATCCATACATGTTATCTGGGGATACGGTACCCTTTCTCACCTTTGTGCAATCACGTGTAATCCATACTGGGCGTGAGAACGGATGGCGAGCTGTTAAGCAAGCTACAGCACCTGTCCAGATAAGTACAGGGATTCCCTAGCGAGGAGACTTATTTGATTGTTTTCAATGTTGGGACAGCAATTTTTGGGGAGCACTATACTCTGGAGAATGATAGATGGGGCCCACCATACACTGGAACATTCCAAAGGTGGACATCAGACACTGGAGCAGCATTTACAGGGCCCATTATACACTAGAGCATTAGAAATGGGGCCCATTATGTTTGGAGCATTATTTGGGCCCATAAGACAGTGGAGCTTCATCCATGGGGGCCAACATATACTGTAGCATTATGTGGAGCTCATCATATACTGTTTCAAACATTATATGGGACCAATGATTCTGTATGGAGAAATAGATGGGCCTCGTCATGAGATGTAAAAAGTGAGGTATTTTTCATTGTACTATACCGCTATTTCTCTGCCGTATCGGAGCATGATGAGTTGTGGTATGTGTTAAAGGGGCGCTCTTTCGCCCAGGGCACATGAAAACCTGCAGCCAGCCCTCCCCCCCCACAACTTTAGCCAAATAACCCCCATTTTTCAGTGCGTAACTTGTATTATGAAGTTAATTAAGGTTGACAAGCTTAAGAAAGAAGAATTGATGCTTTTGGCATTCAAATGGGCACTGTAGGTGTGTTTCCTGTCCTCCTCTCACTGCCGACTTTTATTCCCCATTGACTTACATTGGGTTTCGTGTTTCGGGACGACCCCGACTTTTCCCTATAATCGGACGATCTTGCTCGACCCGACTTTTGGAAAAGTCGGGATTCACGAAACGAAACGCGACCCTAAAAAACCAAAAGTCGCTCAACTCTAACTCCAAGGACTGGACTTTTTTTAAAGAGAGTTCTGAGACAAACAAATTGGCCATTTGCAACCTGCGTCATGCAAATATCAGCAGGGACCTGACCACTAAGAATCTAACCACCATCAGCAAAATCAAGCACATGTCATCTAAGCACTCAACTCGGTGGGCTGAACGTCTGGGTCCACGAATGGTGCTATCGGGTGACACCGCTGCCTCTTCCTCTGTGCTAGGTGCTTTCCAATACCCTGTATAAAACAATGGCGCAGATGCCTCCGCCCTGCACCTATCCTTGCACATTCTGACTTACCATCATCAATCACTTCCAAATCCTTGTCCAAGCCCAGCGCTCAGCTGTCCCTACTAAAGGCCGTGGAATGAAAAAGAAAGTTCCCAGCCATTCACTCACAGGTCCAAATGTGAAACAGGCACATTTCCAGGCTGCTTGCCATGGAAATGTTGCCACTTAGGCTGGTACACATGGAGGATTTCCACCACTCATGGCAGCAGCTGTCCTTCGAAACTTGGTCACCAGTCGCCAGTTTTTCTTGCGTGTGGCGTCCACACCTTGTACCAGCACGGGTCCAGGAACATCACCCGCGCCCTTCCCAATGCACGTACTGGCATTGTCGACTTAACGACCGACACGTGGATAAATACTTGTGGCGAGGGACATTACATTTCACTGATGGCACTCTGGTACTAGCAGGTACGCAGGATGCAGTGACGAGTCGCGAGTCGGTTTGGTACTTTTATAATAACGTTTATAGGCCTGAAGGGGACTTTCCTCAGTCTCAGCCTGTTCAAACAAAGGGGGTAACAAGGGTTGCCCTCGCCCTCAATACAGTTCACACAAACAGATGAGAACACGACTACGTTCGGCGAGAGCCGATCACATTAGGGCCGACTACGGGTCCTTAACGATATAGTCACCTTAGCCGTCCTGACGTCCTTCGGCGTTCTGAATGGTGGTTCTTCGGCGGAGCAGCCACTGGGCCCAGCTGCTGAAAAGCTGGCGTAGTCTTCGAGAGTTCCGCCGCTCCTGTGGCGCTGGGGCACCTCCGGCCCCGGAGCTGTCCTTGGACGAGTAGGCCGCAGCCCCTGGACGGGGGTAAGCGGCATTGATGCGGGGTGGCGGGTGATAGGCCACCTGTACAGCTAGCCGCTGCGACAGGGACTCCGGGGTGAGCAGAGGCTCGGCCCTTGCCGGCGGACCGGAGCGAGACAGTGGTGGCCGCTGACAGCACTGGACTTGCCGCGGCCACTGGTGAGAGCAGCCGCGGGCCGGAGCGGGACGGCAATGGCCGCGGGTGACCGCTGGTAGGCCGCAGCCGCAGGCTGTGGTGAGGCGGCAGCGGCCGCAGACAGAGCTGGTGCGGCAGTGGCCGCGGGCTGGAGCGAGGCAGCAAGTCTCGGACGGTCGTCTCGGCGCCGTCCCTCTGAAGTCCTCAGTGAGCGTCTTCTCTGGCACTGGTAAGTCGCTCTAGCTCTCAGTCGCTTCCACGGTCTCCTGCTGCCTCTGTCCCGGTCTGCTGACTCATCGTGACTGGCGCTGCCCGCCCCTTTTATACTGGCCCCTCCCCTAGCCCATCTATCCATCTCAATGGTCCGTCCCTGAACTCTGTCCCCCGGTAATAGTTTCCCCCGGAACCTAGATGACTGCTCCCTTGGTTCCAACCCGGACACTCGATGAGGGCCGTTCTTCCCACAGCACACTGGGTGAACATTGTGGAGGCTGGGGCTGAGTCACACCCTGGCACAGTACATGTGCTCCTGACGCCCATTCTTACTGGCCCTACTTCTGCACCTGCACCCCCTCCTGCTCATCCTCCATCTACGATGTAGTATCTCAGAGAACATCATCCTCATCAGAATTTGAAAGCTCTTCAGCACTGCCTCAGCGAAGCGGCAACAGGTTCTGATGAAGCTGACTTGTCTAGGAGACAAACCGCACACCATGTCAAAGTTACTTAAACAAATAACAGACTAACATAGTAACATAGTAACATAGTAATTAAGGTTGTAGGGAGACTTTAAGTCCATCTAGTTCAACCCATATCCTATCCTAACTTGCCCTAACATGTTGATCCAGAGGAAGGCAAAAAAAACCCATGTGGCAACAGTAAGCTTCACATTGGGGAAAAAAATTCCTTCCCGACTCCACATACGGCAATCAGACTAGCTCCCTGGATCAACGCAATATTAAGGAGACTAGTGTATATACCCTGTAATATTATACTTTTCAAGAAAGGCATCCAGTCCCTTCTTAAATTTTAGTAGTGAATCACTCATTACAACATCATATGGCAGAGAGTTCCATAGTCTCACTGCTCTTACAGTAAAGAATCCGCGTCTGTGAGTATGCTTAAACCTTCTTTCCTCCAGACGTAGAGGATGCCCCCTTGTCCCCGTCACAGGTCTAAGAGTAAAAAGATCATTAGAAAGGTCTTTGTATTGTCCCCACATATATTTATACATTGTAATAAGATCACCCCTAAGCCTTCGATTCTCCAAACTAAATAACCCCAAGTGTAATAACCTGTCTTGGTATTGCAGACCCCCTAGTTCCCTAATAACCTTGGTCGCTCTTCTCTGCACCCGCTCCAGTTCAGCTATGTCTTTCTTATACACCGGAGACCAGAACTGTACACAGTATTCTAAGTGTGGTCGCACTAGTGACTTATATAGAGGTAAAATTATGTTCTCCTCATGAGCATCTATGCCTCTTTTAATGCATCCCATTATTTTATTTGCCTTTGCAGCAGCTGCTTGACTCTGGCCACTAAATGTGAGTTTGTCGTCCACCCATACACCCAGGTCTTTTTCAGTGACTGTTTTGCCCAGTGTTTTACAATTAAGCACATAATTATACAACTTGTTCGTTCTACCCAAGTGCATGACCTTACATTTATCCCCATTAAAGCTCATTTGCCATTTATCAGCCCAAGCTTCTAGTTTACATAAATCCTCCTGTAATATAAAATTGTCCTCCTCTGTATTAATTACCCTGCAGAGTTTAGTGTCATCTGCAAATATTGAAATTCTACTCTCTATGCCCCCTACAAGGTCATTAATAAATATGTTAAAAAGAAGCGGGCCCAAAACTGACCCCTGTAGACAGATCTGTGGTTTTTGCTGCTGAGCCTCCAATTAGGCATGGTGGTGTGTGATAATGGGTTTAACCTGGTGGCGGCTGTGAAGCTTGGCAGCTCACACATGTACCATGTTTGGCACATGTGCTCAAGTTTGAAGTTCATTGGTTTCTGAAAACATACCCAGATTTGCCATAGTTTCTGGTCAAGGTACACCACGTCAGTGCCCATTTCAGCAACTCGGCTACAGCTGCCACCGCTCTGGCAGTGCTGCAGCAGCACATGCAAGTGCCAGTTCAACGACCGGGATGCAACGTCACCACACTGCACATGCTGGCAAGGCTTTAAGATCAGAAGAAGTCGGTGGTTGAGTACCAGCACCAACACACCTGTTGGTATTCTGGTCAGCCACCTGCACACAACTGAAGAGTGGTTATAGATGTCTGGCGTTTGTTTGGTTCTCCAAGACATTGAAGGCTCTACAAATATGGTGAACAGTGATGATGCCACAGTTAACTCAACTATCTCACTTCTGTGCCTGCTTAAACAGTCACTGCTCACAGTTAAATATAAAGCTTTGCATGCGGACCAAGTGAGGATGGAGGAAGGCAAAACACAGAGAGACTGTTGCCAGCCCAGCCTCATCTCAGCTGCTCAGAGTGAATTGGGTAACAATGAGGAAGTGGATGCAAAGGAGAAGGAAAAAGAAGAGGAACAGGTGCTGGTTTCTAGTGCAACAAAGGCTAGTAGCCACACAACCTTCATCCCGTCTCTCCTACGCTGATGGACTGAGGAGGAAGAGAGTGAGGAGAAGGAGATATAGAGTTGTCATCATAGTGGAGACAGGAAAGTGTTGGTTTTATAGAGCTTGGCACATTTGGCTGACTTTATGAAAAGCTGCCTTTCCCGTGACCCTTGTGTTATATTCATCTTAGCCCAAAAAGAGTACTGGCTGCTCACCCTGCTAGACCCATGCTATAAGCAGAACTTTGCATCTCTTCTTTCTGAGGTGGAGAGGTCTTCTAAAATGGTGCTATACCAGAAGGCCATTGTGGAAAATATGTTGCAGAAATTCCCATCAGACAATGCTAGCGGCAGCGGGCAAGCTACGTTGCCCAATCAAGGAGGAGAGGCCCGGGAGATACACAGCAGAGGTAGGGGTACACTGTCAAAGAAGTGGGCCACTTTCATGACATCAGCCCAGCAGTCAGGGCCTGACAAAGAGGGAAAAGTTTTTAAAGATGGTCAAGCAATACTTGTCCGACTAAACCAGGTGAAATTGTTGTGTGGCCCTGCCACTAGTGTCTTGTTTAATTGGGTATTTAGAGTCGCTGGGGGGGTCATAACAGACAGGCGCTTTCGCATGTCAACAGAGAATACAGACAGGCTCACTCATAAAAATGAACAAAGCCTGGATTTGCTCACACTTTTCCACACCTCCAGATGACAGCAGCACATTAAGTGTTTGTAATATTCAATATTTTATTGAGGCCCACCAGTTGTTGCCTTTCAGTGGTCTATGGATGACCCTCTTCATAATTTCTGTATGCTTTGCACTTTCTGCAAAGCCTATATGACTATATAAGTACATCAAATACACTTTCAAAATATTTTAGTTCAAAACTTTTTTATGGATTCAATGACTCATCCATACAGTTTAACATGGTTATTGTTCCATTACGGTGGTATGTAAAACTTACAAAAAGCAAAGAAAAATATATCAGCATTAGATTACTCATCCATACAGTATTATTTACTTTCTGACAGATTTTGGTGGTAGGTAGAAAAAAGCATTCAAAATTTTTCTTGCTTCTTCATATTTCTTACTCATACACTATTCCGTGATCTGATGTACATTTCATTGGTATATAACCCTCAAAAAAACTTGCTCAAAATGTTATCGTTATTATATTGATAACTCAACCGCTGTAGGCCATGTTACACATCACAGACCTCACATAGTCCATAGCACTTCATAACATACGGCTTTAACTCACAGTCCCTAAACACGCCGTACTTCTTTGTCCAGTTACCGTGGGCGACTGCACGCCGAACAGTTCATTAATGTCATAGAATCATAGAATCGTAGAGTTGGAAGGGACCTCCTGGGCCATCTGGTCCAACTCCCTGCTCAAAGCAGGATTTGCTAAATCATCCCAGTCAGATGTCTGTCCAGCCTCTGTTTGAAGACTTCCTTTGAAGGAGAACTCACCACTTCTCGTGGCAGCTTGTTCCACTCATTGATCACTCTAACTGTCAAAAAGTTTTTTCTAAAATCTAATCTGTGTCTCCTCCCATTCAGTTTCATCCCATTGCTTCTAGTCTTTCCTTGTGCAAATGAGAATAAAGTTGATCCTTCTACAATGTGACAGCCCTTTAGATATTTGTAGACAGCTATTAAGTCTCCTCTCAGTCTTCTCTTTTGCAAACTAAACATTACCAAATCCTGCAGCCTTTCCTCATAAGACAGGGTTTGCAGACCGGTCACCATTCTGGTTGCTCTTTTCTGAACTTGCTCCAGTTTGTTGATGTCTTTTTTAAAATGTGGTGCCCAAAACTGGACACAATATTCCCGATGAGGTCTGACCAAAGAGGAGTAGAGGGAAATAATGACTTCACATGATCTAGACTGTATGGTTCTGTTAATACATCCTAGAATTGCATTTGCCTTTTTTGCTGCTGCATCACACTGTTGACTTATATTCAGTCTGTGATCTATTAGTATACCCAAGTCTTTTTCACATGTGCTGTTGCTTAGCCCTATTCCTCCCATTCTGTATATGCTTTTCTCATTTTTATTGCCCAGATGTAGTACTTTGCATTTTTCCCTGTTAAAAACCATTCTGTTAGTTGCTGCCCACTTCTCCAGTTTATTTATATCTTTTTGAATCCTCTCTCTCTCTTCTCTAGTATTAGCTATCCCTCCTAGCTTTGTGTCATCAGCAAATTTAATCAGTTTACCCTCAATTCCTTCATCTAAATCGTTGATAAAGATGTCCACTGAACACAACAGGCACCAACGTATGACATTAAGTTCTAGTCTCTAAACATGCTGGACCTTACTCCGTCCAGTTACCATGGGTGATCACACAGTTCATTAACATCCATGGAACATCATAGGCACTAACTGTCTGTTCCAATAGCAGATACTTGTCTGCCCATAACCCCCTTATCTGGAACTACCTTACAGGAGCTTCTGCTCCCACGTTGACTCCTCGTCAGTCCTCTGTCCCGGGGAAACTGCCTTACTGGGATCAGCATCTCAGCAGATGCTTTGGGACAAGGGCACTCCCGACAGTCCAGACCCTCAGAAAGTCCGTAGCTTCCCCAGCACAGTGCCGTCACAAACTCTGCACACACACATGGTCTCCCCCTGTGCTTTTCAGGAATCCAGTCCCCATGTGGGACCTTCCAACACAGCAACCATGCAGGTTCAGGGCCTGTCCATGTGCTATTCAGGATGTCTGTCCACTCATAGGGCCACCCAACACACAGGCCTTAAGATCCATAGCCTCCCAATGTGCTATTCAGGAGGTCTGTTGACCCATAGGACCATCCAACACACAGGCCTTCAGGTCCATGGACTCTCCATGTGCTATTCAGGAATCAGGTCCTACTCCCAGGACCTTCCAACACACAGGCCATGCAGGACCTTACTCACCGACCATGTGACCAGACCTCAGTCACATTACTGTATATCATGGTAGCCACCCCCATAGGTGGGAGGTGAGTGGTTAGCCAGTCCCGCCCAGCTCATCGACTAACCCTGTAAGCCCCCTTAAAGCTAAACAAACACTTGTGGGACTACAAGTGCCAGAAAAAAGAACATTTCGGGCTTACAGCGCAGGGGACATCCTCCGACTCTGTGACACATACCGGTCATTCACAATGATGCCAGTCACTGTCTCGCCATCACAATTACTCCTGTGACTGCTACACACTCCCATGGCCTCAATATGCCTAGCGGTAACAGGGGTCACTGCCTGACAATGAATAAAAGAGGGTTAGGGAGTTGGTCATGCAGCAATTTCTTCCTCTGTTTGATGACTCTGCTGACTTGGGTTCCATGGCCCATCCACCTGGCCCTGACCCACAAGTGGAAGAGACTGAGTGCACAGATGGCCAACCACTTGTTATGTCTAAAGATGAGTAAGTGGGAAGGCCAATGCACACGGTCAGCGCACCACTGCAACACATCTCTGAGGATGAGAAAACTCAGTTGGCAACTGCTGCTGCTTTCTGCAGTGTGCTGCTCACCAAGGAGGGCATGGGTGTGGAATGGGTGGTTGTGACAGACAGTTTCCAAAAACTGATGGCAGTGGTTATCCCACAGTATTTTGTTCGCAGCCACTACTATTTTCCAGGTGGCCATCCCTGCATTGCAGACACATGTGGCTGAGCAAATAAGGTGTGAATTGTGCAACATCATCAGTGGCAAGGTCCACATAACAATTAACATGTTGATTAGTAAGCACAGCCAGGGACGTTGCATCTCCCTAACTGCACACTGGGTGTCACGCCGAGGCAGGTGGAAGGAAGTTATTGAACCTACTGGACCACAGAGTACACTGTGGAAGCCGAACGCTAGGAATCAGCTGGACAAAGGCGCAAGGTGAATGCAATACTTTATTTTGAGCACAACCTGGAAAACCCACAGGGAGAACCCCCTCGGACTGAGACACCGAATGCATGAGACGGGGAGCGTTAATATTCTCTCTCGGTTCCCAGGACCTCTCCTCCGGACCAAAACCCTTCCAATTAACCAAAAAGAGCATCTTGTTCCCTCTCCGTTTCATGTCAAGTATGGCCTTAACCTCGAAGACATCGCCAGCAGAGACAGGGGAAGGGTACCAGGATCCCAGAAGTAGCATCCAAGGATGACCGGTTTAAGGAGAGAAACATGAAAAGAGTCGTGAATCCGTAAAGAAGGCAATTTCAGCCGGTAGCATACCTCATTGATTCTTTGAAGTACCTCAAAGCGACCGATGAACAGAGGAGCCAACTTGTAGGAAGGAACCTTGAGGCGAAAATGCCTAGAAGGAAGCCATACCTTGTCCCCAGGTAGGAAAGGAGGGGAATCTAGACGTCTCTTTCTTGTCTGCATGATTTTTCATCCAGACTGATGCCTGTTCCAAGGAGACCTTGGTCTCCGACCAGATCTTGGAGAAGTCACTAGCCAGACACTTGGCTGCTGAATTGCTGGATGGAATATTCAAGGGAGTCAGAGTCCTAGGGTGACATCCATAAACAACCAAGAATGGAGAATTGGGAGAGGACTAACCAACATGATTGTTATAAGAGAACTCCACCCATGGCAACAAGGCAACCTAGTCACTGTGGTGTGGGTTGACAAAGTGTCGCAGGTAGTTGGTGAGTACATGATTCACCCGTTGCACCTGGCTGCATGGTTTTTCTCAGTACCGCATGACCAGCAAGTTTAGAAGAACTCATCTCCCTTCCGGGACAGGGACAAACGTCTTACCGGAGGCGGTTATAACATCCGGACCGGTGTTACGGTAATCATTTTAGACGGGTCAATGATATGATGAGGTTCTTCTTCTTGGCCATCGGGGATAAAAGACCTGGATAAGGTGTCAGCCTTGATGTTCTTCTCAGCTGGACGGAAGTGGAGGCGGAAGTTGAATTGAGCAAAAAATAATGACCATCAGGTCTGACGAAGGTTAAGTCTCTGAGCCGACTGAAGGTAGGACAAATTCTTATGGTCGGTGTAGATAATCACCGGATGAACTGCAGCCTCCATAAGGTAACGCCATTCCTCCAAGGCCAATTTGACGGCCAGCAACTCCCTGTCTCCGATGGAGTAACTGCGTTCACAGGGCGAGAACGCCTTGGAGAAGAACCCACAGGTCACCATCCTCCCAGTAGGGGATTTTTGCATGAGTACAGCTCCGGCTTCAGACAAGGAAACGTCCACCTCCACGAAGAACTGCTTATTGACCATCAGCCTATGGAGAGCGGGAGCAGAAGAGAAGGCTCGTTTAAGGGACAAAAAAGAAGACTCTGCTTCTGGATGCCACTTCTTAGGATTGGATCCCTTCTGAGTCTGTGCGGTGAGCGGTTCGGTCAGGTCCAAGAAGAGCGGAATAAACTGTCGGTATTAGTTAGTGAATCCTAGGAATCGCTGAATAGCTTTGACTCCAACTGGACTTGGCCTCTTGAGAACAGCCGACACAGTTGTGAATTCACTTTCTGGCCTACCTCTGGTTACTAGTGAAGGTAGTGGAGCTGATTATATTGACAGAGGGATTGCGAGTTCTCTTTCCGGGCTCCCTCTGGTGGTTACTGGAGGTAATGGAGCTGATCTAATTAACTGAGACCTGCCACCTGATAATGAGGAGGATGACTGGAGATCCGGAGTTTCTGACTGGATTTAAGACAGCCGACTCCCTCTATCCCTGCTGGTGATTTTTTCCTGCCTCCTGAGGTCTTAGTTTCCAGCTCAGTCCCTGCATGCTCAGCTAAGTGTTCTTTTGCTATTGTTCACATTTGATCTGGTTTTGTCTATTTCAGTTTTGTGTGGTCAGCCAGCCCCGACTGGGGCTGTGCTGAATTTCCTTGCTTATGTTACTGCTTGTGCCAGTTTGTTTTGTCCCTTATTAGATTGGCCTCTTTTTGCTCTGCATTCAGAATATACCAGAGTGCTGATATAGTGGGCAAAGTCTAGTGACTTAAGTGTTTTTCTATCAGACGTGTTGGGCATTTTTGCAGGGTTTTTTGCGTGATTGCAGACAGAGTCTTTCCTTTCCTGTCCTGTCTAGTTAGTGTGGGCCCCATCGTTTGCTCAGTCTATTTTCCTACCTGCATTTGTGTTTTCATCTTGTATCAGTGACAATATATGTTTGGGGGCTATCTATTCCTTTGGTGCCTGCTCTGGGGCAGTTTAGATTTCCCCTTTTTTGCTTTAGGCTTATTTAGTTCTCCGGCTGTGTCGAAGCATCTAGGATCATCGTAGGTACGCTCCACGGCTACTGCTAGTTGTGTGGATAGGATCAGAGGTCTGCAATCCGCTTAGTTACCAACCTCTCTGGATTTTCTGTGGCTTAGCTTGGTCTTGCTCTCCTCCTCGGTGACCCAATCATAACAGAATCACCAGCCTAAACTGCATATTCTAGGGTACTCAAAAGCAGGAGAGAATTGTAAAAAAAAGTGTCAGAATTTTTTTTTTTTTAATATATTTTTTCCTCTTTTTCTCTGGGGCCGTAGGATGATTTTTTCTTTAATGGTGATTAAGCAATTGTCTGATCGTGTTGAGCAGCTCGCTGCTGAAGTACGGGGAATTTCCGCCTGTCTCGCTCAATCATCTTCTGTTGAACCAAAAATCCCTATTCCTGATGTGTTTTCTGGGGATAGGTCTAAATTTTTGAATTTTAAGAATAATTATAAACTATTTCTTGCCTTGAAGCCTAACTCATCGGGAAGCTCTGTGCAGCAGGTTGAAATTGTCATCTCCTTGCTGCGCCGCGATCCCCAGGATTGGGCTTTCTCTCTGACACCTGGAGATCCTATTCTGACTAATGTGGACGCATTTTTTCAAGCCTTGGGGTTGTTGTATGATGAACCTAGTGCTATTGATCAAGCTGAGAAAACCCTATTGGTATTGAACCAGGGTCAGGATTCTGCAGAGTTATACTGTCAAAAATTCCAAAAGTGGGCGGTCCTTACTACATGGAATGACGGTGCCTTAGCAGCGCTCTTTCGGAAGGGTTTGGCAGAAACCGTAAAAGATGTTATGGTGGGATTTCCTGTTCCCTCTGGTCTTGATGATACTATGTCATTAGCCATTCAAGTTGATCGGCATTTACGTGAACGTAAAACTACACGAGAGGCATTGCCGCCTTTTGAACGAACGTCTGAACCCATGCAATGTGATAGGGTTTTTTCCAGGGCGCAACGTCAGGAATTTAGAAGGCTTAAGCTGTGTTTTTTCTGTGGAGACGCCTCTCATACTATTTCTGTCTGCCCTAAACAAGAAAAACGTTTTGCGCACACATTTGCTGTGGGCAGTGTACAACCTAAGTTCCTTTTGGCAATTACTCTGATCTGCTCCTTGTCTACATTTTCTGCTAAGGCTTTTGTAGATTCAGGAGTAACTTTGAATCTGATGGATTTAGACTTTGCTAAACGTTGTGGTTTTCCCATGATACCCCTGCGGACTCCTATCCCTTTGATGGGTATTGATGCTACTCCTTTGGCGGAGAATAAACCCCAGTTTTGGACCCAGGTGATAATGCGGGTCGCCCCGGACCACCAAGAAAATTGTAAATTTTTGGTGTTGCACAATTTGCATGATACTATTGTTCTGGGTTTTCCCTGGTTGCAAACTCATAATCCTGTTTTGGATTGGAAATCTGTGTCTGTGGTGAGTTGGGGTTGTCAGTGTGTTCTTAGTGACACTCCTGTTTTCTCCACCTCTCACTAGTCTCATGATATTCCTGATTATTTGGCTGATTTTTCTGATGTATTTAGTGAGAGTAAGTCTGCGTCTTTGCCTCCTCATAGGAGTTATGCAATTGAGTTAATGCACGGGTGTAAATTTCCCAAGGGTCGGCTTTTCAACTTATCGGTACCCGAACATGATGCTATGCGATCTTATATCAAGGAGTCGTTGGAGAAGGGTCATATTAGACCATCCTCTTCACCTTTAGGTGCTGGGTATTTTTTTTGTGCTCAAGAAAGATGGTTCATTAAGGCCTTGTATTGACTATCGTTCCCTTAACAAAATCACTGTTAAATATCAGTACCCGTTACCCCTGATTTCTGATTTATTTTCCAGAGTTAAAAGTACCTGCTGGTTTACCAAGCTCGATATCAGGGGGGCATATAATCTTATTCGCATCAAGCACGGGGATGAATAGAAGATGGCGTTTAATACTCTGGAGGGACATTTTGAGTACCTGGTGATGCCTTGTGGGCTCACTAATGCCTCTTCTGTCTTCCAATCTTTTATGAACGATATTTTCCGGGACTTTTATGGATAAGTTTTTGATCATTTTTCTGGATGATATTTTGATCTTTTCCAGTGATTGGGATTCTCATGTGGAACATGTCCGGACAGTGTTCCGGATTTTGAGGGAAAATTCCCTGTATGTTAAGGGATTGAAGTGCCTCTTTGGTGTACAGAGGATTTCATTTTTGGGATTTATTTTGTCCCCATCGGCTATTGAAATGGACCCGGTCAAGGTACAGGCCATTTATGATTGGGTTCAGCTCACTTCTTTGAAGGTTCTCCAGAAGTTTTTGGGTTTTGCTCATTTCTATCGTAAATTTATAAGTAATTTTTCTGGTATTGTCAAACCACTGACCAAAAAGGGTGCTGATGTGGTGAATTGGTCTCCAGAGGCAGTCTCGGCATTTCAGGAGCTTAAGCGGAGTTTCACTTCTGCTCCGGTTCTACGGGAACCTGATGCCTCACTCCCATTTCAGGTGGAGGTAGATGCTTCTGAGATTGGTGCAGGAGCCGTTTTGTCCCAAAAAGATCCGGTGACTTCTAAAATGAATCCCTGTGCCTTCTTTTCGCGAAAATTCTCCCCATCTGAACGTAACTATGACATGGGGAATCGGGAATTGTTGGCCATGAAATGGGCATTTGAAGAGTGGAGACATCAAGTTGTGGTCATCACCGACCACAAGAATTTGATTCATCTTGAATCAGCCAAACGTTTGAATCCTAGACAGGCTAGGTGGGCCTTGTTTTTCACGCGTTTTAATTTTGTGGTCTCTTTTCTTCCGGGCACTAAGAATGTTAAGGCGGACGCCCTTTCTAGGAGTTTCTTTGCGGATTCTCTTATTGTGACCGAGCCTACTACCATTCTAAATGAGGGGGTAGTTCTTTCCGCCATCTCACCTGATTTGAGACATGCCCTGGAGGAATTTCAGGAGGACAAACCTGAACTTTGCCCTATGGGAAAATTGTATGTTCCTGACCAGTGGAGGAAGAGAGTAATGTCTGAAATTCATTGCTCCGTGTTGGCTGGTCATCCAGGTATTTTTGGTACCAGAGATTTGGTGAGTCGGTCTTTTTGGTGGCCTGCCTTATCTCGTGATGTCAGGAATATTATGCAGTCCTGTGGGACTTGTTCTCAGTCTAAACCCTGTTCTCATTCTAGTGGGTTGTTGATGCCCCTGCCAGTACTCAAGAGGCCATGGACCCATATCTCAATGGATTTTTTAACTTCCTGTCTCTCAGAGAATGATGGCTATCTGGGTGATTTGTGATACATTTTCTAAGATAATCCATCTTGTACCACTCACAAAGTTGCCATCCTCTTCAGAGTTGGTGCCCTTGTTTTTACAACAGGTGGTTCGGTTGCATGGGATTCCTGAGAACATTGTGTCGGACAGAGGAGTCCAGTTTGTTTCCAGATTTTGGAGAGCTTTTTGTTCCAAACTGGGAATTCAGTTATCTTTCTCCTCTGCATTTCATCCTCAGACCAATGGGCAGACTGAGAGAACAAACCAGACTTTGGAGTCCTATTTGAGATGTTTTATATCTGCTGATCAGGATGACTGGGTCTCATTTTTGCCCTTGGCCAAATTCGCGCTAAACAATAGAGCTAGTTCTGCCACTTTGATGTCGCCCTTTTTCTGTAACTTTGGGTTTCATCCTCGATTTTCTTCAGGGCAAGTGGAATCTTCAACCTGCCCAAGTGTGGACACTGTGGTAGAGAGAATGCAGCAGATTTGGGACCAAGTGGTAGATAAGTTGTCCCTCTCTCAGTAAAGAGCCCAACGGTTTTCCAACCGGCATTGGACCATTGGTCCCCAGTTTAAAGTGGGTGATATAGTTTGGTTGTTGTCAAAGAATATTCCTATGAAGGTTGCGTCTCCAAAGTTCAAGCCAAGATTCATTGGATCTCATAAGATTTTGGAGATTCTTAATCCTGTTTCTTTTCGATTCTTTTTTTCCAGTTACGTTTAAGGTCCATAACGTGTTTCATAAATCTCTGTTGAAGAGGTTTGTGAAGCCAGTAGTTCCTATGGCGGCGCCGCCTGACCCTGAATTGGTTAAAGGCAATGTGGAATATGATGTAGAGAAAATATTGGATTCTCATTTGGCTAGAAGGAGACTCCAGTACTTGGTCAAATGGAAGGGTTATGGACAGGAGGATAATTCTTGGGTCTCTGCTTCTGACATTCATGCCGATACATTGGTTCATGCTTTTCACTGAGCCCATCCTGATCGGCCTGGTGGCGTGGATGAGGGTTCGGTGACCCCTCCTCAAGGGGGGGTACTGTTGTGAATTCACTTTTTGGCCTTCCTCTGGTTACTAGTGAAGGTAGTGGAGCTGGTTATATTGACAGAGGGGTCGTGAGTTCTCTTTCCGGGCTCCCTCTGGTGGTTACTGGAGGTAATGGAGCTGATCTAATTAACAGAGGCCTGCCACCTGATAATGAGGAGGATGACTGGAGATCTGGAGTTTGTGACTGGATTTAAGACAGCCGACTCCCTCTATCCCTGCTGGTGATTTTTTCCTGCCTCCTGAGGTCTTAGTTTCCAGCTCAGTCCCTGCATGCTCAGCTAAGTGTTCTTTTGCTATTGTTTACATTTGATCTGGTTTTGTCTATTTCAGTTTTGTGTGGTCAGCCAGCCCCAGCTGGGGCTGTGCTGAATTTCCTTGCTTATGTTACTACTTGTACCAGTTTGTTTTGTCCCTTATTAGATTGGCCTCTTTTTGCTCTGCATTCAGAATATACCAGAGTGCTGATATAGTGGGCGAAGTCTAGTGACTTCAGTGTTTTTCTATCAGACGTGTTGGGCATTTTTTGCAGGGTTTTTTTGCGTGATTGCAGACAAAGTCTTTCCTTTCCTGTCCTGTCTAGTTAGTGTGGGCCCCATCGTTTGCTCAGTCTATTTTCCTACCTGCGTTTGTGTTTTCATCTTGTCTCACCGACAATATATGATTGGGGGCTATCTATTCCTTTGGGGTCTGCTCTGGGGCAGTTTAGATTTCCCCTTTCTTGCTTTAGGCTTATTTAGTTCTCCGGCTGTGTCGAGGCGTCTAGGATCATCGTAGGTATGCTCCCCGGCTACTGCTAGTTGTGTGGATAGGATCAGGGGTCTGCAATCTGCTTAGTTACCAACCTCTCTGGGTTTTCTGTGGTTTAGCTTGGTCTTGCTCTCCTCCTTGGTGACCCAATCATAACACGACACCTTCTCTGGATCCATTTCAAGACCCGTGTCAGATGATTTAACCCAGTAAGGGCAGTGAGCTCTGCTCGAAGAGACACTTCTCAAATTTGGCATGAAGATGATTCTCTGTAGTAGGACATGACGGACATTCCTTCTATGAGTAGGGAGATCTGGCGAAAATACTAAGATGTCATCCAAATAGACGACTACACAGACGTAGAGTAAGTCACGGAAGATGTCATTGACAAACTCCTGAAATACCACTGGTGCGTTACTTAATCTGAAAGGCATTACCTGTTATTCGTAGTGACCATCGCGAGTGTTGAAAGCGGTCTTCCACTCATCCCCGGAATGTATCCTAACGAGATTGTAGGCTCCACAAAGGTCCAACTTGATGAAGGTCCTGGATCCACAAAGAGCTCTGGAATGAGAGGCAGAGGATTCTTCACCGTGATAGCATTGTGACCTTGATAGTCGATACATGGACGCAAAGATCCGTCCTTCTTTACAAAGAAGAAACCCGCACTAGCTGAGGAGGAGGACTTCTGAATGAACCCCCGAGCTAGGTTCTCCTTGATGCAGTCAGACATGGCTTGAGTCTCGACGGGTGACAGAGGGTAAATTCGGCCTCTAGGAGGAGTAGAACCTGGAAGGAGATTGATGGGGCAGTAATATGACCTGTGTGGAGGTAGAGTCTCCGCCTCACGTTTGTTGAACACGTCTGCAAAAGACCAGTAGGTCAAAGGTAAGGTTGTGGAGTGCATCCTTGTTGCACAGGTGTGAGACAGTCATGATGAACCGACTGGCCCCAACGAAGAACGTCTCCTGTCTGCCGGTCCAGTACCGGTTTGTGGGTGCAAAGCCTTGCAAGACCTAGCAGAAACTGGGGAGAAAGGTTTGGTAATACATAGAAGGCGATCCTCTCCTTATGGAGCGCACCAATCTGAAGTTCCACCTCCTCAGTGATGCCAAGGATGGAATCCTGAAAGGGCCTTCTTTCCACGGAGGTGATCAGACTAGGATGCTGGGATGCTGCAGAAGAACAATAGGAATCCCAAACCGATGAGCCACAGCTTGCTGCACAATGTTATCTACTGAACCGTAATCCAGGTACGCCGTCTTGGAAAATCTCCCGCCTCCATCCAACACCTGTATAGATACAGTAAGGGGTTGAGAGGAATCACTCTCACCTAGGAAGGCCTCTCTTACCTGTTCTAAGCGAAGGAGTTTGCCGGCATCTTGGGACATTGGCCGTGAAAATGGGTAGCATTCCCACAGTGCAGACACAGGAGACACACCGAGGCAGGGAGCGAGAGGTTCAGGGAACTGGTGGAGAGGAACCAGGAGGTCCAAGGGTACTGCCAGAAACCGCAGGCGGATGGTGGATGGACAGATCAAGGTACTAGAATAAAAACACAGAATCAATATACAGGACAATGAAGACCAAACTAGGAAGCGCAGGACCAAGACCTGGGGACGGCAACTTGAAAAACAAGACACAAAGTTGCCCA
Source organism: Dendrobates tinctorius (assembly GCF_039654945.1). Classification (NCBI taxonomy): domain Eukaryota; kingdom Metazoa; phylum Chordata; class Amphibia; order Anura; family Dendrobatidae; genus Dendrobates; species Dendrobates tinctorius. The sequence continues at coordinate 20,740,050 of NW_027361694.1, forward strand.
TGCACCTCCCAAAGGAAGTGAGGACCTTAAATACTCAAAAAACCCACAGCAATTGGCTGGGAGAACACTTCAGGGAAAAAGGGTGCGCTGGTCTTTTAAATGGAACATGTCACCCCCCCAGGGCGTTTTTCAGTTAAAGAGCCACCTTCAGCAGCACTAAGGCTGCATTCTGTGAAGGTGGCTCTTCTTTTTCTGACCCCCAGTAATGCCAAAATATTGACTTTTATAATTATCTCATACCTGTAATGTGTCGCCCAGTATCAGCCACCTACCATCCATCAATCATGCCTGTCCTAGGCTTCTGTGCCGCCCACGATCTGTCCATCATGATGCCCCGTGCGTCGCTGCCTCCTCTTGATTTGAATCCCGGCGCCTGCCCTGTAACAAGTGTTCTCGGGCATGCGCAGTGCGCGCTGCCCGAGAACCGACATCAGGCTATTCAGCCTGCGTGTTGCGGAGGCCCCAGCCCCGCAGTGTGAATACATCATAACACACTGCAGAGTGGGATCTGGGGCCTCCACAATACGCAGGCGCAATAGCCTGATGTCGGTTCTCGGGCAGCGCGCACTGCGTATGCCCGAGAACACTTGTTACAGCGCAGGCGCCGACGGGATTTAAATCAAGAGGAGGCAGCGAAACTGAGCTGAGCGCAATGGAACGTTCAATACTTATTTCATCAGCTGTATATGTCTGTATGTGGTCTGTGTATATAAATGTCTGAATACCGTATATGTGCACTGTGTATAACTATATCTGCATATAAGTCCTCCAAGTATACATATGCCTGTGCTATATTTAGACATACCTGTTTGTATGCATATGCTCTGTTTATACTTATATGTCTGTAAGCATGTGCTCTGTGTATACAGGTGTTTATATATGTGTTTATGTATGTGATCTGTATACATTGCTGTGTCTGTGTATATGTGTGTGTGCTATGTGTATATAGATAAGAGTGCAGTATGTATACAGTATGTGTGTGTAACATACAGTGTCTGTGCCGCTTACTGTGCGTGTAGCATCTCCACTTATTAATGCTAGCAGCACAGTTCAGAGTTCCTAGTGAACGAGCAAAATTCTGCTCAGTGCTCTTTCGTAGAGTGATTGTTTATGACAGACCAAAAATCATTGTTCTCAGCAGCACATCTCCCGATATAAACTGCAGATGAGCTGCCAATAACACTGTGCTGTATAGGGACAGACTGATCTACTAGTGATCGTTCTGTGCTCATCATTCTTTAAAAGCAGGTGTAAAGAGGCCAGGAAACAGGCAGAAACAGTCTGAATTCAGCTCATGTAAATGCAACTTAAATGTTTGTGTGTAATGGTGTAATATGTTAGTGGTTCCACTTTTAACTTTTGCCCAGGCCCCCATTTTGTCATGAGACATGAGACATAGTCACTATCACAAATTAACAGAGATATCCAGGTACCTTATAGGTGTCATCTTATTTGATTACCATCATTCCCCTTTTTTCTCCATCATTTCCAGATGCTATGATGACTTTTCACTTCCACAGCTTGTCTCTGCAGACTTCCATTTTCTCTGGTTTTCTGTAGCACATATCGACACAGTGCCCTTAAAAACAGCAGTGTAACTATAATGTCCCTGAATAAGAATAACTGTCCTATGCTGTTCTCCTGAATAAATAAATAATTGGCCCTCACTGTGCTCCCTGCATATAATATGACGATCACACTGTGCCTCTCATTGTACAGGCCCTCCACAGTGTTCTCTCCTTTCCATACTGTGTCTCAAACTCACACTCCCGCCCCCTCTGCATACTTTCCCTCTATAGTGTGCCCTCACGCAGACCCCTCATACTGCCCCCTCTCTATACTGTGCCCCCACACACTTTTCTTCTCCCATACTGTCTCCTCACACATGTCTCCTCATCCCTATACTGTCTCCTTACACATCCCCGACACACTCCATACTGTTTTCTTCAGTTGAAATCTTCAGTTTCTTCAGCTTCACTGGAGTGCTTACCATACTGATGTTCATTTACTGTGACTATATGGCACCAGAGAGTGATGTCAGATCAGATTACCTGATTACGCCAACCTAGATCACGCCAACCTTAAAGACATGCGTACCATTGAATGTTGGGAGTCAGCGTTTTATATGGTCTCTGAGCCAGCTTTCTTTGGATCCCAAGAATGGGATAGTAGATCCTGAGACTGGGGCTCTGCATAGCTCCTTCTTGAATGAAACAAAGATGTACATGCTTATCCTTTGCTCCCTTCTTTTTCTATCTTTTTCTATTAGAGTGTTAAGAATAAATGAAAGCTGTACTCAGCTTCATCTGGCAGTCCTATAGCCAATGAATGGAATGGAGATAGAGCATATGCACCTCTGCACCATTCAAGACAGGGCTCTGCATAGACCCATTCTCAGGAAACAGAGCCCTGTTCTCAAGTCAACTGTAAGTGGGTGAGATATAATGTCTTCCATCTTCCCTTCCCTCTGATTGTCTTCTGGTTCTTAATGTTTACAAATGTGTTTTATGTTGATTGCCTGCGGTACTGCTACATGTATAACTACGTATTATCGCTCATTGTTTATGGTATTGCCACATGAATGTGTTACCATTTTATAGAAAACTGTATAATACAAAATAAAATTGTGGTACCGTGTATTTACATCTATATAAAACTGTAATATATTGCCTTGTATTCCTGTGTTATAGTATTGCTGATATTATGCCTTTTGTACATGTACAGTTAGGGAAAGTTAGTGCATTCTTTCTTGAGACATTAGAGGAGGGCACTCTTAGTACATAGTTTCCCCATAGACCGGGTAGGTGTACTTATGTTGTGGGTCACTAGATGGGGGTATACTAGTGAGTCCTGATAGGATGTTCATAGAGGGTTAATTGTAAGAGAGGCTGCTGGGAGTTAAGGTTAGTGCTGAAGAGGAGTTTAGTCAGACAGGGCCAGGGTGCCCAAGTGTCCACATGGGCTATAGGCCCGGACAGGTCGGCAGCCACGTAACGTTAAGTTGTTATAGCCCACGTTACCCACAGCCACTGCGGGTCTTAGCAGTGGGTCAGTACAGGAAAAGAAAGATGTGGCATCTGATCTCCTGGGCCAGTGTTTTTAGGGCAGAAGTTGACTGGACTAAAGAAATGGAAGGAGTTGGAGCTTCGATGAGATCGGTACAGACAGGTCGGATGCTTTACCAGGGGCCACCAAACATAGTGACTGATGAATTTGTGTCTGGGGCAAAACAGGCTGAAGGAAAGGTCATTTTAGCGAGGTCAGACCAGGAAGGAACCGGGAAGCAGTCTGAGACGGTTCGGTACGGGCGAGTACTGCACAGAAGTGACAGCAAACAAAGGAAAGATGAAGAAGCAAGTAAATGTTAAGATGTATCAACTGTGGATGTAACGTGCAAAATCCTAAGTAAAGAAAGTGTTAAAGTTGTCTCAGACTGTGTTTCCATTGATGTGAGTTGCCTAGAAGAGGGACCATTATGGCCTGGGAAGTACCCGGGTGAAGCCGAATCTGGAGATGTAGGTAGGCCGAGGAGAAGAGTATTATTTCATGTAGGGGAAGGACTACTTGGCGTAGTTGGCAGGATGTCGAGACTGTGTAGCGAGGGAATGGGAGAGATGAAGTTTGGCAGGATGCGGTTGCCTTGCCATGTGCAGAATCAGCTGAAAGAGATGATGAGAATGTATGTGCGACTGCTGTACCCCTGGAAGATGAATAGAAGAAGGAGCCAGAAGTTGCTGTTGACGAAGAAACACTGAATTTGCATACTACTGATTTTTTGACAACACTGGACTTGACTACTGCATTCGATTTGACTGATTGGAGAGGAGAAGCTAACACCTTCACTGTGACCAAGATGGCGGCTGTGAGAATGGCAGGAAACGGCAGGGAAGAAGTAAGTAACAAAAACCGAGTCCTTCGTTGGCGTTGCTGTCACTCTTTGGCGCCAGAACTTGCCTGTCAGTATGCCCGGACCTGCCCCTGGTGGGAGCGAATGAAGAGAAAGAGACCTCGCCCCTTGCAACTGTACAGCAATGGAGGGGAGAGGCGGCTGGAGGCGGTCCCGCCCGTCACCGGGTGGGACCCTGAAGAAAGTTCCGGAAGACACTGTGCAGCGTCATCTTGTGCCCATGCACCTGCCATGATGCAGCACTCGTGTATGCGTAGCTGCCAAGGCGTTATAGCCAACGTTACCCACGGCCACTGCAGGTCTTAGCAGTGGGTCAGTACAGGAAAAGGAAATGTGGCGTCTGATCGCTTGGGCCAATGCTTTTAGGGCAGAAGTTGGCTGGACTAAGGAAATGGAAGGAGTTGGAGCTTCGACGAGATCGGTACAGATGAGCCGGATGCTTTACCAGGGGCCACCAAACGTAGTGACTGATGAATTCGTGTCTGGGGTGAATCTGACTGAAGGAAATGTCACTATAGCGAGGTCAGGCCAGGAAAGAACTGGGAAGCAGTCTGAGATGGTTCGGTCTGGGCGTGTACTGCACAGAAGTGACAGAAAACAAGGGAAAGATGAGGAAGCAAGCAAATGTTATGATGTACCAACTGTGGATGTAACCTGCAAAATTCTAAGTAAAGAAAATGTTAAAGTTGACTCGGACTGTGTCTCCATTGATGTGAGTCGCCTAGAAGAGGGACCGTTATTGCCTGGGAAATGCCCGAGTGAAGCTGAATCTGGAGATGCAGGTATGCCGAGAAGAGTATTATTTCATGTAGGGGAAGGACTCTACACAGCTGCACAGTAATATAGGTCACGACTACAGTCCTGTCCCTCCCTTTCACAACCTCCAGTGATCAGTTATCCAATGGTTAGAGAATAACTTTACATTTTGGGACATCACACATTAAAGATTTGAATTAAAAAATACTGATTTGATGCTTGGCAAAACCACATTGATATCAGGGTCTGATTACAGTTTTCATTTAATGATTATAACACTAAGGTCAATTTTACATTTCTTATGAGTTAATCATTGTGTTTGTAGTTAAATATAAGACGTTGTGCAATATCCTCACTGACTGTCAGTTAGAGGCTCGTTGGAAAAGTCATGAGGGTGCGTGGAGCCGCTCCAAACATCTGTTGCTTTGGATGCAAATTCGTATTATGAGCTCATAAAACAGTTGTCATCTATTATTCATACATAAATAATGGGTGGTGGAGATAGCTCACCAACACAATGCTGTGCTCCGGACTCCATATTTTTTGTTGAGGTGTTAATAAAAATGCAAATGTGAAAGGTATACCTGTAAATCATACACAATGAGAGAATTATTAGCAGTCCATGGTAATAAAGAGCACACATATGGGGGACATTATTCTAATGGGGTACAAAGGGGAAGGTAAAAGGATTGCCAGGTGAGAATAAATTATTATATTTCGACAGCATAGATGATATCTCGTTGATCAGTTCTTGTTCTGCCTTCATACACGTTGACACGGTGTGCACTCTAGCATACAGCATAAACCACCTTCTATCTTCCAAAATAAGCAGACCGTTCTCTATAGTCTAACTTGTTTATTGGTGAAGAAGAGTATAGAACATGCTGTAAAATTATAAAGAATACAAATGACATGGGTAAGTATTGGGCAGATGATCACACAGCTAGCACAATTCCAGGAAGTATACAGTGTGATGCAAACTTTACATAGAAATACACAGGTGTCTACCAGATATACTTTACCCGGATAACAAACTCAAGTAGGGGAGTTACAGGAGGACAGATAAACAAGTGTGTCCTTATGAAATACACAGAAGAAAATGGTATCTTCCTCATCCCAGAATACATTGCTTCATTCCCACAATTCATTGCTTTAATGCCACAGTGCAACACTTCTGTTAAAGACACAGGCTGTAAATGCTATTTAAGACACAGCTATAAATTCACCCACCACTAGATGATGCTATAACTAAACCAGCACATAATACAAACATATTTGCCCTGTTCAGAGGGCAGAACACTCTACGCTTGGCATCAATTGATGCCACTTCATTTTCCAGGTTTGGAGGCGGAAAGGCGTGCTTACAGTGGTGCCAACCTTTACAAGACTTCTGACTGGTGGCTAATGTTGACTTGTAAGACTGAGCCGCATGAATTAAACAAGCAAAGGCACGAACAAGCAAGTTCCAGGTTGAAAACCTGCCGAAATGGTGGGATTTGAGGTGATTGTCTGAAGTCACCGTATTTTCCCTGAGCCAGCTGGCACGGGAAAGGAAGGAAGGAAGAAGGACACTGATCTGTAACCTAAGCATCCATAAGAAAGAGAGAATAGTACGGAATGAAGGAGAATAGAACAGAGAGGACGTGGGTTGGAAGGAAGCACCCTGCCTATAGATTCTAGCTCAAGGCCGGGGCCCGGTCCCCGGTGGAGTAGTTGGTTTGTAAATGCACTACTCCCATCTAAGACTTGGGGCACAACAGCATTTGGATAGAGAGCCAGGACTCAGGAGAAGGGAGTCCCCGAAGCAGGCTACAGCTGTCTGCCGTACAAGTAGAGTTCTTGGGAACATCTGATGAGAGGAACTCCAGTGTAACTCAGTACTAGGAGAACTTCACACTTTAAGGCGCTATAGAGAAGACGTTCAGAAAGGTACATGTTGGCGGAGTGTTGGAGAGGAGCCTACCATCTTGCCTGGAGGTTGACTGAGTCTCTGACCTGGAGGACACGGCCCAGAGGCAGGCACCTGTGTGCACTACAGACTGTGTGCAAAGCTTTGGAACTGCAAGCCCCGGTGTCCTCCATGCATTATCGCGCCTACACCCTCAGCACCACTACATCTGGGTACCAGCTCCTACACGTCCTGCGCCACTCCTCATCCATAACACCTACACTGCCCTGGGGCTACAGCTCCACCTGTGGGGAGCGTCACCATCTTGGCTGCCACATACCACCAGCCCCAGAGGATCTGCAAGCAGCGTCGGCTTAACACCTTATTTGCCGAACACCACAGATGGCGTCAAGAGCTATTCATTCAAACTAACTACAATACAAACTCCCCCATTACTTGGGTGCCCAGGGCCACGGACTGGGTCACCGCTGCTGTGACACATCCCGCTGACACCGGCTCGGTACCGAGTACCCCACAGCCCTGGGAGGGCGACCCATTTGCGTCTTGACTTCTGTTGATGGCACGAAAGCGTATGGTCATGCAACGTAAAGATCTGACAAGGCTTCTAACAATTTCTTCCATCTTACCCACAAATCTCTTTTCTCCATGGGAAGCGGATCATCTCATTCAGACATCTCTTGGGTGAAGTCTGTCAACATCATTTTACCTTGGATAGTTACAGGGGTTACAAATCCTAGAGGATCATACAGGCTATTTATCATGGACAGGACGCCTCTATGTGTGAAAGGTTTTTCTTCTTTGTTGATCCGAAAGGTAAATGCATTTCTCTTCAAATCCCAGAGCAAACCAAGGCTCCGTTGCATGGGAAGGGAGTCTGTGTCTAAATCCAAGTCTTTTAGATCAGTTGAGTAATCTTGAGAGGGAAAAGCTGCCATCATTTTTTGGCTGTTGGAAGCAATTTTGTGCAGCCTCGAATTGAACAAAGCGAGCATTTCCTGTGTCCTCTTTATGAGACTGACTGCCGATTCATCTGTGGGTGTGGATTTCAAGCAGTCGTCTACGTAGAAATCCTTCTCCACAAACGATCTAACATCCGTCCCGTACTTTGCTTCGCCCTCTCTGGCTGAATGTCTAAGACAATAGATGGCAACAGCAGGGGAAGGGCCGTTCCCGAAGATGTGTACTTTCATCCAATACTCCATGATGTCTTTGTAGGGGTCATTATCGCGGTACCAGAAAAACCTCAAATAGTTTCTATGTTCTTTTTTGACAAGAAAGCAATGAAACATCTGTTGTATGTCAGCCATGAATGCCACTGCATCTTTGCTGAAGTGAAGAAGTACTCCTAGAAGACTGTTGTTGAGGTCTGGGCAAGACAAAAAGACATCGTTTAGCGAGACACCTTCATATCTGGCGCTTGAGTCAAATACTACTCTTATCTGACCAGGTTTCTTAGGATGGTACACGCCAAAAATGAGTAGATGCCAACATTCCTCGGAATCTTGGAGTACAGGTGCAATTTCTGCATGGCCATTCTGAAGTATTTTCTCCATGAAGGCAAAGAAGTGCTCTCTCATTTCAGGTGCCTTCTGAAATTTGCGTTTGAGGGAGACAAATCGTCTGTAGACAGGTTCTCTGTTGTTGGGTAAGCATTGCCTCTGGGGTTTGAATGGTAGAGGGGCCATCCAACTTCTTGACTCATCTCTTACCATCTCTCGATCCATGATGTCCAAAAACAGTCTTTCTTCTATAGACATTGCTACCTTGTTGTTCTCTCTTGTTCTGTGGAAAACTGTGTACTGTCACGTCGCAGCCAGACTCAGGGCCTGCTGTTCCGGCGTCGGCCACTAGGAGGCGCCGGACTGACACGTCACTGCCAGACTCAGGGCCTGCAGTTCCGGTCTCGGCCACTCGGGGGCGTCGGACCGTCACGTCGCCGTCGGACTCAGGGACGGCTGTTCCTGCCTCAGCCACTGGGAGGCACCGTGGTTCGCTCCAGGGTGAGGGTGGTGGCAGAGAGGGGGCTCCTGCGCAGGCATCTGGTGGGTGCAGGCTCCGCCCCTCTGTCAGTCATGTAGGGCTTACTGCATGTCCATCTGGCCTGGTCCGGGGGCGGTCCTGGTTACATCATTGGGCCAGGAACCTGTGAGGGAGGACCTGATCCCTCAAATACCTGGGGACTGGTCTTGCAAGCCGCCGGATATATTCTTGGTTCCTCTGTGTATTGCTATAGTGTATACTCTGACCTCAGCCTGGATTCTTGACCATTCTATTGCCTGCTGTTTTTGTACCTCCGCCTCTCTTCCGACTTTTTGACGCTGACTTTTGCTTGGATTCCTGACTCTCCTTCTGCCTGCTGATTCTGTACCTCGCTGCCCTCCTGGTTTTACTGACCCTGGCCTGGACTTTTGACTCTCCTTCTGTCTGCTGATTTCGTGCCTCTGCTGCGCCCTGGTCTCAGACTCCTGCATCCTGACCTTGATTACGGGTTTTAGTTTTGACCCCTTGGCGGCCGTCCTGCTCTGGTCCACTGCTAATCTAGACAGCTACCTCCTGGGCCTTGCTACAATTCCAGATCCCTGTATAGGGGTTAAGGGTCTCGGGGTTACTCGGGGTGCTGTCACCACTGCAGCCCAGATTCGCAGACGGCCGTCACATTATATCCGGCCCAAAAAGAACTGCTTTTTGTGTATATTTCCTTCATATATAAAAGCAGTCTCCTGATTTTTTTTATTTTTTTTTTTTTCCTTCCCCTGAGCTGATTACCTGGCCTAACACCTGCTCCAGTGCACAGCCTGAAGGAATACTCCCATCTTCCTATACCATCATGCTGCAGCCTGGAGGCTTCAAGGGAAATGCTGATGAGCGTCTGAAATCCACATTCCTGGGACGTCGGCCTCTGGGCAGCTCTGGTCGTGCTGTCCCAGAGGCTCAGGTATTGCCCGCAAATGCGGCTAAACTTTTGTTACCCGTTTCTCTCTTATTTTCAAAGAAATCTTTGTGTGTGAAGGCCTATGTGGATTGTGGGGTTCCGCAGGCAACTTCATGGATTTTTTGCTTGCAAAGGATCTTGGTGTACCTTTACTAAGACTTAATTCCCCTATTCAAACCACGGCGATTAACAGTACATCCATTATCCAGGGTGGAGTGGAATTTGTTACTACAGAGATTGTTATGTCATTGGGGGCATTACACACCGAACATATGTCATTTTTTGTTATTTCCAATTTATCACATGCAGTTGTTTTAGGTATGCCATGGTTGCGCCAGCATAATCCTATTATTGACTGGCACCAAGGGGATATCGTGCGCTGGAGTCCACAGTGTCAGAATCACTGTATGTCGCTGACAGTGAACCAAATTAAAATTAAAACACCCTTTATACCATACGCATTCAGGGACTATGAGGACGTCTTTTCCATAGTGGAGTCTGAGAAATTGCCGCCTCATAGAGAGTATGACTGTCCTATAGACTTGGTCCCAAGTGCTCGTCTCCCTAAGGGGAGAATATTTAACCTCTCTGGTCCAGAGCGTGAAGCTATGAATGACTACATAGCAGACAGCTTGCAAAAAGGTTTTATTAGACCCTCCACTTCACCTGTAGGGGCTGGGTTTTTCTTTGTAGAAAAAAAAGATGGTGGACTCAGACCGTGTATTGATTATCGTGAGCTGAACGCGATTACTGTAAAAAATCAGTATCCGCTTCCACTCATCCCTGATCTGTTTAATCAGCTACTAGGAGCCCGTTGGTTCACTAAGCTTGATCTCCGGGGGGCTTACAATCTGGTTCGCATAAGAAATGGGGATGAGTGGAAAACAGCCTTTAACACACCTCTTGGTCATTTTGAGTATCTTGTGATGCCGTTTGGGTTGAGTAACGCGCCCGCCGTGTTCCAACACTTTGTGAATGATATATTCAGGGATATTTGTGGGGTATATGTAGTGGTTTATTTGGATGACATCCTGATCTACTCCGCTGATGTTCTTGCACACGTGCAACATGTCCGTTCTGTACTCCAGAGACATAGAGAACATTCTCTATACGCCAAGTTGGAGAAATGTGTTTTTATGGCTGAGGAGGTACAATTTTTGGGGTACATGATTTCTGCTAAGGGGTTTCGCATGGATCCTGCCAAGATCCGACCCATTAGAGAATGGGAACAACCCAAAACTCTAAAAGCGCTGCAGCGATTCTTGGGATTTACTAATTACTACCGTAAATTCATCAAAGGCTTCTCTGAGATCGCCAAACCGCTCACGGATCTGACCCGGAAGGGGGCTGACGTGGTTAATTGGAAGCCAGAGGCACTTCAGGCATTTTCTGTTTTAAAGGAGTGTTTTTCTGCCAACCCAATATTAATTCAGCCTGATCTAGATCGCCCCTTTGTAGTAGAGGTTGATGCCTCTGAGGTTGGGGTAGGTGCAGTGCTTTCCCAAGGCACTGCCTCTCTCACTCAACTCCATCCATGGGCCTTCTTTTCCCGAAAATTCTCCCCTACTGAGAAAAATTATGATATAGGGATTCGAGAATTGTTGGCCATAAAGTGGGCCTTCGAAGAATGGCGCCACTTTCTCGAAGGTGCTAAACACAAGGTTACCGTGAGCACAGATCACAAGAACCCGACCTACTTGGAGTCAGCTAAGAGACTGAATCCTAGGCAGGCCAGGTGGGCCTTATTCTTCTCAAGGTTTAACTTTGTGATCACGTTTCGTCCAGGGACAAAAAATGTAAGGGCTGATGCCCTCTCTCGAAGTTTCTGCCCCTCACAGGCTGAGGACTCGGAACCAATCCCAATACTGGCCAATGGGATCGTCGTGTCGGCCGTGTCTCTGGACCTTCTGGAGGAGATCCGTAGATCCTCAGAACCAGTCCCGGACACAACGCCCCCCCAGAAATTGTTCGTTCCGGCCCCGTTGCGTCTACAAGTTATGAAAGAGTCGAATGACTCTGTCCTGGCAGGCCATCCTGGTGTTAATAATACCGCCAGACTAGTGACCAGGAACTTTTGGTGGCCGACGGTGATTAAGGACTGCAAGGATTACGTACTGGCTTGCGAAACTTGTGCTTGTGCTAAGTCCCCCCATAATCGGCCTGCCGGCTGGCTCCAGTCCTTGCCTGCCCCAGAGAGTCCATGGACCCACATCTCCATGGACTTCATTACTGACCTGCCACCCTCAGAAGGGAAGACATGTATCTGGGTGGTGGTAGACAGGTTCAGTAAGCAGTGCCATTTTGTTCCCCTGTCTGGACTACCTAATGCAGAAACGCTGAGTAAATTGTTCGTCATTCATGTAATACGACTGCATGGCGCCCCGGTGAATATCGTGTCCGACCGAGGAACCCAGTTCGTTTCTAAATTCTGGAGGGCGTTCTGCGAACGGATTGGCGTTGAATTATCCTTCTCCTCCGCTTACCACCCTGAGACCAATGGTCAAACTGAGCGCACTAACCAGGGCCTAGAGCAGTATCTCCGCTGTTATGTCTCGGAACATCAATCTGATTGGGTGGAACATTTCCCGTTAGCCGAATTCGCCCTAAATAACCAATACCAAGAATCCATCAAAACCACCCCGTTCTTCTGTAATCTTGGTTTACACCCACATTTTGGTTCATTTTCGGCTAAGATGTCGGACCTCCCGGGGGTAGAGAAATCCATACATCACTTAAGGACCATCTGGTCAGAGGTGAACTCAAACTTGAAAGGCTCCCAAGTCAGACACAGGCTTCGGCGGCAAATAAACGGCGGTCCAAGGGGCCGCACCTGGGAATTGGGGACAAAGTTTGGCTGTCTACCAAGAACATTAAACTTAAGGTACCGTCTGCCAAACTGGGCCCCAGATTTATTGGTCCCTATGAGATTTTGGAGGTAATTAACCCGGTAGCCTTTCGCTTAAAGCTCCCTCAGTCCTTCAAAATACCCAACGTTTTCCACAAATCCCTCCTCAAAACGTACCGCTCCCCAATTCAACCTGTCCAGTCCCCTCCTCCTCCAGTTTTGGTCAAGGGTGCCTTGGAGTACGAAGTCCAAGGTATCCTTGATTCCCGTTTAGTGAGAGGGTCCGTGCAATACTTAGTGCATTGGAAGGGCTACGGCCCAGAGGAGAGGTCCTGGGTCCCCGCTGGGGACATCCATGCCAAGGGGTTAATTAGAAGATTTCACCTCCTTCACCCTGACAAACCGGGTTTTGAGGGTCCGGAGGCCCCTCTTGGAAGGGGGGGTACTGTCACGTCGCAGCCAGACTCGGGGCCTGCTGTTCCGGCATCAGCCACTAGGAGGCGCCGGACTGACACGTCACTGCCAGACTCAGGGCCTGCAGTTCCGGTCTCGGCCACTCGGGGGCGCTGGACCGTCACGTCGCCGACGGACTCAGGGATGGCTGTTCCTGCCTCAGCCACTGGGAGGCACCGTGGTTCGCTCCAGGGTGAGGGTGGTGGCAGAGAGGGGGCTCCTGCGCAGGCATCTGGTGGGCGCAGGCTCCGCCCCTCTGTCAGTCATGTAGGGCTTACTGCATGTCCATCTGGCCTGGTCCGGGGCGGTCCTGGTTACATCATTGGGCTGGGAACCTGTGAGGGAGGACCTGATCCCTCAAATACCTGGGGACTGGTCTTGCAAGCCGCTGGATATATTCTTGGTTCCCCTGCATGTTACTGTGTGAATTGCTATAGTGTATACTCTGACCTCAGCCTGGATTCTTGACCATTCTATTGCTTGCCGTTTTTGTACCTCCGCCTCTCTTCCGACTTTTTGACGCTGACCTTTGCTTGGATTCCTGACTCTCCTTCTGCCTGCTGATTCTGTACCTCGCTGCCCTCCTGGTTTTACTGACCCTGGCCTGGACTTTTGACTCTCCTTCTGTCTGCTGATTTCGTGCCTCTGCTGCGCCCTGGTCTCAGACTCCTGCATCCTGACCTTGATTACGGGTTTTAGTTTTGACCCCTTGGCGGCCGTCCTGCTCTGGTCCACTGCTAATCTAGACAGCTACCTCCTGGGCCTTGCTACAATTCCAGATCCCTGTATAGGGGTTAAGGGTCTCGGGGTTACTCGGGGTGCTGTCCCCACTGCAGCCCAGATTCGCAGACGGCCGTCACATGTACCCTATGTGATCTTGGTCGCCATCACATGTGTGGTCTTCACAGGAAGGATCAGCTAATGGATAAGGTAGAGGAGCATTGTTTGGCAACTCTTTTACCAGGAAGCTACTCTTACATGGCTGGAAGAGAGACAGACGTCCATTTTCAAGAGCATTGGTAAGTATGCTGTCGACTAAGGCCGGCTTGTGTCCTCCTCCTAGGTAGATGTCTCCTATGATGACCCATCCAAGGTCGTGCCTCTGAGCGTACGGAGCGTTCATGGAGCCGTTTATACATTCTCTAGCCCTGTGGACTTGTAGTATATCTCTTCCCAGAAGTAGAGCTATTGGGGTTCCTGGATCCATCTCAGGTATCAGGTGGGCTATACGCTTTAGATGGGGGAGATGTGTCACCACTAGAGTTGTCCGCTCAATGCCGACTTTTATTCCCCATTGACTTGCATTGGGGTCGTATTTCGGACGAAACTCCAACTTTTTTTTGCCCTAGTCGGACCAGTTTCATCCGACTCAAATTTTGTTTCAGTCGAAACCCGATCTGACCAAAGTTGCTCAACTCTTCCCATGAAGGTATTTCTGACCTGTTGTCAGGAATCTGGTTGCTCTCCAGGATGGTCGGTAACGATAGGCAGGTCTGGCCATCTATGGACTCCACCTTGTATCCGGTAGCTTTTCTCCCCGCCGTCTCAACAGTACCAGAACATGTCCTCAGGATGTAGGGAGAACCAAGGCCTAAATGCTGAAGTTGTCAAAGACGATGGACCTGGCTAGAGACCTGTTGCTTTGGTCATCCAGGTTTGCATACATCTTGAGGGCTTTGTCCTTGTGCCCTGCAGGATAAACTTGGACAAGGCAGATTTTTGAACAGGACCTTCCTCCTGTGAGTCCCTTACAAATCTCCATACATTTAGAGCTGACCTCAGGGGTGTCTTCGTCGGTGTCTTTCTGCTTCTTATCGTGCTCCTCTGCTTGTGACAAGACTCGTGGAGTTGATCCAGGGTGCATGACTGTATTGTGATCCATGCTGCTGCATTCTGCACATATCACGCTAGCTTCACAGTTCCTGGCGAAATGAGAGGTTATGGCACAACATTTGAAGCAGATGTTATTCTCCTTGAGGAAACCTTTGCGATCCTCTAAAGACTTCTCCCTTAAGGCTCTGCATTTTAGTAGAGGATGTGGTTTCTTGCGTAGAGGACAATGTTTACTGACATCCTGAAGCTTGCTCTCATCTGGAGGAGGTTTATTCACATTGTGAAGAGGGCCTGTGGAAACAATGTTAGTTTTGTGGACTGCCACGGGTGTCCTACTGGGTTTGACACCAGGGGCAGTGGAACACGACAGTGTAAAGTCAAAACTAGGGTCATTTGTAATTCTAGATTGCTTGGTGACAAAATCAATAAATACAGTGAAAGGAGGGAATGATACATTATGATTTTGTTTATACTCTGAACCAAATTTAATCCACTTTTCTTGTAGGTTGTAAGAAAGTTTCTGTACTATCGGATTGACACCCTTAGCGGTGTCTAAGTATGCCAATCCGGGTAAATCTCCTTCCTCCTGGGCAACCTGTAATTCAATCAATAAATCACTCAGATCTCTAAGCTTTTGATAACCTTTAGGTCCTGTCTTAGGAAAATCATCAATTCTTTTATATAAAGCATTCTCTGACTTCTACTGTCCCATAGCATTCATCAAGTCTTTCCCACACTTTACGTAGACCTGTGCGGGAATGCTTTACATTAATGTCTCTCAGTATTTTGGCATGTTCGACCGACTCACTTCCGAGCCACTTTACTAGGAGATCTAACTCCTCACTACAAGAAAGGTCCAGACCATAAATGGCGTTCCGGAATGAGGCTCGCCATGACCGATAGTTCTCGGGTTTGTCAGTGAACTTTACAAGTCCTTTTGTAACCAGTTCTCGGCGGGCAAAGAACTTTGCAAAGTCCATGGTGGCTCGGTCAGTGCTGGCATGAGCCGGTGTATTACAGTCATGTCTAGTGTGTGGTGTATCACCATACCTGTAAGACGCTTCTGACTCCGGATAGTCTGTGCAGTACTTTCTCGGTGAAGATAGGGGCTCTTTAAGGCGGGATGGGAGCTGTACCTTCTTTTCAGTGGAACGGTAGCTGTGGTCGACATCTCTGTGCTGGACGTCTCCTCGCCTATGGTAGTGAAGTTTGGGGTTGGTTCACTGGTACTCGGCATAGGCTGATCGATATGATGCGTCAGGGCTGTCATCTTCGCCAGAATGTTGACGGACGTACTCTGCGACGCACTGAGCTGGATCTTGCTGCTCTAGATCTGGTCCGAGAATGCTGCTGCGTCTCTCAAAATCAGGATTCTTCATAGATTCCAAATACTCTGCCTTAGCTATTGCATCTTCTGTCTCTTTGTCTGCCACATGTTTTTCTAGCTCTGCTTGCAAACGTGCAGTTTCCGCTTCTCTCTCTGCCTGCAAACGTGCGGTTTCGGCTTGCAGACGTGCGACTTCGGCCTCTCTCTCTGTCTGCATATGTGCGGTTTCAGCTTCTCTCTCTGCCTGCAGGCGTGCGGTTTCGGCTTGCAGACGTGTGGTTTCGGCCTCTCTCTCTGCCTGCAGACGTGCGGCTTCTGTCTCTCTCACTGCCTACAAACGTGCGGCTTCCGTCTATCTCACTGCCTGTAAACGTGCGGTTTCTGCATCTTGCGCTGCCTGTCTCAGCTTTAAATGCATCTCTCGTTCAGTGAAGGAGGATCTTGCTTTGGCTGCTTCGGCCTTGGCACGAGTGACAGCAGCGAGCTCTGCTATCGACGACCTGCCAGAACTTGCTCGTGACCTCATTTTGAGTGAGGATGTGCTGTTTTGATACATTATGCGCTTAGCTGCATATTGCTGAGTATACTGGCGGGAAACGCTTTATGGGCGGCAGCTTCTGTGTGGCGGGAATGATGAAGCGCTTGATGGCGGGCTGCACTCTTGGTACTTGTGACTGTATGGCGGCTGCTGCAGTATCCTCAGGCAGTGCAGTGTGGGTACAAGCTGCTTTTTAAGTCGTATTCACTATCACAGGCATCTAGCATCTGTTTTACTGTTCTGCCTTCATACACATTGACACGGTGTGCACTCTAGCATACAGCATAAACCACCTTCTATCTTCCAAAATAAGCAGACCATTCTCTGTAGTCAAACTTGTTTTTGGTGAAGAGTATAGAACATGCGGTAAAACTATAAAGAATACAAACGACATGGGTAAGTATTGGGCAGATGATCACACAGCTAACACAGTTCCAGGAAGTATACAGTATGATACAAACTTTACATAGAAATACACAGGTGTCTAATTACATCTGCTGTGCACTGGTTGCCATACAGTTAATTACATTTCTGAACAAAACTGCATTGCAAGAAAGATATTAATCTTACCAGATATGCTTTACCCGGATAACTAACTCAAGTAGGGAGTTACAGGAGGACAGATAAACGTGTGTGTCCTTATGAAATACACAGAAGAAAATGGCATCTTCCTCATCCCAGAATACATTGCTTCAATCCCACAATGCATTGTGTGACGAGCGTCAGCTTAAGCTGAGTCGTTTTTCTTGAATGAGTGGACCTTCTGGGCCGTGGTACCCACCCACCTAGGGCAAGCTGACCTAGTGAGGAACCACCCCCTATACAGGGAGTGTCAGGGGCAAGACCAAGGGGGTGAGCCACCACGGCAGCTGGACCAGACGGCCGGCTCAGGGAAACAAGACAAGGCGAGACAAGACGTTAGTTCAAGGAAGCTTCAAGGAACACTTCTGGGTACAACAGGTGCAAAACGTGAACACACTAAGTACATAAAGCAAGATGCGTGCAAGGGCACGCCGAGGTCTAAGGCATGAGGAACACTTCAGGATATAACAGGTGCAAAACGTGAACACACAGAGTACATAGAGCAAGGACACGCCGAGGTCCAAGCATGGTACGTGCAGATGGTAGACAGAGGCACGAGGACATCGGACTCCGGACAGCAGGCAACGATCACCCAGGACATCAGGTTCTGTAGCTCTGAAGGTGATCGGCAGGTTCCGGATATCCGGTAAGCAAACCAGGGTTCCATGCAAGGAAACAAGACAAAGTTAGATACAGGATGCGTGTCAACGAACAGGCCCGGGTCAAGTTCACAGGACGGAGGCCTGCACATGCCAAGGGGCATGCCAGGGACAGGTACAGGGACGGCGGGCACGGCTGAGGCACACAGGCGAGCACGACTAGAGGCGGCATGGTTGAGGTACAACAGGCAGGTACGACTAGAGGCGGCATATCTGAGGCACAACAGGCAGGCACAGAGCGACCAGGCGTGTGCACGAGGGCACGGAGCCACAAGGCAGGGCTAGGCAAAGGTACAGGACAGAGACGCGTGGAAGACAACATGCCAAAACCTAGTACGAAAAGTGCAAGGGCGCACGAAACAGGGGCAAAGTACAAGACGAGGCCTACGCACGTGGAGAGACACGACAGGGACAGAGTCTAGCAGCGGAGCGTAGGCAGAAGCCCAGAGCCGGGCCAAGGGAGAGCCTTGGGACTAGACAGTACAGAGCAGAGCCCTGCACGTGTAGAGAGAGACATGTGTTGTGAGTTCATTTTCCCCTTCACCGTCGATGTCTGATGAACTCCCTCTTCTGGTGAAGGAAGGTAGTGAGGCTGATTACCAAACACCTGATCTGGTAGATGATGACTGGGTAACAGGAAATTCTGACTGGATATAAGGCAGCCGACACCCTTCTGAGTCGCTGGTGATTTCTCTGCTGGATTCTTGGAGACCAGTCTGATTCCTGCTTCCCAAAGATAAGTTTTTGCTCTGCTATTGAACTTATTAGTTTTATTTTGTTTACCTTGTTTTTTGGAGTTCAGCCATCCCCGCTCGGGGGTGTGCTGAGTTCCATTTTTTTCTCTGATCAGTTTGTCTCTTTGCTCTGTCTTCAGAATTTACCTGAGTGCTGATAGTCTTTTTGAAGTCCTAGCGACTTCAGGGCCTGTTTTTCCTATCAGACGGTTGGGACATTTTTTGGTAGGGTTTTTTACGGATTGCAGACAGCAGCTTTTCTATCCTGTCCTTTTTAGTTAGCTTGGGCCCCATCGTTTGCTCAACCTATCTTTCTATCTGTGTTAGTGTTTTCATCTTGCTTCACCGTCATTATATGTTGGGGGCTGCCTATTGCTTTGGGGTCTGCTCTGGGGCAGTTTAGATTTCCCCTTTCTTTCTTTAGGCCATTTAGTTCTCCGGCTGTGTTCGAGGGGTCTAGGGCATCGTAGGAACCCCCCACGGCTACTGTTAGTTGTTGTGGATAGGATCAGGGGTCTGCAATCCAATAGCTACCAACCTCTCCGGTTTTCTGGACTTAGCTTGTATTTTTTGTTTTTTTCCTCCTTCGGTGACTCATTCATAACAGACATGCCAGGGACAGGGTACAGAACAGAGGCCTGCACGTGTAGAGACACGTCGAGGACAGGGTACAGAGCGGTGGCCTGCACGTGTAGAGAGACTCGTCAGGGACAGGGTACAGAACATAGCATAACAAGGAAGCATAGCGAGGACAAACAAAGCACGAAGGACAACACGAGACAACGCACGAGACAAGAGACGGAATACGAGTGCAAGGGCACAGAATAGAGGGAGCGACCCAGCAGACCAAGCAGCAATGCAGGGAAGCAACACAATACTCAGGCCCTGAGCAAAGGAAGGGGCGGTCTGATATAGGGCATAGCACTTCCACTTCCGGGTCTGGACTAGGGAAGAACTTCCAGTTCAGATCCTCCAGGATCACAGGGAGCAGTCATATGATCAGGATTCCAGACATGCAGGGATGATTGCAGAACCAGTGCTGAAACCTAGGCAGGTCACATGATCAGAGTTCCAGACATGCAGAGATGATTGCAGAACCAGCCTAGGCTGGAGCCTAGGAAGGACACATGATCAGGGGTTCTAGACATGACGAGATGATCACAGAAGGCAGAGCAGAAACGCAGGCATCCTGCAGCTCAACAGACATGAGGTGAGTGTGTACACTGCTCTAGGGAACATGCAAGATAGCAGACACGAGATGCGCGTGCACACCGCTCCAGGGGTTCTTGAGGCAAAACAGACAAGGCAGACATGACACATTGCTTCATTCCCACAATTCATTGCTTCAATATCACAGTGCAACACTTTTGTTAAAGACACAAGCTGTAAATGCTATTTAAGACACAGCTATAAATTCAGCCACCACTTGATGGTGCTATAACTAAACCAGCACATAATACAAACATATTTGCCCTATTCAGAGAGCAGAACTGTTCTGGTCCAACATCTGGGACCTGCACTGATTGGTATCAAGAGGACTTTTATCCCCATAAGGGCCTATACTCATCTGTGTTTAAAATGGATGACCTGAATCCAATAAAAAAAATCGGATTGCACTCTATTGATAGTCAATGAGTCTGTGTTCAGCTGTGAGGTTTTTTTAGCTCAGATCAGACTGCGAGTGGTCACGTATATCAGATGAGACTCGCCAATGCAAGCCAATGGGTGCGAGAAATGAAATCGCAAAGCACACGGACCATGCATATGCCATCTGTAATGTGTCTGTATAAAAGGCTCTTATGTATCCAAAAAAACAGGAAATTGCATTAGGACAACCCAGAAATTTCATCATTTAACACAAGGGATGATATAAATTGGGAAAAAAAATAACTACACGGAAATCAGCAACGTGGCTCATATCATCAATCTGGAACTAATGCTGGTTGTGGCGCAACAGAGGCCAGAATTGTGGGACACCAGGGATGAAGTAATGGGGACCACAGTTGGTGGCATACAACCTGGATCTGTATTTTCTGCCAACTGTATGCGAATTTTGAAAGCAGCTCACAACAGGTTCAAGATTATATAAATAAGTAGAGCACATATAAAAATGGTACATTGTGATTGTGATAATATATATGTAACTTTGTAGACGAGGTGAAAGAAATGTTTTAGATAAAGAAAAACATTATGTGTTCATGTTTTTCCGCCAGAACAAAAACCACCAAAATTAAAAATTTTGCTAGGCAATAAAAACAATAACAAACACATAAAAAAAATAAACAACATACTAGCACTGAGTCATGCTGCTGCTATGCAGGTAGATGCAAGCTCAACTAGATGGCAATAGAGTGGAGGGAGGACTGCAGTGAAGCTACCAGCAGTTGGCAGCAGAATAGTCAAACAAGCCGGGTCGATATTAGTCTATAGCGCAGCACCAAAGGAATAAACAAACACGGAGTTAGAACCAAGCCAAATGGGTCATTACCAGTCAGGAGCAGATATGCCAAAGACAAGAGAGAAACAGCAGGTCAGGGTCCAAGCCAAGTCAAATACCAGAGAGTCCAAAACATGAAAGGGGAACACAGAGTAAGGATGGGAATAGGGGAACAAAACAGACACGGGCAAAGTTGGCAACAGCAAAAGGACAAATTAGGGTATACACGGAGTCAGCTACTCACGCCGTAGGCAGAAACTATAACTGACATCGTCTGCAGGATGCAATGAAGTGAAATAGGCAGCCTGGCGCTAGAATGAGGCAGAGAAAAGTTAACCCTTAACCCCTTTCTGCCATTAGATGTACTATCCCGTCCATGTGCCCTGGGACTTAATTCCCAAGGACGGGATAGTACGCCTAATGCGATCAGCGGCGCCCACGTGGTGAGCGCCGCTGATCGCGGCCGGGTGTCAGCTGATTATCACAGCTGACACCCGGCACAATGTGTCAGGGACGGTCACGGACCGCCCCCGACACGTTAACCCCTTGTACACCGCGATCAAACACGATCGCGGTGTACCGGGGGTTAAAGGGAAGCATCGGCAGGGAGGGGGCTCCCTCCGTGCTTCCCTGAGCCCCCCACGGCAGCGCAATGTGCAGCGCTGCTGCGGGGGATTCCTTCCTTACAGGCCCCTGGATCCAAGATGGCGACGGGGGCCTTCGGGGGCCTGTAGGGAGCTGACTTCCTCACTGCCTGCAAAGCGCAGGCATGAGTGTTGTGAGTTCATTCTCCCCTTCACCTTTGATGTCTGATGAACTCCCTCTGCTGGTGAAGAGAGGTAGTGAAATTGATTGGGATGGGAAGAACCTGTCATCTGAACAGGCGGAGTGTGATTGGACATCTGGAATTTCTGAGTGGATATAAGGCAGCCGACGCCCTGCAGGGCTGCTGGTGATCCTTTCTGCTCTGAGCTCTTGCATCCAGCTTGGTTCCTGTCTACTAAAAGCTAAGTGTTTGCCCTGCTGTTATTCCATGAGATTTTGTCTGGTTTGCTTAGTGTGTGTGTTCAGCCAGTCCTGGTTGGGACTGGCTGAATTCCATTTTTGTCTCTGATCAGTTGATCTCTTTGCTCTGTTTTCAGAATATACCTGAGTGCTGATATAGTGATTTTGAAGTCTAGCAACTTCAGGGCCTTTTTCCCTATCAGACGGTTGGGACATTTTTGGTAGGGTTTTTGCGGATTGCAGCCAGCATCTTTTCTGCCCTGTCCTATCTAGTTAGTTGGGCCCCATCGTTTGCTCAGCCTGTCTTTCTCTCTGTGTTTGTGTTTTCATCTGTTTTTCACCGACAATACATGTTGGGGGCTGTCTATTGCTTTGGGGTCTGCTCTGGGGCAGTTTAGATTTCCCCTTTCCTTCTTTAGGCTTATGTAGTTCTCCGGCTGTGACGAGGGGTCTAGGGCACCGTAGGAACCCCCCCACGGCTACTGTTAGTTGTAGTGTATAGGATCAGGGGTCTGCAATCCGATAGCTACCAACCTCTCCGGTTTTCTGGACTTAGCTTGTATTTTTGTTTCCTCCTCCTCCGGTGACTCATTCATAACACATGAGGAAGTCTGCAGAACTGCCTGTGACAGATTGCTGATCTGTCACAGTGATCTGTGATGTGACAGATCAGCGATCTGTCACAGGACAGTGATGTCCCACCTGGGACTATGTAATAAAGTTAAAAAATAAAAAAAAATAAAAAAAAAAGTGTAAAAATAATTTTTAAAAAATCGCTAAATAAATTAGTAAAACAGAAAAAAAAAAAAGATTCCCCAATAAATTCATTTAAAAAAAAATAAAATAAAATAATAAAAGTACACATATTTGGTATCGCCGCATCCGTATCGACCCGCCCTATTAAACTGTCCCATTAGTTAACCCCTTAAAAAATAAAAATAAAAAACGAAGCAAAAAACAATGATTTATTATCATACTACCGAACAAAAAGTGCAATAACGCGCGATCAAAAAGACGCATATAAATATCCATGGTACCGCTGAAAACGTCATCTTGTCCCGCAAAAAACAAGCTGCCATACAGCATCATCCGCAAAAAAATAAAGTTATAGCTCGCAGAATAAAGCGATGCAAAAATAATTATTTTTTATATAAAATTGTTTTCATTGCAAAAAACCGACAAAGCATAAAAAAGACCTAAATGAGGTATCGCTGTAACCATACTGACCCGAAGAATAAAACCGCTTTATCAATTTTACAGCACGCGGAAATTCATGAAACGCTTGTTTTTGTTCATTCTGCGTCCCAAAAATCGGAATAAAAAGCGATCAAAAAATGTCACATGCCCGAAAATGGTATCAATAAAAACGTCAACTCGTCCCGCAAAGAATAAGATCTCACATGACTCGGTGGGTCAAAATACGGAAAAATTATAGCTCTCAATATGTGGTGATGCAAAAACTATTTTTACAATAAAAAGCGTCTTTTAGCGTGCGACAGCTGCCAAACATAAAAATCGCCATAAATAGTAAATCAAACCCCCCGTTATCACCCCCTTAGTTAGGGAAAAATAATAAAACTAAAAGAAAATGTATTTATTTCCATTTTCCCATTAGGGTTAGGGCTAGAGGTGTGTTGGGGTTAGGGTTAGAGTTATAATTGGGGGGTTTCCACTGTTTGGGCACATCAGGTGCTCTCCAAATGCAACATGGTGTCTGATCTCAATTCCAGCCAATTCTGCGTTGAAAAAGTCAAATGGTGCTCCTTCCCTTCCAAGCTCTGCCATGTGCCCAAACAGTGTTTTACCCCCACATATAGGGTATCGGCATACTCAGGACAAACTGCAAAACAACTTTTGGGGTCCAATTTCTCCTGTTACCCTTAGGAAAGTAAAAAATTGGGGGCAAAAATATCATTTTTGTGGAAAAAAATGATTTTTTTATTTTCACGCCCAGGCGTTATAAACTTCTGTGAAGCACTTGGGGGTTCAAAGTGCTCACCACACATCTAGATAAGTTCTGTGGGGGGTCTAGTTTCCAAAATGGGGTCACTTGTGGGGAGTTTCAATAGTTTAGGTACATTAGGGGCTCTCCAAACGCACATGACACCCGCAGACCAATCCATCAAAGTCTGCATTCCAAAACGTTACTACTTCCCTTCCGAGCCCCGACGTGTGCCCATACAGTAGTTTTCTCCCACATATGAGGTATCAGCGTACTCAGGACAAATTGGACAACAACTTTTGGGGTCCAATTTCTCCTGTTACCTTTGGGAAAATGAAAAAATTGGTGACTAAAAGATCATGTTTGGGGAAAAAATACGATTTTTTTTTATTTTCACGCCCGGGCGTTATAAACTTCTGTGAAACCCTTGGGGGTTCAAAGTTCTCACCACATATCTAGATAAGTTCCTTGGGGGGTCTAGTTTCCAAAATGGGGTCACTTGGGGGGGGTTTCCACTGTTTAGGTACATCAGGGGCTCTCCAAACGCGACATGGCGTCCGATCTGAATTCCAGCCAATTTTGCATTGAAAAAGTCAAACGGCGCTCCTTCCCTGCTGAGGTCTGCCATGCGCCGAAACAGTGGTTCCCCCCCACATATCAGGTATCAGTGTACTCAGGACAAATTGCACAATAACTTTTGCAGTCCAATTTCTCCTTTTACCCTTGGTAAAATAAAAAAAAATTGAACCTAAAATATTTTTTTAGTGAAAAAAAGTTAAATGTTCTTTTTTTTTTAAATATTCAAAAAATTCCTGTGATGCACCTAAAGGGTTAATAAACTTCTTGAATGTGGTTTTGAGCACCTTAAGGGGTGCAGTTTTTAGAATGGTGTCACTTTTGGGTATTTTCTATCATACAGACCCCTCAAAGTGGCTTCAAATGTGATGTGGTCCGAAAAATAAAATGGTGTTGCAAAAATGAGAAATCGCTGGTCAATTTTTAACCCTTATAACTTCCTAACAAAAAAAAATTTTGGTTTCAAAATTGTGCTGATGTAAAGTAGACATGTGGGAAATGTTACTTATTAAGTTTTTTGTGTGCCATATCTCTGTGATTTAAGGGCATAAAAATTCAAAGTTGGAATATTGCAAAATTTTCAAAATTTTTTCCAAATTTCCGTTCTTTTCACAAATAAACCCAAGTTATTTGAATGAAATTTTACCACTAACTTGAAGTACAATATGTCACGAGAAAACAATGTCAGAATCACCGGAATCCATGGAAGCGTTTCAGAGTTATTACCTCATAAAGGGACAGTGGTCAGAATTGTAAAAATTGGCCTGGTCATTAACGTGCAAACCACCCTTGGGGCTTAAGGGGTTAACATGATCAGACCGGTAAGGGAGACAGGATACAAAACCAGGCCTGGATCATGACAGTACTCTCCTCTCAAGGGGGAGACACTGGACCCCCAGGCTTCCCAGGAGAGCGAACGTGAAAGGCCCGAACCAAGTGATCAGCATGGACAGATCGCGCCGGGACCCACGATCGATCCTCGGAACCGTAACCTCTCTAGTGAACCAAATACTGAAGTGATCGGTGGACAATGCGAGAATCCACAATCTGTTCCACTTCACACTCAGTCTGACCATCCACAGAGACAGGTGGCGGAAGGGATGGCAACCCAACAGAGGAAGGTACAAATGACTTCAGGAGGGACTTCTGGACCACACTGGGGATCCGAAGTGATGGAGGAAGGCGCAAGCGAAAGGCGACTGGGTTGGCAACCTCCATGATCTCGTAAGGGCCAATAAAGTTGGGACCCAGCTTAACAGAAGGAACCTTCAACCGTTTGTTCTTGGTAGACAACCACACCTTATCTCCTACTAGAAATACCAGCCCTAAAGAGCGTCGCTTGTCAGCAAAATGTTTGTTTGCCCTGAGCCTCCCCAATGTCCCTCTGGACCTCCCTCCATACCTCCCTCAACTGCTGAATTGCCAAGTCAGCCCCTGGACACCCTGAATCCAGCCTGGAAAATTCATCAAAATGGGGGTGAAAACCGTAGTTACAAAAGAACGGAGAGGTGCCAGAGGACTGATTAATCCGATTATTAAATGCAAACTCGGCCACAGCAAGGAAGAGCACCAATCACCCTGCTGAGATGTGGCAAGACACTGCAAAATTTATTCAAGTGACTGATTGGTCCTCTCCGTCTGACCGTTGGTCTCGGGATGGTAGGCCGAGGAGAAAGTCATGCAAATACCCAACCTTTTACAAAAAGCCCTCCAAAATTTGGACACAAATTGTATCCCTTTATCAGAAACTATGCTCAGAGACATGCCATGTAACTGCACCACGTGCTCAAAAAACAAGTTAGATAGTGTTTCTGCATAAGACAGACCTACTAAAGGTACAAAATGTGCCTATTTACTGAATCTGTCAACCACCACCCAGACTAAAGTTTTGCCATTAAAAGGAGGTAGATTAGTAATAAAGTCCATGGACAAATGAGTCCAAGGTCTATCCGGAATTGGCAATGGCACCAATTCCTCGGCTGGCTGGTTATGGGAAGCTTTATCACGGGGACACGTATCACAAGAGGACACAAACATGGCGATGTCAGAAGACATGGAAGACCACCAAAACAGCCTAGCAATAGCTCTTCGAGTGGCCGAGATTCCAGGATGCCCACTAAGAGCAGAATCATGGAACTCCAGGAGGATCCTCGACCGGTACTGAACAAGAATGAAGAGCTTGTTATCAGGCAATGACAGAGGAGCAAGAGACTGAGCCTCACAAATCTCCTGCTCCAATTCTGGAGACACCCCTTCCACAACCACCCCGTGCTGAAGAATGGAGGAAGGAGGTTCGGGAGGTGATATCGGATCCAAGCTGCGAGATAAGGCATCAGCCTTATCATTCTTGGAACCAGGTTGAAAGGTGATGGAAAAATGAAAGTGTGGAAAAAAAAAAGCAACCACCTCACTTCTCTAGGACTAAAACGTTTAGCGGACTCAATGTTGGACAAGTTCTTGTGGTCCGTAATCACCGTGTTCCGATGAACAGCCCCATCCAAAAAGTGCCTCCATTCTTCAAAAGCCATCTTGATGGCTAATAACTCCCGATTCTCGACATCGTAATTTTCTCTCAGCAGGAGAAAATTTCTTAGAGAGGAAGGCACAAGGTCTAAGTTAGTTAAAGTGCCGGGTCCTTGGGATAACAACGCCCCCATGCCAAACTCCGATGCGTCCACCTCAACAATGAATGGTTCAGACAGATCAGGCTGGGTTAAAACAGGGGCAGACATAAAACATTCAATTAATTATGAAAATACAGCCACTGCTGGAGCTGACCAGTTTTTAAGATCAGCCCCCTTATGAATAAGATCAGTGAGGGGCTTGACCACCTGCAAAAAAACCTTAATGAATTTCCTGTAATAATTGGCAAACCCCCAAAAAACGCTGAAGACCCTTAAGGTCTCTGGGTTGCACCCAAGTCACGATGGCCCGTGCCTTCCCAGGGTCCATACAAAGTTCCTTGGCAGACAAGATGAACCCCAGAAAGGACAGCTCTTGGATGAAAAATGAGCACTTTTCAGGCTTAGCAAAAAGAGTTCTCCCGTAAACTCTAGAGAACTGCCCGTAGATAACTCATGTAATCTTGTTTGTCAGATGAATATACAAGGATATCATCTAAATAAACCACCATGAAGCGCCCAATGAAATCATAAAATACATGGTTAATAAACTTCTGAAAAACTGCTGGGACATTAGTGAGACCAATGGGCATGACCAAATTCTCAAACAAACCCTCAGATGAGAAATGCTGTTTTCCACTCATCCCCCTCCCAAATACGGATAAGGTTATATGCTCCCCTAAGGTCCAATTTGGAAAACCACTTGGCTCCAGATAATTGGCTGTACAGATCAGGGATCAGCAGGATGGCATAAGTATTTTTCACCGTAATCTTATTTAATTCATAAAAAAAAAAGGGGCACGGGAGCAATCCACCATCTTTTTCTTCCAAAAAAGAATCCAGCTGCCACAGGAGAGACAGAGCAACGGATGTGACCTTTACGTAGGCTTTCTGAGATATACTCCTTCATCACAGTTTAGCTCCGGGTCGGGAAGGTTGTACAGACGGGCCTTAGGCAATTTAGCACCTGGAATCAGATTGATAGTACAATCAAAAGGGCGGTCTGGTGGTAAGACCTCGGCCTCCTTTTCGAAAAAAAAATCCTCAATCTGTCAGGTACCCTGGAATACCCTCCAGAGTAGCGGATGACACAAGTACAGTAGCAAGACAACCCTTAGAACAATTAGAACCTCATTTTAACAATATCCCGAGATTCTCAGTCTATATCCGGATTGTGTAAATGTAACCAAGGAAATCCCAACACCAGTCCCGCAGGAAGATTGTCCAGAACCAAACATGAAACACGTTTTCCTCCAAGACAAATTTAATAACATTGTTAGCCAGCGGTGTTTTGTCAATGGCCAAATATGAATGGGAGTATCAAGCCTAACTGTACCTCTAACTTACACTTTGTCACCAAGTTAAAGTCAATAAAGTTCATGGATGACCACAGTCCATGAAAGCTGTAGTGGGTGTGTAGCAATTCTCACAACAAAGTTCCATTTCCAACAATATTTTATGAAATGAGTAAAAAGGTACCTGAGAGTCTGGGTGACCTCCTTGACAATCACTCGGACTCGGCAGCTTGTTAGTCGGTGGGCAGGAGGGGCAGTCCTTTTTCCAATGTTGGGATATCCACAGTAAAAGCATAACTTTCCTTCACGTCGTCGTCTCCTTTCCTTCTCCTTGAGGTTGGTGGCCCCCACCTCCATAGTTTCTGAATGTGGCATAACATCAGGATTAGTAGAAAGCAAAGGAACCTCTCGCTGCATTAACCTCTCGCTCGCAGCCTCCGATCCATACGGATGGCCTGAGTCATAGCCTCCTCCAATGAGCTGGGTGGTGGATGGAGAGCCAGACCGTCCTTTAGATGATCCGACAGTACCCTCCAGAACTGACATCTAAGCGCAGAGTCATTCCAGGACACCTCAGTGGACCATCGTCTGAACTCAGAGCAATATCATTCGGCAGAGAGCTTACCCTGGAAGAGACCCATGATTGTGTCCTCTGCCACCCCATCCTTGTCTGGTTCATCAAAAATAAGTCCTAAGGCTTCAAATAACCTATCCACAGACACATGTTCAGGGGCAGTTGCATGCAAAGAGGAAGCCCACAATTGAGGACCATCCAGCAGTAAGGAAATAATTGTCCCCACCCGCTGACTCTCATCTCCAGAGGATCAGGGTCTAAGAGAACAGCAGCTTACAACTCTCCCTGAATGTACAGAATTTATCCTTTTCTTCGGAGAAGGTATCTGGGAGCCTGACCGTAGGTTCAGGAGGGTGCAGCAAAACATCAAGAGTGTCAGAGTGCTTACAGACAGATTGGGAAATCGAACCCTGAATAGATTTAACCGTCTCAAAAAGCTGCCTCTGCAGTTGGTTATGAGACGTGGCCAGAGCCCTATGTTTCACAGACAAGTCCTTCATCATTTGCGTTAAACTAGACATCTGATCCACCAAGATACGGAGCGGATCCATAGAAAGGAGAGCAAAGAAAAAAAATTGTCTGCGGTCAGTTATGTCACGCTGCTGCTATGCAGGTAGATGCAAGCTCCACTAGATGGCAATAAAGTAGAGGGAGGACTGCACACAGCAAGAGCAAACCTGCAGCGCAGCAGCGAGGCTACCAGCAGGTGTCAGCAGAATAATCAAACAAGCTGGGTCGATATTAGTCTGTTACGCAGTACCGAAGGAATAAACAAACACAGTGTCAGAACCAAGCCAAATGGGTCATTATCAGTCAGGAGCAGATATGCCAAAGACAAGGGAAAAACAGCAGGTCAGGGTCCAAGCCAAATCAAATACCAGAGAGTCCAAAACATGAAATGGGGAACACAGAGTCGGGACAGGAACAAAACAGACACGGGCAAAGTCGGCAACAGCAAAAGGACAAATCAGGGTATACACGGAGTCAGCTACTCACGCTGTCAGCAGAAACTATAACTGACACCGCCTGCAGGATGAAGTGAAGAGAAATAGCCAGCCTGGTGCCAGAACGAGTCAGATAAAATTTAACCCTTAACATGATCAGACTGGGAAAGGGAGACAGGATACAAAACCCGGTCTGGATCATGACACACTGACCTTAGAACACACTATACATGCTATTGCATACAGGATCCTTTACCTTTTATTATTTTAATATCTTCACTTTTTTTCCAGTGAGTTTAGTGACAAGACGATGGAGGAGTTACCGGGTTCCGCTGCGATAGACAAAACCGGAGCAAGAGTGGTGGTGTGGCCCTGAAAGAAAGACCATACCTCTATTGTGACCAGCTCTAATTTTTGGACCCAGTGATAGATCTTTACCCATAAGTGACTACCTTTTTTATTTTGTTGTTTGTAATGTTTCCATTATGATTTTGCATTCAAAACATTTTTTTTCTCTGTCATCCTCCACTTTACAGATCAGTCCGGAGCAAAAAAAGGGAACTACCTCTAACACGAAGGGGCTGGAGGCCAGTGAGGATTCTGAATTGGAGGCTGGAGCTGGGGGACAGGAAAAAGATGAACCAGCAGAGAGCACCACCACACCACAGCTAATTGACACGTCCCCCCATCATCCAGCGACGCTCCCGGCAAAGGAGGGCCCTCCACACCATCACTGCTGTTCGTGACAGAGAAGTTGCCATGAGTGATGATGGGAAAAAGGATTTCTGTCAGTCTGACATGCCATGTCCCTTTCTGATTGAGGCTGAGGATCAGGGCTACCCTCCAAATAGTTTTGAGGGCCACCACAGCTCCAAATTGTCCAAGGCCAGTTTTTGAATTCATAGAAAGGTGGCAGTTTTCAGAGGAAAACCAAAACTAGCCATTGGACCCCAATGGAGGGCACTCAGCCGAGTCACCAGCATGACACCTTCCAGGGCCAGCCTCCCACCAGCCAGCTCCAGCACCTCCAGTGCCAGCCACCTGGAAGCCACAAATACCTCCTCCAGTGCCAGCCACCCAGAAGCCATCTCCTCTAGTGCCAGACACCCGGAAGCAATCACCACCTCCCCAGTACCAGCCACACAGAACCCACCACCACCTCCTCTAGTGCCAGCCACCTGGAAGCCACCAACGCCTCTTTCAGTGCTAGCCACCCAGCAACCACCAACACCTCCTCAACAGCCCCTTCACCACCATGTCTCCTGCCACAAACACCGTTATATGGTTGGAATGTGTGTAAGGAGGAAGACCAGGCTGAAGGTGCTTGCATCATGCTGGGTCTGGAACTGCTAAGGCATGTTGCCTGGGGGAAAGAATAGGGGACAGGACAGGCCCCATGACGCAGGAAGAGGGGATGTGGCTTAGCCAGGCAGTGAGGAGAAAGCGTGCAAAGAAAGGGTCAGTTCCCCGCTGGCAGTGAGAGCGGAGGCAGGTGTGCGGCGCGCTCCACAGCGAGAGAGGCAACGTGGAGCTGTGCTCTAGCAGAACTTGAGCGGGCGCTCCGGTGAGACAGTGTGTGTGCAGAGCACCGTGTGCCCGGCTGTGCAGAGTGCGGTCCTCGCGCGGAGGAGCAGGGGCCTGGTGTAGGATCCTGAGGTGTATTCACCAAGGTTGATAGACGCACAGCAGTACCTGTGTTGGTCAGAGTACTCCGAGCGAGAATTGATTGGGAAAAGCTCCCGGCCGCAGAGCACTGACCTGGAACAGCTGTGTGAGAGACTTGCTGCGTGAGAGATTTACTGACATCGGTAGACGCGCAGAGCAGTGCAAACCGAGCAGAGCAGTGCAGAGCAGCCATTCAGGTGACGGCAGCTGCTCAGAGAGACACGTGCGCTCCATGATGGTGAATACAGCACACGTGCCGCATAGACAAAGCCAAGTACTGAACAGACGTTTGCGGCCTACCTTGCCAGTTGACACTTACCAGTCAATGTCAGTTTTGCCACCCTATTTGCTTTGGCCGCACCAACTTATGAACTATGGGCTCAGCGGAAGGTGCCGTGTTGTGAGTTCATTTTCCCCTTCGTCACTGAGGTCTGGTGAACTCCCTATTCTGGTAAAGGAAGGTAATGAGCCTGATTATCAGGCACCTGAGCCTAATGAGGATGACTGGCTGAGTGGAGTCACGGACTGGATATAAGGCTGCCGACGCCCTTCTGCCCTGCGGGTTATTTCTCTGTGGACTTCTAGGACACCAGTCTGATTCCTGCTCCTCTAAAGCGAAGTTTTCTGCTTTGCCTGTTAGCATTTGTGTTTTGTTCTTGTTTTCCTTGCTTTTCTGGATTCTGCCATTCCCTGCTGGGGTGATCTGAATCTCCTTTTGCCGGTTGCTCTGTCTTCAGAATATTCCTGAGTACTGACATAGCTTTTTTGAAGCTTAGCGTCTTCAGGGCCTTTTTCACTGTCAGTTTGTTTGGCTCTTATTTTCATAGGGTTTTTCACGGATTGCAGACAGCAGCCTTCCTGTCCTTTCCTATCTAGTTAGCTTGGGCCCGTCTTTGCTCAGTCTATCTTTCTGTCTGTGTTAGTGTTTTCATCTTGCTTCACCGTCATTATATGTTGGAGGCTGCCTATTGCTTTGGGGTCTGCTCTGGGGCAGTTTAGTTTTCCCCTTTCTTTCTTTAGGCCTATTTAATTCTCCAGCTGTGATCGAGGGGTCTAGGGCATCGTAGGAACCCCCCACGGCTACTGTTAGTTGTTTTGGATAGGATCAGGGGTCTGCATTCCGATAGCTGCCAACCTCTCTGGTTTTCTGTTAGCAATTCTGTTTTTGCCTCCTACGGTGACTCAATCATAACAGTGCCTTTTTGACGGTGCGCCGACGCAACCAAACTGCAGCAGGTTGCGTTTGGCGCAGGTCGGCGCACCGTCAAAAGGACACATGCGCCGCCAAACGCATACTGTGCACGGCCTGCGCCCCCTGTGATAAAGATAGGGGGCGCATGCAGCGTCATGCGCCGGTGGGCGGAGCTACCGGCGGGGCGCGGCAGGGGGCGGGGCTTAGCGGCGGCCGTGCGCAGGCCGTCGCTGCGCTCATAAACGCTAGTGTGAAACTAGCCTTATACTATATGGAGGACTATGGGGCACATTATATTATATGGAGGACTATGGGGTGTAAACTGTAGATGTGCTGCTGATAACATGATACTGTATGGGGACAGATTGATCTATTAGTGATTGTTCTGTCCCCAGCATTCTTACTCAGATGGTGGAAAGAGGCCAGGAAACAAGTTTTGAACGACTTCTATATTGTCAATCACACTCATTTAGCGTCCTGAACTCAGCGCATGTAAATACAATCGAAATGCTTCTGTGTGATGTACAATGTTAGCATTTGGGGCCCCATTTTAAACTTTGCCTAGGGCCCCACTTTGCCTAAAACCGGCACTGCCCAACTCCCTTAGTGTTTTTTCCTGTCCCTGCATGGAGGGACGGACAAGAGGGCAAGTAGGAGCTTACCGGCACGGCTAATCCTTCCCCCTGTCAAGATGCCCGAGGCCGACACTCTCCAGAGGGGAGTCCCTCGGTCACAAAGACTAGTCGAGTGAAAGCCTGCTGGGTTGAACAGCTTCCCCCTGATGGGGGGCTCTCAGCTCCAGCCAGCAGGGCGCGGCATCTTCCGGAAGATGCGCGGTGTGCAGGTCCGTCGCACTTCCGGTGATGTCAGAGAGGCGCCGGGTTCTGGGGTCAGCATGCGTTCCAGGGTGGAAGTGACGCAGAGACAGGTAATAAGACCATTACCTGGGTCTCGGGAGGCACTCAGTATGCACGGGGCCACTATGGAGGAAGCAGGCAGAGGAGAACAGGACTGAGTGGTACGTGTGTTTGATGCAGTCTCACCTTCTTTTGCAACAGCCTGATTATCCCTTCTCTCTATACTAAAATAGGAAAAGGGAACCCCTGCCATGTCCTTCCCTACGCCTAAGAGGTCTGGCAAGGCCTCTGTAAAGTCCAGGTGATGCCCTATATGCAGTATAAAATTGCCTGAGGCATATGGAAGAATGCTCTGCAAGGGCTGTACCACCAAAGTTATGAGGGAAGAACAGCTGTCCCTGCTGTCTGAGATGAGGTTCTTAATTCGTGAGGAGGTCCAGGCCTCTATGCCTAGCCTCCCCTCTATGCCTAGCCTCACCCTGCCACAACCTTCCAATCCATGTCGAACAGTTAAGAAACCTCGATGGGAGATTGATCTAAGCTCTGAAGAGGAGTTCCAGTTTTTTGGATCAGACCAGGAGGAAAAGGGTTGGAAAATCCAGAAGTGGCAGAAGATATTTACTTGCCTCTGAGGATACCAACGAGCTAGTCCAGGCAGTCAGAAATACGATGCAGGTGGAGGAGGTCCCAAACCGCAGTCCATACAGGATGAGATGTTTTGGGGTCTCAGAGCACAGAAGCAACGTGTGTTCCCGGTCAATGACCATAACCGAGCTATGGTCCTGGAGGAATGGGAGGATGCAGAGAAACGCTTGGTGGTACCACGAGACTTTACATATTGTTTGCCTTTTGATCCTGAGGACATTAAGATTTGGGGGGAGGTTCCCAAGATATACGTATCAGTGGCTAAAGTAGCTAGGAAGACATCTATACCCTTTGAAGACTCCTCGAGTCGGAAGGACCCTATGGACAGAAAGACAGATAATCTCCTGAAGTGAGCTTGGGAAACGTCCGCAGCATTGATTAAAAGGAATGTGTCACCCCTTTTTTCGAATATGAGCTGCCGGCACCGACATCAGGGGCTTATCTACAGCATTTTGTAAAGGAGTCAATAAAATCTACGGTTCCCCTTATAGACAGGGAAGCAATTATGTGCACCCTGGATCTAAAAAGTGCAAATTACTAGGTCCCAAAACATCCGGCGTCCCAAAAATTCTTGACATTTGCAACCTGCCACTTTCAATTTCTGTGCCTTCTATTCAGCCTAGCCTTGGCTCCTCGGATGTTTACCAAATTGGTGTCAGAGATCGTAGCCTATTTAATGAACAAGGGGATAATTATAGTTCCATATCTGGATGATTTCCTCCTGGTAACGAGTTCCGTGGAGGAGCTCCGGTCCCACAGGGAAAAGACCATATACACATTGGGGTACCTAGGTTGGAGAAACAGAATCGGAGAGTTCCTGAAAAGTCGGACTTCAATCAGACCCGCAATAAAGATTCTAGGCCTCCTGACAGCTTGTATCCCCTTTGTCCGGTGGGCCTAGTTCCTCTCAAGAGCCTTGCTGATAGAAATCCTGTCCATCTGGGACCGGCGCCAGATATCACTCGACAGAGGAATGTCCTTATCCCCTGCAGTGAGAACATCGCTACTCTGGTGGACTCAGACGGAAAAATCTGCAGTTAGGCATTCCTTGGATCTCCTCACCTTGCGTAGTGATCACTACGGATGCCAGCAAGGAAGGATGGGGAGCGCACTTGGAAGGAAGGATACTCCAGGGCAGATGGCCATCAGAGATCCGGTCCAAGTCGTCAAACTACAGGGAGCTCTACGCTAAGTGGGAAGCCCTAAGCCAAAATCAATTGTGGCTAAAGGGCAACATATGAAAATCTTATTGGACAATGTAACAGCGGTGTCTTTGTTGCGACAACAGGGGGGCCCCAGACACCGTGCTCTCCAGGATCTGGCATACAGACTCTTTTCCTGGGCAGAGAAGACTGTCCTTTCAGTGGCAGCGGTTCCAAAACGTTGTGGCGGATTACATGAGCAGACGAAAGGTCTGGCTGATGGAATGGGAACTAAACGAGGAGGTATTTCAGCACTTGTGCCATCATTGGGGTACGCCTCCAACAAACCTATTTGCGACCAGAAAGAACTCAAAGGTCACCAGATTCTACTCCCTGAATCCCGCGGACAGGTCTCTGTCTTATTCCTTTCTGTCACGCTCACCGCCGGCTCCACACTCGCCGCTCCCGCCGCGTCCTCGGCTCCTGCTGCCGCCTCTCCCCGCGCTGGGTGCGCCCGCCGCCTCCGGCGTGCTCCCGTGGCGGGCGCGCGCTCACCTGCACGCCTGTCCTCCACCCTGCGCTCTGTCCCGGCGTTCGGCCCGGGGCGCATGCGCACCCTGCGCTCCAGGTCCCACTACAGGCCAAGCCAGGCCTTCTCCCCACCCTCCTGACCCTGCTGACCTGATCCGGTAACTCCTGCCTCTATAAGAGGCAGCCTCTTCCTCCAGCTCGCCGCCTGATCGTCACTTCCTCTCTCTGTGACTCTGGCTCCAGCCTGCCTGCCTTTTTCCCTGCTGCTGTTACCCTTTCCTCGTGCTTCCTGTCTAACCGTTCCTTGTGTTCCTCCCAGTGCCCGCCATCTCGTCTCCGTGTTCAGCCTGTGCCCTGCGTCTGACCCGTGTCTTGCCGTTCCAGCCTTGCCTGCCTGTATCCTTCAGCCTCCGTTTCTGGCCTCCAGTCCTGCCGGTTCCAGTCCTGCTCATCCTTCCGCCTGCCCGCTGCACCCTCTACTGTGCACCTCCGTCCTCGGGTACCAGCTGCCGTGGTGAGTAGTTTCCCCTGGGCCTGTCCCAAACGCTCCCTGTATAGGGGGTGGTCCACCTGGTCCGCTCGCCCAGGGGAGGTTCGCTTGCCGCGGTCCAGTGGGTTCACCCTTGGGAATCCTTACAGAACGATCAGGCCATGGACCCCGCTGGTACTTCTACCCCGACCCAAAAGGAACTTCTGTTCCTGCGGGAAAATCAAGCGAGGATCATGTCGTTCCTCAAATCCATGGAGTCTCGTCTCTCGTCACTACAGGCCTCGGATCCAGGGAGTACCACCCAGATCGCCGGCCTCCAACAGGAGCTAGCCCAGCAGAGCGACACTCAGGCTCATATCCTGAACTACATGGCCTCGGTGGACAACCGCCTGCTGGCCCTCCAGACCGCGGCCGCAGCCCCGGCACAGCCTGCGGTTCCGCTCCCCTCCCCTCGGCTGGTGAAACCCCCGTGTTATAGTGGCGACCCCAAGATGTGTAGAGGGTTTTTAAATCAATGCCAGCTACATTTTGAGTTGCTGCCACATCAGTACCCCACTGACCGTGCCAAGGTGGCCTTCATCGTGTCCCACTTAGAAGGAGAGGCTCTAGCGTGGGTTAACCCCCTCTGGGAGAGAGACGATCCCGTGGTCACTCAACTTTCCTTTTTTCTAGACACCTTTCGTAAGGTGTTTGATGAACCCGGTCGCCTTGCCTCCGCTACCGAGGCACTGTTCAATCTGCATCAGGGCACGCTTTCAGTAGGTCAGTACGCCATTCGGTTTCGCACCCTGCCCTCAGAGTTGGGTTGGAACAATGAGGCCTTGGTGGGAGCCTTTTGGCGGGGCCTTTCGGGGCGGATCAAGGACGAGCTGGCGGGGCGGGATACCCCCACCTCCTTGGAGGATTTAATCTCTTTGGCCACCCGCATCGACCTCCGCTTTCAAGAACGTTCCCGAGAGCTCGCTAGGGACAGGAGACCTCTCCGCGCTCCTCCGGCCGCTCGGAGTCCACCTCGAGCCCGCTCGACTCCAGCCTCCACGCTCCCGCTACCGGAACCCATGCAAGTGGATCGCCTCAAACCGGTGGAGGAGCGTCGGAGAGAGAGGGTCGAACAGGGGCTCTGTTTCTACTGTGGGAGTGCGTCCCACTTTCTTCGTGCCTGCCCCACTCGTCCGGGAAACGCCTCCGCCTAGGACAGGTAAGAGAGGTCTTCCTAGGTAATTTTGACTCCTCTCTACCCTTGACCCTATCTGTCCTTTTGCACCTGGATTCTAAACGTTTTTCTGAATGGGCCTATATAGATTCTGGGGCGGCCGGTAACTTCATCCAACTTGAGGCGGTTAGGAGACTTGGAATTCCTGTCAGATCCCTGGAGACCCCTCGGCAGATTGCTTCGGTCGACGGTCAACCCCTGCGGGAGTCCGTTACTCAGGTTACCGAAGAGGTGGAGCTTCAGGTCGGAGCCTTACACCGGGAGAAGATAGTATTCTATGTGCTGCCTTCTTTGTCCCATGCCATCCTTCTGGGACTTCCCTGGCTAAGGACCCACGAGCCTATCCTGGATTGGCGCTCTGGTGACGTTCTGCGATGGGGTCGACTTTGTCAAGATAAGTGCTTACTCCCTGTACAGCCGCCGAAATTTCCACGTCCTACGTCGATGTCTACCGAATTACCCTCCGCCTACTGGGCCTTTTTGGATGTCTTCGACAAGAAGGAAGCAGAGGTCCTGCCCCCGCATCGTCCATATGACTGCCCCATCGATCTGCTCCCCGGTTCTACGCCGCCTCGTGGTCGCATCTACCCGCTGTCTCCCTCCGAGACCCAGGCCATGTCCGAATACGTTCAGGAAAACTTGGCCAAAGGCTTTATTCGTAAGTCTTCCTCTCCTGCAGGCGCTGGGTTCTTTTTTGTCAAGAAGAAGGACGGGTCCCTGCGTCCCTGTATTGATTATAGAGGGCTCAACGTTATCACCATCAAGAATAAATATCCTCTGCCCCTCATCCCGGAGTTATTTGACCGTCTACGGGGTGCACGGATCTTAACTAAATTGGATCTTCGAGGGGCCTACAATCTGGTCCGGATCCGCTCCGGTGACGAATGGAAGACCGCCTTCAACACTCGTGACGGCCATTATGAATACCTCGTTATGCCCTTCGGCCTATGCAATGCCCCCGCAGTGTTCCAAGAATTTGTCAATGACATTTTCCGAGATCTTCTTTACTCCTGCGTGGTGGTTTACTTGGACGACATTCTGGTGTTTTCTCCTGATTTGTCCACACATCGAAAAGACGTGCGTCAAGTTTTACTTCGGTTGAGAACACATCATCTCTACGCCAAGCTGGAAAAATGCGCCTTCGAACAGTCGTCTCTGCCGTTCTTGGGTTATATCATTTCCGATTCTGGCTTGCGCATGGATCCGGGAAAAGTGTCTGCGGTACTCAACTGGCCGCGTCCTCAGGGAATTAAGGCTATCCAACGGTTCCTGGGTTTCGCCAACTATTACCGGCAGTTTATTCCGCACTTTTCCTCTGACTGCTCCCATCTCTGCTCTGATCCGAAAGGGAGCCGATCCTCACCACTGGCCTCCTGAGGCCGAGAACACCTTCTGAACCTTGAGGCAAGCCTTTGCCACAGCCCCGGTGCTACATCGTCCAGAGGCGAACAAACCATTCACCCTAGAGGTAGACGCTTCTGCCACCGGAGCCGGTGCGGTTCTCTCCCAGAGATCTCCTTCCGGTCGCTTGGTGTCCTGCGGCTTCTTCTCCAAGACTTTCTCCCCTGCGGAGAGAAACTATACCATCGGGGACAGAGAGCTGCTTGCCATTAAGTTAGCCTTGGAAGAGTGGCGGCATCTTCTGGAAGGAGCAGTACACCCACTCCACATCTTCACCGACCACAAGAATCTAGCCTACATTCAATCAGCACAAAGGCTTAATCGCCGGCAGGCCCGATGGTCATTATTCTTTAACCGGTTCGATTTTGAGCTCCATTTCCGTCCGGGTGAAAAGAATCTCAAAGCGGATGCCCTGTCTTGATCCTTTCTGGTCACCGACAACGAGGAGGAGCTTTCACACATTGTGGAGCCAAGCAAGCTCATCGTAGTCGCGCCTGTTAACCTGACTTCCGTGCCCCCCGGCAAGACTTTTGTCCAAGATGATGACAGGAGGCGAGTTCTACATTGGGGTCATGCTACCAAGTTAGCGGGTCATGCCGGCCTCAAGAAAACATTCTCCCTCATCTCTCGTTTTTATTGGTGGCCTTCTTTGTCTCAAGATGTCCGAAGTTTCATCCTCTCCTGCCCATCGTGTGCCAAGAACAAGGTCCCACGTCAGCCACCCTCCGGTTTTCTGCATCCACTTCTGGTTCCCTCGGCTCCGTGGCAGCATATCGCGATGGATTTTATTACGGATCTACCACGTTCCTCAGGTCACACGGTCATTCTGGTGGTCGTGGACCGCTTCTCCAAGATGGCCCACTTCATCCCTCTGCCCGGTCTTCCTTCCGCTCCTGACCTGGCGAGAATTTTTATATCTCATGTCTTCCGGATTCATGGCTTCCCCAAGCACATTGTCTCGGACAGAGGGGTTCAGTTTACCTCGCGTTTCTGGAGGGCTCTATGCAAGCTGATGGAGGTAACGTTGGACTTTTCCTCCGCTTATCACCCTCAGTCCAACGGTCAAGCGGAACGCACAAACCAGATCCTCGTAGCATACCTCCGACATTTTTCCAACGGCCATCAAGACAATTGGTCCAACTTGCTTCCTTGGGCCGAATTCGCTTTCAACAACCATACCAGCGAATCCTCCGCCAAGTCGCCTTTCTTTACGGTCTACGGTCAACATCCTGGTATGCCTCTGCCGGTACTCCCGACCTCGGGTGTGCCGGCGGCCGATCTTCTGACCAAGGAGTTCTCCAGGGTCTGGCAGGAGACCAAAACCGCACTTAAGCGAGCACGAGACGGGTTCAAGAAGCACGCCGATAAGAAACGCCTAGATTCTCCGCTGTACCACCCTGGGGATAAAGTTTGGCTATCCTCAAAATTTGTTCGTCTCAAAATTCCCTCCTACAAACTGGGTCCCCACTACATCGGTCCCTTTGAGGTTCTAGCCCGTATCAATGACGTTGCCTACAAGCTGAAACTCCCCCCTTCAATGCGGATTCCTAATTCGTTTCACGTTTCCCTCTTAAAACCGGTCATACTCAACCAGTTTCATGCTTCTACTGGCAGCGCTCCCGCGCCCGTTTCCGCACAGGATGTCTTTGAGGTTAAGGAAATTCTTGCTATGAAACGATCTAGAGGTAAAACTTTCTTTTTAGTTGACTGGAAAGGTTTTGGCCCTGAGGAGAGATCCTGGGAACCCCGGGAGAACATTCAAGCTCCCCATATTTTAGCTAAGTTTCTTTCCGGCCGTGGGAAGAGGGGGCGTAAAAGGGGGGTACTGTCACGCTCACCGCCGGCTCCACACTCGCCGCTCCCGCCGCGTCCTCGGCTCCTGCTGCCGCCTCTCCCCGCGCTGGGTGCGCCCGCCGCCTCCGGCGTGCTCCCGTGGCGGGCGCGCGCTCACCTGCACGCCTGTCCTCCACCCCGCGCTCTGTCCCGGCGTTCGGCCCGGGGCGCATGCGCACCCTGCGCTCCAGGTCCCACTACAGGCCAAGCCAGGCTTTCTCCCCGCCCTCCTGACCCTGCTGACCTGATCCGGTAACTCCTGCCTCTATAAGAGGCAGCCTCTTCCTCCAGCTCGCCGCCTGATCGTCACTTCCTCTCTCTGTGACTCTGGCTCCAGCCTGCCTGCCTTTTTCCCTGCTGCTCTTACCCTTTCCTCGTGCTTCCTGTCTAACCGTTCCTTGTGTTCCTCCCAGTGCCCGCCATCTCGTCTCCGTGTTCAGCCTGTGCCCTGCGTCTGACCCGTGTCTTGCCGTTCCAGCCTTGCCTGCCTGTATCCTTCAGCCTCCGTTCCTGGCCTCCAGTCCTGCCGGTTCCAGTCCTGCTCATCCTTCCGCCTGCCCGCTGCACCCTCTACTGTGCACCTCCGTCCTCGGGTACCAGCTGCCGTGGTGAGTAGTTTCCCCTGGGCCTGTCCCAAACGCTCCCTGTATAGGGGGTGGTCCACCTGGTCCGCTCGCCCAGGGGAGGTTCGCTTGCCGCGGTCCAGTGGGTTCACCCTTGGGAATCCTTACACTTTCCCCTAATGGCACTTATCCCAAGAGTACTCAGGAAGATCCAGGAGGATCAGGTGAAAGTAACATAGTAACATAGTTATTAAGGTTGAAGGGAGACTTTAAGTCCATCTAGTTCAACCCATATCCTATCTTGCCCTAATATGTTGATCCAGAGGAAGGCAAAAAAAACCCATGTGGCAAACGGTAAGCTTCACATTGGGGAAAAAAATTCCTTCCCGATTCCACATATGGCAATCAGACTAGCTCCCTGGATCAACGCAATATTAAGGAAACTAGTGTATATACCCTGTAATATTATACTTTTCAAGAAAGGCATCCAGTACTTCTGATCATTCCGTATTAGCCAAAGAGAAGTTGGGTTCCATTTCTAAGAACTATGGCCTTAGAATATCCTGTCATGCTTTCCCAGAGGAAAGATTTAATTCGCCAAGGCCCGGTCTTCCACCAGAACCTGGAAAGATGTAATCTGGATCCTGAGCGGAACATCCTGTTAGGAGTGACGTCCTGGAAAATAGGTATTAGACCTACCGGTAATTGTTTCCAGGAGTCCATCCTGACAGCATGGTTAGTTTCCTCTCTGTATGTGTTGTTTCATGATGTCTTAATATGATATCGGTTGTAATAAATTTGTTGAGTTGCATCAATCATGATGTGGTACTTGTTAAAACACTAAGGGAACTGGGTGGCGAGGAGTCTTTTAACCTCTTGTGTGTTTCCTGTCCCTGTAAGGAGGAGGAGGACGACCTCCATAGTGCTGTCAGGATGGACTGTAAACATAATTTCCACGGGAGCAGCACGGTGGCTCAGTGGTTAGCATTGCAGCGCTGGAGTCCTGGATTCAAATCCCACCAACAACATCTGCAAGGAGTTTGTATGTTTTCCCCGTGTTTGCATGGGTTTCCTCTGGGTACTCCGGTTTCCTCCCACATTTCAAAGACATACTGATTGGGAATTTAGATTGTGAGCCCCTTCGGGGACAGCGATGATAATAAGTGCAAACTGTAAAGCGTTGCGGAATATGTTAGCGCTAAATAAAAAAATAAAAAAGATGATACTGGTAGGTCTAATACCTATTTTTTCTACCATAATTAAAATACCATATTTTTCGGCTTATAAGACGCACCTTTTTCCCACAAATTTGGGGGGAAAATGGAGGTGCATCTTATAATGCGGATATACCTTATCGGCGCGCCGTTCCGGGTGTCCGGTGGCAGTGCTGCGCTGTGTCCAGTTGGCGGTGCTGCGCTGTGTCCCGGTGGCAGGGTTGTGGGGGGCTCTGCCGACATTTTGTGAAAGGCCAGAGCCCTCTGCAGCTCCATGGCTTCCTGTGTGGTGGACTCTGGGAAAATGGCCGCTGGGGGGGCAACGCATGCGCAGATGGAGATCTTGGCACCAAGATCTCGGCCTGCAGCAACGCTCCACTCTTGGCACCACCCCTGATAAGCAATAAGACGCATGGATTATAAGAAGCACCATCAGTTTATTAAAAAAAGTTTTTTTCCTATTTTTCTCCTCAAAATTTGAGGTATGTATTATAATCCGGAGCATTTTATAATTCGAAAAATACGGTAATTTAAGAAAAAACAAAGCACCTTGTTCTTTTATTTCACACTTTACACAAACACGTAACTTTGAGTAGTGCTTCAGCATATCTGTAGTGAAAAAGAATAAATTTAAATGTAATTTATGTTAACAGATTTACAGTACTTAAAATACCTAAGTAGGCCTATAGCAGTGATGAGTTTGGTTCGAATATAAGGACGTTACATTTTCTTTTCATGTACATTTTAGTGACCAACGTTTTGAAGTTGTTTTACATGTTTTTACAATGAATAAAAAAAAATTGAAAAAAAAAATTGCGTAGCATCCCCCACAATTTTGCTAACCAGCTGGGAAAAGCCGACAGCTGGGGGCTGATGTTTATAGCCTGGGAAGGGGGTAATAAATATAGAGCTTCCCAGGCTATGAAAATCAGCTCACAGGTGTCTACTTAGCATTTGCTGGTTATTAAAATGAGGGTACACCCCAAAAATATGATGTGGGGCCCTGTTATGAATGAGTCACCGTAGGAGGCAAAAGCAGAAATACAAGCTAAGTCCAGAAAACCAGAGAAGTTGGCAACTATCAGATTGCAGACCCCTTAACCTATCAACACAACTAGCAGTAGCCATGGGGGTTTCCTACGATGCCCTAGACCCCTTGATCACAGCCGGAGAATTACATAGGCCTAAAGAAAGAAAGGGGAAATCTAAACTGCCCCAGAGCAGACCCCAAAGCAATAGGCAGCCCCCAACATATAATGACGGTGAAGCAAGATGAAAATACTAACACAGACAGACTGAGCAAAGACGGGGCCCCAAAACTACCTAGATAGGAAAGGACAGGAAGGCTGCTGTCTGCAATCTGCCAAAACCCTATCAAAGACATAAGCCAACAAGCTGATATGAAAAAGGCCCTGAAGCAGCTAGGCTTCAAAAACTAAATCAGCACTCAGGTATTTTCAGAAGACAGAGCTAAATGAATTCAGCACACCCCAGCAGGGAATGGCAGAAATCCAGAAAAACAAAGCAAAACAAAGTCAAGCACCAAAGCAAAAGGCCGAGCAGCAAACTTAGCTTTAGAGGAGCAGGAATTCAGACTGGTCTCCAAGGATCCCACAGAGAAATCACCCGCAGGGCAGAAGGGCGTCGGTAGCCTTATATCCAGTCAGTAACTCCACTCAGCCAGTCATCATCATCAGCCTCAGGTGTTTGATAATCAGGCTCACTACCTTTCTTTACCAGAAGAGAGAGTTCCTCGGGCCTCAGTAATGAAGGGGAAAATGAACTCACAACAGTACCTCCCCCTTGAGGAGGGGTCACCGAACCCTCAACTACGCCACCAGGGCGATCAGGGTGAGCCCG
This sequence comes from Dendrobates tinctorius, assembly GCF_039654945.1. Lineage (NCBI taxonomy): Eukaryota > Metazoa > Chordata > Amphibia > Anura > Dendrobatidae > Dendrobates > Dendrobates tinctorius. The sequence goes on from NW_027361694.1 coordinate 20,784,525, forward strand.
ATGAAAGGCACGCACCAATCTTTTGGCATAAATATCAGAGGCAGAGACCCAGGAATTATCTTCCTGACCATAACCCTTCCACTTAACCAAATACTGGAGTCTCTGTCTAGCCAGACGGGAATCCAGTACTTTCTCTACCTCATATTCCATGTTACCTTCAACCAATACAGTGTCTGGAGGTGCCACCCCCGGAAAAACAGGTTCAACAAACCTCTTCAACAAAGATTTATGGAACACATTATGGATTTTAAATGTGACAGGAAGAGCCAAACGAAAAGAGACTGGATTAATAATCTCCACAATCTTGTAAGGTCCAATAAATCTAGGCTTAAACTTAGGAGAAGCCACCTTCATAGCAATATTTTTTGATGATAACCACACCATATCACCAACCTTAAACTGGGGACCAATGGTCCTATGTCGGTTGGAAAACCGCTGGGCCTTTTCCTGGGAGAGAGAACTTATCCACCACTTGGTCCCAGATCAGGTGCATTCTCTCCACCACAGTGTCAACACCTGGGCAGGCAGAGGGCTCCACCTGCCCTGAAGAAAATCGAGGATGAAACCCAAAGTTACAAAAAAAAGGTGACATCAAAGTTGCAGAACTAGCTCTATTTAAAGCAAATTCGGCCAAGGGCAAAAATGAAACCCAATCATCCTGATCAGCAGAAATAAAACATCTCAAATATGACTTCAAGGTCTGGTTTGTTCTCTCTGTCTGCCCATTGGTCTGAGGGTGAAAAGCAGAGGAGAAGGACAACTGAATTCCCAGCCTGGAACAGAAAGTTCTCCAAAATCTAGACACAAACTGGACTCCTCTGTCAGATACAATGTTCTCAGGAATCCCATGCAAATGAACCACCTGTTGTAAAAACAGGGGCACCAACTCAGAGGAAGACGGCAACTTAGGGAGTGGTACAAGATGAACCATCTTAGAGAACCTATCACAAATCACCCAAATAACAGTCATCCTCTGAGAGACAGGCATATCAGAGATGAAATCCATTGAAATATGGGTCCATGGCCTCTTGGGGACAGGCAAAGGCATCAACAACCCACTAGAGTGAGAACACGATTTAGACCGGGAGCACGTCCCACAGGACTTCACAAAATTCCTGACATCACGAGACAAGGAGGGCCACCAAAAAAAACGACTCACCAGATCTCTAGTACCAAAATACCTGGATGACCAGCCAAAGCAGCGCAATGAACTTCAGACATCACTCTCTTCTTCCACTGGTCAGGAACATACAACTTTCCACTGGGACAACGCTCAGGTTTGTCTTCCTGGAACTCTTCCAGAGCACGTCTCAAATCGGGTAGCAGGCTTGGTCACCACAGGAGAATCAGCAAAGAAGCTCCTAGAGAGGGCGTCTGCCTTGACATTCTTTGTTCCAGGAAGAAAAGAAACCACAAAATCAAAACGTGTAAAAAAACAAGGCCCACCTAGCCTGTCTAGGGTTCAAGCGCTTAGCCGACTCTAGGTAAATCAAATTCTTGTTGTCAGTGAGGACCACGACTTGATGCTTAGCTCCCTCCAACCAATGTCTCCACTCCTCAAATGCCCATTTCATGGCCAACAGTTCCCTATTCCCCACATCATAGTTACGTTCAGATGGAGAGAACTTTCGGGAAAAGAAAGCACAGGGATTCATTTTAGATGTTACAGGATCCTTTTGGGACAAAACGGCTCCTGCACCAATCTCAGAAGCATCCACCTCTACCTGGAATGGAAGTGAGACATCAGGTTGCCGCAAAACCGGGGCGGAGGTGAATCTTCGCTTCAGCTCCTGAAAGGAAGAAACAGCTTCCGGAGACCAATTTAACACATCAGCACCCTTTTTTCAAATCAGTCAATGGCTTGGCAATACTAGAAAATTTTGCTATAAATTTCCGATAAAAATTAGCAAAACCCAAAAACTTCTGGAGGGCCTTCAAAGAAGTGGGCTGAACCCAATCGTGAATGGCCTGTACCTTGGCCGGGTCCATTTCAATAGTTGACGGGGACAAAAATAAATCCTAAAAAAGAAATCCTCTGTACTCCAAAAAGGCATTTAGATCCTTTGACATACAGGGAATTCTCCCTCAAGATCCGGAACACAGTCCGAATATGTTCCACATGAGAATCCCAATCCTTGGAGAAGATCAAAATATCATCCAGATAGATAATCAAAAATTTATCGACAAAATCTCGGAAAATATCGTTCATGAAGCACTGGAAGACAGAAGGGGCATTAGTGAGCCCAAAAGGCATCACCAGGTACTCAAAATGTCCCTCCGGAGTATTAAACGCCGTCTTCCATTCATCCCCATGCTTAATGCGAATAAGATTATACGCCCCCCTGAGGTCAAGCTTGGTAAACCAGCAAGCACCTTTAACTCTGGAGAATAGATCAGAAATCAGGGGTAACGGATACTGATATTTAACAGTAATTTTGTTGAGGGCACGATAATCAATACAAGGTCTTAATGATCCATCCTTTTTGGCTACAAAAAAAACAAACCGGCACCTTAGGGTGACGAGGATGGTCTAATATGACCCTTCTCCAACGCCTCCTTAATATAGGATCGCATAGCCTCGTGCTCGGGTACAGATAAATTGAAGAGCCGACCCTTGGGAAATTTACACCCCGGGCTCAGTTCAATTGCACAGTCATAACTCCTATGAGGAGGCAGAGACGCAGACTCATTCTCACTAAATACATCATAAAAGTCCGCCAAATAATCAGGAACATCATGCGACTGAGGAGAGGTGGAAAACACCGGAGCCTCACTAAAGGCACACCGACAACCCCAACTCATCACAGACACAGATTTCCAATCCAAAACTGGATTATGAGTCTGTAACCAGGGAAACCCAGAACAATAGTATCATGCAGATTATGCAACACCAAAAATCTGCAATTTTCTTGATGGTCTGGGGCGACCCGCATTACCACCTGGGTCCAAAACTGGGGTTTATTTTTAGCCAAAGGAGTAGCATCAATCCCCCTCAAAGGGATAGGCGTCTGCAGAGGTGTCATCGGAAATCCACAACGTTTAGCAAAATCCAAGTCCATTAGGTTTAGGGCTGCTCCCGAATCCACAAAAGCCTTGGCGGAAAATGTGGACAGGGAGCAGATCAGAGTAATAGCCAGAAGAAACTTAGGTTGAACACCCCCAACAGAAAACGTGTGTGCAAAGCGTTTCTCTCGTTTAGGACAGACAGAAATAATATGCGAGGCATCTCCACAGAAAAAACACAACTTATTACGCCTTCTGAACTCCTGACGCTGCTCTCTGGAAAAAACTCTATCACATTGCATAGGTTCAGACATTTGTTCAACAGGTGGCAACACCTCTCGTGCAGCTTTGCGTTCGCGCAAACGCCGATCAACCTGAATGGCTAATGACATAGAATCGTCAAGACCAGAGGGAACAGGAAATCCCACCATAGTATCTTTTACGGCTTCTGACAACCCCTTCCGAAAGAGAGCAGCCAAGGCATTATCATTCCAGGTAGTAAGTACTGCACACTTTCGGAATTTTTGACAGTACAATTCTGCAGAATCACGACCCTGGCTCAATGCCAGCAGGGTCTTTTCAGCCTGATCAATGGCATTAGGTTCGTCATACAACAACCCCAAAGCTTGAAAGAATGCGTTCACATTAGTCAGAATAGGATCATCCGGTTTCAAAGAAATCGCCCAATCCTGGGGATCGCCACGCAGCAAAGAGATGACAATTTTAACCTGCTGCGAGGAGCTCCCTGACGAGTTAGGCTTCAAGGCAAAAAATAATTTACAATTATTTTTGAAATTCACAAATTTAGACCGATCCCCAAAAAATACATCAGGTGTAGGAATCTTTGGTTCAGCAGCATGTGAATGAGCAAGGTAGGCGGAAATTCCCCACACTTCCGCAGCGAGCTGCTCCACACGATCAGACAATTGCTTTATCTCCATTGAGAGAAAAAAAAAATTCCCCCTACGGCCTCAGAGATAGAGGAAAAAATATACACACTTTTTTTTTTTTTTTTTTACAATTCTTTCCTGCTATTGAGTACCCTAGGATCTGCAGTATGGCGGGTGATTCTGTTATGAATGAGTCACCATAGGAGGCAAAAGCAGAAATACAAGCTAAGTCCAGAAAACCAGAGAAGTTGGCAACTATCAGATTGCAGACCCCTGAACCTATCAACACAACTAGCAGTAGCCGTGGAGGGTTCGTACGATGCCCTAGACCCCTCGATCACAGCCGGAGAATTACATAGGCCTAAAGAAAGAAAGGGGAAATCTAAACTGCCCCAGAGCAGAACCCAAAGCAATAGGCAGCCCCCAACATATAATGACGGTGAAGCAAGATGAAAATACTAACACAGACAGAAAGATAGACTGAGCAAAGACGGGGCCCCAAAACTACCTAGATAGGAAAGGACAGGAAGGCTGCTGTCTGCAATCTGCCAAAACCCTATCAAAGACATAAGCCAACAAGCTGATATGAAAAAGGCCCTGAAGCAGCTAGGCTTCAAAAACTAAATCAGCACTCAGGTATTTTCAGAAGACAGAGCTAAATGAATTCAGCACACCCCAGCAGGGAATGGCAGAAATCCAGAAAAACAAAGCAAAACAAAGTCAAGCACCAAAGCAAAAGGCAGAGCAGTGAACTTAGCTTTAGAGGAGCAGGAATTCAGACTGGTCTCCAAGGATCCCACAGAGAAATCACCCACAGGGCAGAAGGGCGTCGGCAGCCTTATATCCAGTCAGTAACTCCACTCAGCCAGTCATCATCATCAGCCTCAGGTGTTTGATAATCAGGCTCACTACCTTTCTTTACCAGAAGAGGGAGTTCCTCGGGCCTCAGTAATGAGGGGGAAAATCAACTCACAACAGGGCCCCCTATAATTAATAACAAGCAAAGGCTAGGCAGACAGCTGCAGGCTGATATTAATAGACTAGGAAGGGGCCATGGATGTTGGCCCCCTCCCAGACCAAGAACATCAGTCCTCAGCCGCATCTGAAATGGCACATCCTTTAAATGCACAAATTCTGGTGCTTAGCCTCCGCTCTTCCAACTTGCTTAGTTGTGGTGGCAAGTGGTGTAATAGTACTGGGTTGAAGTCAGCTTTATATTGTCAATAAATAAAGTAGCATGCTATAGTGCTATACCATGCAAACGCAAACATGAAATATATGAAATTTGAATTGCATTACTGTACTAGAAAATATGAAAAATTGAGAATACTTAGCGCATAAATTGGCCAATTCATGTGTACCCGGCAGCCAGGATAAGGCTATTCTCATTGTTGGGAACCTATCTAAGGTGAATCCTCTCTTAGACTGAAGTCTACATTTACATGGTAATGTAGGATCCTGCTGTAATTTAAAACACCTGAGGCTGAGGGGTGAAGTGCTCAGTCAGATAGCCTATGTATTCAAATATGAAAAGACTGACCATCACTTCCAAACCGAAGTCAGGTGTGAACAGGTGCTTAGTAAGAGTAGTCATCTGCATATATAACAAACAAATAAAGTAGCACCATATCGGGTGTGAACAGGTGCTTACTAAGAGAGGATTAGCATTAGATAGGTTTCCAGCAATGAGAATCACCTTATTGTGACTGCCGGGTACAAGAAGAACTCTCTTTCCTTCAATATTAATGTCTCCTCTCGGATAGGACCATAGGACTGATGTCCATCCAAGTCCATGCTTCTGCTAGTCTATCCCAACATCAGTCCTTTGGGTCAGCCCAGCGATCCACAACAATGTCCCTTAGACCAACATAACAGTAGCCTAACAGTTCTTGGCCTCATCCATCCATCTTCAACATGATTGGGACTTTGGGTCGTCCATCCCTCCCACCCCCCAATGATTGGTCCTTGAGGCTAGGACACAGTCCTCTTGGGGTAGAATCCATTGTTCCCCTGTCAGTCCATTCGACTGGGACAGTCCCTGCAATACCTCCTTCCCCCCACTGGCTGGAATACAGGTTGAAACTGAGGGTGTAAGACCCTCCAGTGGCTGCAATGCCTCTGCAATCCAACAGGGGAATGAGCAATGAGCACAACAGAACTGGGAAAATGGGGGAGTAATGCTTTGGCCGCCCATGGCCATCAACATAGGGGAAGTCCCGGATCCGGTGGATCTTCAGCACGCTCAAGCTCTGAGCCAATGTACAAGTGTGCAACCGGAACAACTGGGCCCTGCTCGACATTCTGACTCCTCCTCTGTCTCAGGTGGCTGTGCTCAGACCAAGGTCTCCTCTTATTGTGGATCACCCCAACGGCAGCAATGCTCACGTTACACTCTAAACTCCAACTCCCACTAACTATAGGAAGCAGTCACTTGCCCTAACACAAACCCCCTCCCATTATGGGCTAATCCCTTTAACTCTCTTACCCTAATGTCACTACCTAAACTATAGTCAACTATCTATTATATACTACACTAGCTGAAGAGCCCGGCGTTGCCCGGGCATAGTAACTAACTACGGTTAGTTATAACAAATTATAATGATTATATATATATATATATGTATAGCCCTGCCCACTCTGCGTAGCCACATTCACTATAATATCCCACATCATCCCGTCAGCCAGAGCTGCTGGACTACTACCCCTAATATCTCACATCATCCCGTCAGCCAGAGCTACCGGACTACTACCCTTAATATCCCACATCATCCCGTCAGCCAGAGCCACCAGACTACTAATATCACACATCATCCCGTCAGCCAGAGCCACCAGACTACTACCCCTAATATCCCACATCTTCCCGTCAGCCAGAGCCATCGGAAAAGTTCCCCTAATATCCCACACCATCCCGTCAAAGCCACCGGACTACTACCCCTAATATCCTACATCATCCCGTCAGCCTGGGGTGACAATCAGAGTGCTGATGGATTTACCCTAACTTCCATACCGGAGAACCCTTTAAGAGGGGCCTGGGGTCAGTACCAAAGCTCAGAGTGGATTTGCCCTGACTTCCATACCAATGATCCCTTTAATAGAAGCCTGGGGTGAGAATCAAATCGCTGAGGGATTTTCCATACCGGAGATCCCTTTAAGAGAGGCCTGGGGTCAGTACCAAAGTTCAGAGTGGATTTGCCCTCACTTCCATACTGGGGCTCCCTTTAAGAGGGGCCTGGGGTCAGAACCAGAGTGCTGAGTGGAATTGCCCTAATTTCCATACTGGGATCCCTATAAGAGAGGCCTGTGATCAGAACCAGAGCGCTGAGTGGATTTGCCCTGACTTGCGTACCAATGATCCCTTTAATAGAATCCTGGGGTCAGATTCAGAGCACTGAGGGATTTGCCCTAATTTCCATACAGGAGATCCATTTAAGAGCTCCTGGGGACAGTACCATAGCAATTGAAGGCAATTGCCCTGACTTCCATACTGGGGATCCATTTAAGAGCGCTTGGGGTCAGAACCAGAATGCTGAGTGGAATTGCCCTAACTTCCATACCAATGATCCCTTTAATAGAAGCCTGGGATCAGAATCAGAGCGCTGAGGGATTTGCCCTCACTTCCATACCAATGATCCCTTTAATAGAGGCCTGGGGTCAGTATCAGAGCGCTGGATGGATTTGCCCTGACTTCCATACCAATGATCCCTTTAAGAGGGAAGATGTGCCTATAAGATGGAGGATGTGTGATGTGTATATGGGCTTGGAAGGGGTGATTCATTTCTGTCATGTTCTCTCTGCTCCTTTTTGGGGGGCAGCCAATGGCTGTGAGCTTATATTTCCGGGAATGCTAGATTTCTCCCACCATGTCAGTGTCTGCTGAGGTGTTTTCTGGAGAGGGAAAACTGTTGCTCATAGCAACCAATCACAGATCAGCTTCTTTTAAACAGCTCTGGTGAAATGAAAGATGCTTAGTGATTGGTTGCAAGGAAAACTGTTGCTCATAGCTAGCAATCACAGCTCATCTTCTTTTACACAGCTCTGGTGAAATGAAAGCTGCTTCGTGATTGGTTGGTGATACACACACACACACACACTCAGTTTTATATATAGCGATATCTTATAATACTATGTCATACACTATACACTCTATACTGTACATTACTAACATTACTTATCTTACATTATACATTACAGCACAATTCACATGACACGAAATATACAAAGACGAATGACATAATACACACTACAGAATACACGTGACGCGATTGGTGTCTTCAGGAAAAGGATCACTGCAGCACAGTCTACTATCCTTGCACAATTCATCAACTGTGTGAAAATTGGCAAATATTAGAAAAAAGCACTAATAGGTGCATTTCAGATACTTTGTACAACCGCCATGTGCTGTTATAATGGTGACATGGTGATATTCTCACTGATTCTGCACATACGGAGATTATTGAAATTGAATTGCTTTTTTTCGGTTAAACTCATACAGCAGCTGGCAGATAATATCTTTGTATGAAATCTGAACAATATGGAGATTGAAGGGGTTTCATCTTTCCCCTGATGAAGCTGCTACTAGCAGTGATATGTTTGGGTTCCATACTCATGGCATTATAATCTTGCTGATGCCGATTTTTTTTTTTTGATTTTCACTCAGAGGTACTGGACATCAAATTATGGGTTTTGTATACATTTTTTTTATATATTATTCTATTGATACTTGACAGTTTATTTAATTTTTCTATTATACCTTCAGGTCACCAACATTACTGTACATTACATTTGATTGATATATTCAACCCTGTATATCATACTTGATTATACTGGACTAGCTATGAACCCATTCTATGCCCGGGTGGCAAGCATTTTTATTGGTATATGGTCTCCCATCCTGGTATGTGCTGCCCCCCTCCTATCCTGGTATGCATGGCACCCCTTCATCCCTATCCTGGTATGCATGGCCCCCTCATCCCTATAATGGTCCCTCATCCCTATCCTGGTATGCATGGTACCCCTTCAACCCTAACATGCTATGCATGGCCCCCTCATCCCTCTCCTGGTATGCATGGTACCCCTTCATCCCTATCCTGCTATGCATGGCCCCCTCATCTCTATCTTGGTACGCCTGGTACCCCTTCATCCCTATCCTGCTATGCATGGCCCCCTCATCCCTATAATGGTATACATGGCCCCCTCATCCCTATTCTGGTATGTATGGTCCCCTCACACCCCCCCCCAATCCTGGTATGCATGTCACCCCATTCTTCATCCTGGTATGCATGGTCCCTCACCCCCCAATCCTGGTATGCATGGTAGCCCCTCATCCCTATCCTGGTATGCATGGTACCCCCCTCATACCTCTCCTGGTATGTATGGTCCCCTCACCCCCCAATCCTGTAATGCATGGTCCCCTCACCCCCCAACCCTGGAATGCATGGTCCCCTCACCCCCCCCCCCATTATTGGTATGCATGTCACCCCATTCTTCATCCTGGTATGCATTGTCCCCTCACCCCCCAATCCTGGTATGTATGGTAACCCCTCATCCCTATCCTGGTATGCATGGTACCCCCTCATCCCTATCCTGGTATGTACGGTCCCCTCACCCCCCAATCCTGGAATGCATGGTCCCCTCACCCCCCAATCCTGGAATGCATGGTCCCCTCACCCCCCAACCCTGGAATGCATGGTCCCCTCACCCCCCCCAAACCTTGTATGCATGGTCCCCTCACCCCCCAATCCTGGTATGAATGGTTCCCTCACCCCCCAATCCTGGTATGCATGGTCCCTTCACCCTCCAATCCTGGTATGCATGGTCCCCTCACCCCCCAATCCTGGTATGCATGGTTCCCTCACCCCCCAATCCTGGCACGCATGGTCCCCCCTCATCCTTATCGTAGGATGTAAGGGACCCCCTTCACCCCCCCAATTCTGGTATACATGGCACCCCTTACCTCCCAATTCTGGTATGCATGGTCCCCTCATCCCCAATCCTGATATGCATGTTCCCCTCACCCCCTATCCTGGAATGCATGGTCCTCTCACCCCCCTATCCTGGTATGCAAGCTGCCCCTCACCCCCCAATCCTGGTATGCATGGTCCCTTCACCCCCCCAGTCCTGGTATGCATGGGCCCCTCACCCCCCAATCCTAGTATGCATGGTCCCCTCACCCCCCAATCCTGGTATGCATGGTCCCCCATCATCCCTATCATAGGATGTATGGTACCCCCTCACCCTCCAATCCTGGTAAACATGGTACCCCTCACCCCCCTATACTGGTATGTGGGTCGCCCCGTCCCAGGCTTCACCCAGGGCAGTGGGGTACCTGGTACCGAGCTGGTGTCAGGGGGAGCAGCGGTGACCCGGTCCGTGGCCCTGGGCGCCCAATATCAATGGCAGATGAAGTTTGTAATGTAGTTTATATGGAAAGTTCGTGATGCCACCCATGGTGTTTGGCAAGTAAGATGTTAAGCCAACGCTGCTTGCAGATCCACTGGGACTGATGGTGTGATGCAGCAAAGATGGTGTAGCTCCCCACAGGTGGAGCTGTAGTCCCAGGGCAGTGTAGGCGCTATGGATGAGGATAGGTGCAGGACAGTGTGGATGCTGGTACCCAGATGTAGCGGTGCTTAAGGTGTTAGTGACGAATGAATGGAGGACACCAGAGCTTGCAGTTTCAAAGCTTTACTCACAGTTCGTGGTGAACACTGGTGCCTGCCTCCGTGCCGTGTCCTCCGGGTTAGAGACTCAATCAACCTCCCGGGCAAGTCAGGGCTCTCCTCTCCAACACTCCACCAACATGTGCCTTTCCTGAACGATTCCTCTATTGCGCCTTTTAGTGTGAAGAACTCCAGTACCGTGGTTCCCTGTAGTTCCTCCTGTCAGATGTTCCTAACAACTCTACTTGTATGACAGACAGCTGTAGCCTGCTTCGGGGACTCCCTTCTCCTGAATCCCGGCTCTCTATTCGGTTGCTGTTGTGTCCCAAGTCTTTGATGGGAGTAGTGCATTTACAGCCAACTACTCCACCGGTGTCTGCTGCAGAACCATAAGTGTCCATACAACCTCGGGGACCGGGCCCCGGCAGGGTTCCTATCCAACCCACTCCTCCTCTCTGTTCTCCTACTCCTTCATTCCGCGCTGTTCCATCTCTCTCTTATGGAAGCTTAGGTTGCAGTCCTACGTCTCTCCACCTTTCTTACTTTCTCGTGCCAGCTGGCTCAGGTCACTGAGGCAGCTGCAGCACTCCTTCCTCCATCCCTTCTTCCAGGGATCCCCCACTCCTCACTGAGTGGCTTCCTAGTCCGCCGACCTTCTGTCAGACTAAAACTGAACTCAACCTCTAATTCTAAACTTTCCCACTCTATTATATGAATCTCAACTCCACCCACCTCCCAGCACATCTCGTGTTACGAAGCAAGGAATCACCAGAGGTGCTCTGCTACCCTCTAAGCATGAGCCGCAATGTGATCAGTGCTGAACTATCCTGTGTGTGGGATGCAGGTGTTGGAGTGCGGAATGGAGCTCCCAACTTACCAGGATGGTGAGGCACCACACCTTAGGAGAAGGTGCAGTACCTCTGTGGCGACTGAGCCTCAGGGGCGCCACATATGCATGGTCCCCTCACCCCCCTATCCTGGTATGCATGGTCCCCTCACCCCCCTATCCTGGTATGCATGGTCCCCTCACCCCCCTATCCTGGTATGCATGGTCCCCTCACCCCCTATCCTGGTATGCATGGTCCTCTCACCCCCCTATCCTGATATGCATGGTACCCCTCACTCCCCAATCCTGGTATGCATGGTCCCCCCTCATCCCTATCGTAGGATGTATGGTACCCCCACACCCCCCTATCCTGGTATGCATGTCCCCTCACCCCCTATCCTGGTATGCATGGTCCCCTCACAACCCCCAATCCTAGTATGCATGGTCCCCTCACCCCTCAATCCTGGTATGCATGGTCCCTTCACCTCCCTATTCTGGTATGCATGGTCCTCTCACCCCCTATTCTGGTATGCATCGTCCTCTCAACCCACTATCCTGGTATGCATGGTCCTCTCACCCCCCTATCCTGGTATGCATGGTCCTCTCACCCCCTATCTTGGTATGCATGGTCCTCTCACCCCCCTTTCTTGGTATGCATGGTCCTCTCACCCCCAATCCTGATGTGCATGGTCCTCTCACCCCCTATCCTGATATGCATGGTCCTCTCACCCCCCTTTCCTGGTATGCATGGTCCTCTCACCCCCAATCCTGATATGCATGGTCCCCTCACCCCCCCGTCCTGATATGCATGGTCCTCTCACCCTCCTTTCCTGGTATGCATGGTCCTCTCAACCCCCTATCCTGGTATGCATGGTCCCATCACCCCCCTTTCCTGGTATGCATGCTACCCCTCACCCCCTATACTGATATGCATGGTCCCCCTCACCCCTATTAAACTGCACACATACAAAAAAAACACTTATACTCACCTTTCTTCCCTGTGCTCCAGCGCTGTCCCATTCTGACGGAGGCCAGGGGAGGAGTGTGGCGACCGAGTACGCGCATGCCCATACTGCGCTGTCCGGCGCCATATTGCTGAAGACACACTGCATATGTGTCTTCAGTAAAATGGCGCCGGATAGTGCTATGCGCATGTGCGATTCCAACAACGAACTCCTGCCCCGGTCCCGGCGAGAAGAGAAGCGCCGAGGCAACTCTACTCCCGGACAGGTAAGTATGTAAGTATGGTGCCGGAGATCGCGATATGCTTTCAGTGTCTACGCGTACCGCCATCTCTGGCGCCATACGCTGGGTGCCTTATTCTGTCAGGAGCCAGACTGCGCAGGCGCGTTGTGCTTGCGCAGTCTGTAAAGGCTTCGGACAGAGTGACGCTCCCAGTGTTATATTCTAGATATTGATACTGTATCTGATATATCACCATTGGTTTCTATTATATCATGTTTGTGTCCTAACCTGATTGAATGCAATATATGCTTCAGACAATGTATTAATCATTAGAGGGCTGGACTGGAACAAGAAAAGCAGCCCTAGCACACAAACCCCACCAGCTCACATACTATAACAGTCCCCGACCCCCGATCAGTGAAATTTGCTTTACTTGGATTTGCCCCTCAACACTCTCTTAACCTGTTTACACCCCAAGGCTGTTTGCACCTTCATGACCAGGCCACATTTTACAATTCTGTCCTGTGTCACTTTATGTGGTAATAACTCTTTAACGCTTCAAGGGATCCTACTAATTCTGAGACTTTTTTTGTGACATATTTTACTTTATGATAGTGGTAAAATTTCTTCAATATTACTTTTTTATTTGTGAAAAGAACAGAAATGTGGCAAAAATGTTGCAATTTTCAAACTTTTATGCTCTTAAATCAGAGTTATATCACACAAAACAGTTAATATCGTAAGGCTGTGTGCCCACGATGTGATTTTTAAGCGTTTTTGCCGCGATTTTCGGCGCAAAACGCGGCAAAAACGTGTACAGAACTCACCCCATGCATTCCTATGGCATTCCGCACATGCTGTGCTAATGCTGCGCTTTTTTCCGCGGCGGAATCGCATCGCGGAAAAAATCGCAGCATGCTTATTCTTTTGTGCGGAATCGCAAAGAATTGCCGTGATTCTGCACCCATAGGAATGCATGAGAATCGCTTACTTCCCACATGTGGCTATGCCCACCATGCGCGAAGTTAAGCGTCTCATGTGCGGTTGGTACCCACGGTGTGGAGGAGAGGAGACTGTCCTCCAGGCCCTGGGTACCATCCCCCTGTAAAAAAAGGAATAAAAAATTGGGGTAAATTTACCTTCTGCCTTCCCGGCCTCAGCGTTCCCAGTAATGCCTTGCAGCAAGGTCCTGTGATGACGTAGTCTCGCGTGACTCTAGCGGTCTCGCAAGATCGCTATAGCAACGCGAGACCAACTTCATCACAGGTCTCGCAAGGCATTGCTGGGAACGGGAGCGTCGCTGAGACAGCGCGGGACGTCGAAAGGTAAATATACCCCGATTTTTTTATCATTTTTAACATTCTATCTTTTACTATTGAGGCCGCATAGGCGGCCTCAATAGTAAAAATCTGGTCACACTCGTCTAACACTATATTTGACGAGTGTGACCAACCTGTCAATCACTTTCCAAGCGATGCTTGGAAAGTGCTTGAATATCGCACGCGAAAATCGCGGCAAAAACGCGATCATTATTGCGGTAAAATCGCAGTGAAATCGCGCGATTTCTGGGAAGGAATCCGGTTTTCAGCGTCCGGATTTAAACGCTACGTGGGCACATAGCCTAAATAAAATTTCTCACATGTCAAATTTACATCAGCACAAATTTTTGAAACATAACAAAAAAAATAGGAAGCTATAAAGGTTTAAAATTGACCAGCAATTTCTAATTATTGCAACTAAATTTACAAAAACATTTTTTTTAGGTACCACCACATTCAAAGTGATTTTTAGAGGCCTATATCACAGATAATTTTAAAAAGCTGCACCCCTCAAGGTGCTCAAAATCACACTAAAAAAGTTTATTAACCCTTCAGGTGCTTCACAGGAATTTTTGGAATGTGGAAGGAAAAAATGAACATTTAACTTTTTGTCACAAAAATTTGACTTTAGACCCCAATTTTTTTTCCAGGTACCTGGAAAAAATGGACTCCAAAATTTGTTGTGCAATTTCTCCTCAGCATGTTGATACCCCATATGTTGGTCAAAACCACTGTTTGGGCACACGGCAAGGCTCAGTCGGGAAGGAGCGCCATTTTTTTAATGTAAAATTTGCTGGAATAAATAGAGGACGCCATGTTGCGTTTGGAGAGCACTTGATGTGCCTAAAGAATGGAGACCGCCAACAAGTAGATTTGAGGTGAGCACCTTGAACCCTGAGGTGCTTCACAGAAGTTTATCGTGTTGAGCCATGAAAGTAAAAATAAATCACATTTTCCCCACAAAAATGTTTTTAGCCCCAAATTTTGCATTTTCACAAGTGTAACAGGAAATATCGCACCATATACAGTAATTTGTTGGGCAATTTCTCCTGAGTACGCCAATACCCCATATGTGGGCGAAAACTACTGTGTGGGCGCACATCATGGCTTGGAAGGAGCGCCATTTTACTTTTTGAATGCAAAATTTGCTGGAATAATTAGCGGACGCCATGTCACGTTTGGGAAGCCTCTGATGTGCCTAAACAGTGGAAGCCCCCAATATGTGACACCATTTTGGAAACTAGACCTCCCATAGAACTTATCTGGCTGTGTGGTGAGCACCTTGAACCCCTAGGTGCTTCACAGAAGCTTATAACACTGAGCCATGAAAAAAAAAAAAAAAACATTTCGAACAAAAATATTATTTAGTTCCAATTTTTTTATTTTTACAAGGACAGCAGGAGAAAATGGACCAAAAAATGTATTGTGCAATTTCTGCTAAGTACGCAGATACCCCATATGTAGGGGTTTAGGCTCATGGCAGGGCTCAGAAAAGGAGTGACGTTTTGGAACACAGACTTTTTCATGGAATGATCTGCCAATGTCATGTCTCGTTTCGAGAGCCTCTGATGTGCCTAAACAGTGGAAAACCCCCACAAGTGACACAATTTTGGAAGCTAGACCCTTGAAGAAATGTAGATAGATGTGTGGTGAGCACCTTGATCACAGAGCTGCTTCACAGAAGTTTATAACATAGAGGCATGAAAATAAAAAAAATTCACATTTTCATCCCAAATATTTTGTTTTAGCCCCAATTATTTTATTTTTACATGGATAGCAGGAGAAAATGGACCCCAAAATGTATTGTGCAATTTCTCCTGAGTACGCCGATACCCCAAATGTGGTCAAAAATTATTTTTGGGGCACAGTTAAAAACTCACAAGGGAAAATGCACCACATTGGAGTTCACATTTTGCTGGGCTGATTTGAGGGTGCCATGTCATATTGGCAGAGCCTCTAAGGTGCTAGAACAGCAGAACCCACCCATAAGGCCGGGGTCACACTAACCGACGCAAAATACGGTCCGTATCTTACATGCATAATACGGATGAATGACCCCTAAATAGTGCTCCGCATGTCATCCGTAAGCAAGGTGTGTTCGCGTATTTTGCGCATGTCAGCATCCGTATGTAATCCGTATGGCATCCGTATGCAATCCGTTTGGCGAGATTTTCTCACAGCCTTGCAATATGGACATTTAACGGTTTTGAGGCCTGTTAGTTATTTAAATCATTAGCCTGTACCCTATTTATTGCCTCAGGAACAGGTGGCTGCCTCCATTCTGTCCATTTGTGACCTTGCCTTCACTAGGTGTGTTGGTGTTGTATGTGCAACGTGGCAAACAGTCTGAGTTTCAACAGAACAGAGGAGGTTCTCTTCAACTGGCTTTTGTCACGCCGCTTTGGCCAACCATACCCAGTGATAGTGGATCCGCGGAGGAGGAGACGCATGTGGGTCCATCCACTTTTGAGGCAACGACTCACAAGAGGTCATTTTCACCGCCTCTATTCTTCTATGCGTGAGCATCCTGTTAAATTCTACCAATACTGTCGCATGAGCCTTGCAACATTTGATCGACTCTTGGAGACAGTGCGCCCTGGGATGACCTTTCAGGACACAAGGATGCACAAAGCTATATCTGCAGAGGAGCGACTTCTGCTCACATTACGGTATGTACTACACAACCACATTCTCTATGTTCAAGATGTGTTGCCCAAAGTATGTATTTTTGGCTTCTTGGACTAAGTTTAATACCCTCATCTTAGTCCACATATGTTTCAACTTACAGACCAGAATGTTATGTGTAATATGTACTGAATATCACTTAGTCATTGTGTAACCAAATATGTGTGTGTTAGTCGATCTGAATTCCTAACACGTTTGGTACGTATGTACCTGTTTTTTTTCGAATTTTTGCATTCTAAAATGTTCAATTTCTGTTGTTCTTCAGCTTCCTGTCCACTGGCCTGTCTTATGCCGCCCTCCACCATGAGTTTCTCATTGGAAGATCTACCATTTCTGGCATAGTCAGGTCAACATGTATTGAAATCTGGACAAGACTACATCAAGTCGTCATGCCCGAGCCCAGGATGGAAGACTGGTTGAGGATATCAAGGGACTTTGAGGAGGAAAGCCAGTTTCCTAATTGTATTGGGGCCCATGAGCCCATGATGGCAAACATATCCGGGTGCGTAAGCCGCCGAACTCTGGCTCCCAAATCTTCAATTATAAACAATACTTTTCTGTTGTATTGTTGGCTCTGGCCGACCCTCAATACAAGTTTATAATTGTTGACATTGGAGCCTATGGAAGGACGGGAGACTCTAGAGTCTTCAATACTTCCATTATGGCTCGGCGGCTACGCACCAACCAGTTGGATCTACCACCACCACGCCAGCTACCAGGCTCCACTCAAGAATCAGTCTCTTATGTCCTTGTGGCAGATGAGGCATTTCAGTTAACACACAATGTCATGAGGCCATATCCCCGGCGCAACCTTGACCACAGGCGCAGAATTTTTAACTTGCGCCTATCACGTGCTCGGCGACTGGTGAAGTGTTCCTTTGGCATTCTTAGTGCCAAATGGCGGGTACTCCAGTCTGCCATTCAGCTGAGTGAACAAAATGTTAATGAAGTAGTTAAAGCCTGTGTGGTTCTTCATAACTTCACCAGGATACATGATTGTTCCTCCTCTGCTGGTATTGTGCGTAGGCCGGACAATGTGCGTAGGGTGAGACCACCTATCAACCCTCAACGTAGACCGCTCTCTGGGCTCAAAGTGCGTGATATTTTCACTAATTACTTTGTCACCTGAGGGGGAAACTTCTTGGCAAGAGCATGCTGTATCTATGTTATAATTTTTGGTTTTATGTGTGTCTAAATATATATATTTCTACCCCTTATGATTGTATGACTGTTTAATTGCATTGGTAAGCGTATGTTAGTATGCTGACACGGTTTTTGAGAATTGAGACAGAGACATGTTATGAGCTCATTTTCTGCTCCACCAGTTGAGAATTCTCCTTCCATTCTCCCTCTGGTGGTGACAGGAGGTAGTGAGGTTGGTTTACGTGGTAGTGATCTGCCACCTGATGAGGAGGATAATGATTGGATCTCTGGAGTATCAGACTGGATATAAGACAGCCGACGCCCTATCCTAGTGCTGGTGATCCAGTTTGCTTCTCAGTGTGACGGACTCAGCTCCTGCTGAGCCCATTTTTTGAGTGGACCCTCTGGGTCGTGGCACCCACCCACCGAGGGCGAGCTGACCTTGTGAGAATCCACCCCCTATACAGGGAGTGTCAGGGGCAAGACCAAGGGGGTGAGCCACCACGACTGCTGGGACCAGACGGCCGGCTCAGGGGACACTAGAAGAGTGTCTGACGACAAGGACGAGCAGGAAGCAAGACGAGACTAGACGTAGGTGCAAGGTATCTTCATTAGAATAACACAAGATCACATACAGAGAAAACAAGCAAAACGTGCAAGGTGCGTGCGTGGGCACGCCAAGGTCCATAACATGGTACGTGCCAGATGGCACGCCTAGGCACAGGTAATGGCATGATGGCATCGGACTCCGGACTGCTGGCAAACCGACAGGGTCCAGGGATCAGGCTGCGGACGTCAGCTCCGGACATCAGGCCGTAGTCATCTGGTTCCGGACCTCTGGCAACGGTCGGCAGGTTCCGGGCATCCGGCAGGCAAACCAGGGTTCAGGCAAGGAGGCACGACAGATATCCAAGCAGGGTGCGTGTTTAGGGAACACGCCAAGGTCCAAGGCTAGGTGTGTGTGTAGGGGACACGCCAGGGTCCAAGGCTAGGTGCGTGTGTAGGGGACACGCCAGGGTCCAAGGCTAGGTGCGTGTGTAGGGGACACGCCAAGGTTCACAAACGAGACAGGGTGCGTGTGTAGCCACGCCAAAGCATAGAATAAGACAGTGCGTGTAGAGACACGCCAAGGCACAAGGTACAAGACAGTGCGTGTAGAGACACGCCAAGGTACAAGGTATAAGACAGAGTGCGTGTAGAGACACGCCAAGGTTCAAGGTACAAGACAGAGTGCGTGTAGAGACACGCCAAGGTACAAGACAGAGTGCGTGTAGAGACACGCCAAGGTACAAGACAGAGTGCGTGTAGAGACACGCCAAGGTACAAGACAGAGTGCGTGTAGAGACACGCCAAGGTACAAGACAGAGTGCGTGTAGAGACACGCCAAGGTACAAGACAGGGTGCGTGTAGAGACACGCCAGGGTTCAGAGCAGGGCTGCGTGCTAGGAGCTACGCAGGGACGCACACCTCACTGGCCAATGCACACGGCTGTAACGCCAGCACGAGGCACGACTAAGGCACAGGAGGGGGCAAAGGAACCTTCGTGCTAGGAGCCACGCCAGGTTCAGGGCAGGGTGCGTGCTAGGAGCCACGCCAGGGTTCAAGGCAGGGTGCGTGCTAGGAGCCACGCCAGGGTTCAAGGCAGGGTGCGTGCTAGGAGCCACGCAGGGGGCACGCCACACTGGCCAGTACACACGGCTGTACACAAACACGTGGCACTTACCACGGCACAGGAGACGGCCAAGGGGAACCCACGCCGGGGTTCAATGCAAGGACAAGGCAGGGAACAAGGCAAGGAACACAAGCAGAAACAGAGCCAGGTCAGAGCGAGGACAGAGTCTAGCAGCGGAGCGTAGGCAGAAGCCCAAAGCCGGGCCAAGGGAAGACCTTGGGACTAGACAAAGAAACGAGCACTAAGGAGAGGAGAAATGGTGCGTGTGCCAGGGAGCACTACAGAGCACCATAGGAGAGAGCGAGGCAGAGCAAGCAAAGACTGAGACCATAGGGAGGAACACAAAGCAAGGAATAGCAAGGCAGAGAACACAGGGAGGACTACAAGTCAAAGCATAGCAAAAGCAAGACATGGCAAAACAGGCGAGGCAGAGAACAAAGGAAGGACTACAAGTCAAAGCATAGCTAAGGCGAGACATAGCAAAACAGACTAAGACAAAGAACAGCAGAAGGACTACAAGGCAAAGCAAGGCAAAGACAAACATGGCACGAGAGACAACACAAGACATGGCACAAGACAAGAGGCAGAATACGAGCACGGAGCGTGTGCAGAGACGCACTACAGAGCAAAGTGCAAGGGCACAGAATAGAGGGAGCAACCCCACAGACCCAGAGCCTTGCAGGGAAGCAACACAATAATCAGGCCCTGAGCATAGGAAGAGGCGGCCTGATATAGGGCATAGCACCTCCTCCTCCAGGTCAGGACCAGGGGAGAACTTCCGGGATTCTAGACATGACGAGATGATTGCAGAACCAGACAGTGCAGGATCTTAAGAAACATCACATGATCAAGGACTCCAGACATGACGAGAAGATCACAGAAGGCAGAGCAGAAACGCAGGGATCCTGCAGCTCAGACATGAGGTGAGTCTGCACACAGCTCTAGCGAACATGCAGGACAGCAGACAAAACATGCGCATGCACATCGCTCCAGGAGTTCTTGAGACAAACAGACATGGCAGACATGGCGGACGTGACACTCAGGTCTTGGACTTCAGCTCTCTTCCAGTCTTCTCAAGTTAAGTTTGTTTTTTGCTAATGTTCACACTTGCGCTTGTTGGTCAATTCAGTTTCTTGTGTGGTCAGCTTGCCCCTGCTGGGGCTATGCTGAACTTTCACTCCTATTTATCTGTATTTGCCAATTTGCCTTTTTGTCCCTTATTAGATTGGCCTCTTTTTGCTCTGTTTCAGAATATTTCAGAGTGCTGATATAGTGGGATAAGTCTAGTGACTTCAGGGTTAATTTTGCTATCAGACGTGTTGGACATTATTTTTGTTGGTTTTTTTGGCAGATTGCAGACAGTAGCTTTCCTTTCCTGTCCTTTCTAGTTAGTCGGGCCCCATTGTTTGCTCAGCCTATTTTCCTGCCTTTGTTTGTGTTTTCATCTTGCTTCACCGTCAATACATGTGGGGGGCTGTCTTTCCTTTAGGGTCTGCTATGGGGCAGTTAGTTTTCCTCTTTTCCTGCTTTAGGCTTATGTAGCTCTCCGGTTGTGACGAGGTGTCTAGGACCATCGTAGGAACGCTCCACGATTGCTGCTAGTTGTGTGGTTAAGATCAGGGATCTGCAATCTGCATAGTTACCAACCTCTCTGGTTTTCTGAGACTTAGCTTGTTTTTTTTTTCCTCCTCGGTGACCCATTCATAACAGTCCTTCCTCCTGGGATTGTTGGGGGTACTGGCCAGAGTAATAAGGAAGAGGGGCATCTTGTTGGCTCGGGTAGGCCCGTGTCTCATACCCACCAATATAGCCATGTCGTCCCCAACCAGGTTGGGACCAGCCTTCAACACTGGGTGGGAAAAAGTGGCCATATTGGTGGGGTTGGCTAGAGGCAGACATATGTTGCTGGTGTTGTAAAGGTTGGGTAGGGGGAGGAAGGGGGTGAGGTGTAGGCCCACGTATTTGAGGATCCTCAGAGCCTGCTTGAGCAAGCATCTGTGTGGGTGGCCAAAGGCGCATTAGATTTCTGGGTGAAAGCTGCCACCTCTCCAGATACTCAAACAGCTCATATGGGGTATTGTGGGGTGTGCTTGCATCAAGCAGGATCTGAAAACATCCTTGAATACGGAGCCTCAACTCACGGGAAAGGAAACGAAGATAAAGGGCCAGGCTACATGAGTATGCCTCCTCGCCATCATCTGTAAGGAGAGGCGGTCATAATAGATGTATTTTCGCTTGACGTGGCCCGCATCACCACTCCTGGACCGCTGCTGACGTTCCCGCCTGTACTGATCGCGGATGCTGCGCCAGCGTCTCATCACATCTTCCACTGCAATGTGACAGGAAATATTCTCAATTTAACATATTTGATCGGGCAAATTTGCTACCAGTAGTCTAGGCGTGTGGCCTTCTGGGGTGTGCTTTCTACCCAGGGTGGCATATCTAATTGGGGCATCCAGGCCAGATACACAGGGTCACAATAGTTCATGTATCAAGTAACTACACTTAAAATAACTTGGTTGGCTAGGAGGATGAGGAGCTTGTGGCCTGGGCCAAATTATGGCAGTGTCAAACCATGTGTCACATCAAAATCTACCAGTCTCATGAGGAAAAAAGTACAAGCACAGGAAGGGTGGGGGCCTAATTCTATATGCTTTTTTTGATGTGAGGTAACTTTAATCATTTTTTGGCTTGTACTTACTCAGTTTCTGCTGCTCCTCACGTGGCCGATCACCAAAATCATGGAACATCTGGCGACATATGCGCCTCCATGACGCCTCCTTTCTTGCCCGGTTGGCATAATGGGCATCACGTTGGTCCCAGAGTTCTGGCCGCTCCTGAACCAGTACAATAAGCATCTCCACATTCAGGAAATATGGCGCCATGATGCTGCTGTACTCTGTGGAGGCGTACTTCCTGGATGTCTGGAGCTCTTTTTGAGCTCATTTGCATGTCTAGGCTTCCTGATGATGGATTGGACCATTTCCTGTCTCCAGCCAAAAGACCTGCGTATTTCTCGCAAGTCACACGTGTGGTTCGTGTGTAATCCGTATTTTTTGCGCACCCATAGACTTGCATTGGCGTACTACGGGCGTAGTACACTGACAATCGCAGCATGCTGTGATTGGCACGGACCATAGACTACGGACGAGAAATATACGGCTGTTGGGAGCAAACCCATAGAGAATCATTGGTCCGTGTGTAATGCGTGCTTTTAACGCCTCTTACTCGTCCGTATTCCTCTCTAGTGTGACTCCGGCCTAAGAGACACGATTTTACAAACTACACCTCTCAATGAATTCATCTTAGGATATGTTCACACAGTGCGTATTCTCCCGCGGATTTTTCCCCACAAAAACCGCAGCTCTTGGCAGAAAATGCAGGTGCGTTTCTGATGCGGATTTGATGCGGTTTTTCAGTGCGGTTTTGCCTGCGGATTTGTATGCGTTTTTGTAAGCTAAATAAAGATATGCAAATTAACACAAAAAAAAAGATTTGTGATGTCATTTCTGTCCAACCCACACTCCATTACACACACAGACAGATAGATAAATATGGGATAGATAGATAGATAGATAGATAGATATGGGATAAATAGACAGATATGGGATAGATAGATAAATATGGAATAGATAGTTAGATATAGATAGATATACGGATACATCTATCTATCCCATATCTATCTCTCTATAGATATATCTATAGATATTTCCATAGATATATCTATAGATATTTCCATAGATATATCTATAGATATATATAAATATTTCCATAGACATATCTATAGATGTTTCCATAGACATATCTATAGATGTTTCCATAGACATATCTATAGATATTTCCATAGATATATCTATAGATATTTTCATAGATATATCTCTAGATATTTCCATAGATATATCTATAGATATTTCCATAGATATATCTATAGACATATACATAGATATATCTATAGATTTATAGCCATATATATATTAAAAAAAACAAAAAATAAAAATGGCGTGGGCTCCCGCGCAACATTCTGCGCCAGAGGGGGAAAGCCGATGACCGGGGGCCAATATTTGTAGCTTGGGAAGGGAGTAATACCTATGGCCACTTCCCAGGCTATGAATATCAGCCCGGAGCTGTCTGCATAGCCTTTACTGGCTATTAAAATAGGGGGACCACCCCGAAAAAAATGACGTGGGGTCACCCTATATTTTATAGCCAGAAAGTGTACGCAGACAGCTGCGGGCTGATATTCATAGCCTAGGAAGGGGCCATGGATATTGCCCCCCCTGGCTACAAATACCAGCCTGCAGCCGCCCCAGAAATGGCGCATCTATAAGATGCGCCAATTCTGGCACTTAGCCTCTCTTCCCAGTCCTGTGTCGCGGTGGGATATGGGGTAATATAAGGGGTTAATGTCACCTTGCTATTAGAAGGTGACGTTAAGCCCGGTTAATAATGGAGAGGCGTCAATAAGACACACACATAAGAATAAAGTCTTTTAATGAAATAAAACACAACACGGTTTTCAACTTTTTATTTAACTCCCAGATCCAAGCGATGCCCTCGTCTCCTAGAAAAAAACAAAAAATAATAAACCAACCGTATACTCCCTGTCCAACGCAGTCCAATTAATAACGAGGGTCCCACAACGATCTCCCCTATAGAACAGTGACATCAGGTGATGTCACTGCTCTATGAGGCCTCCTAGTGATGAACTGACAGAAGACAATGCCTCCTGCAGTCCATCCCTGAGGTTACCTGAGTTCAGAGTCTCACTTTACAGCACTGCTGTGTAAGAATTAGGGTTAGGGCTAGGGTTAGGGTTACGGGACCTCTTTCCCGGCTGAGGAATACACAGCGGAGGATTACCTCCTCCTGTCATTTCAGTGCTGGAGCCCCTGGAGAGAGGTCACATCAGCTGATGTGCAGCTCTCCACAGGAGATTGTCGTGGGACTCTCAATATTAATTGGACTGCGGCAGAGAGGTGAGTATAGGTTGGTTTATTATTTTATCTTTATTACAGGAGATCGATGGCTCTATGTTATGTGTTGTATGTTATATGTATGTTCTGTTTGTTATATGTTGTATGTTCTATGTTGTATGCTCTGTATGTTATATGTTGCATGTTCTGTATCTTATATGTTGTATGTTCTGAATCTTATATGTATGTTCTGTATGTTATATGTTGTATGTTCTGCATCTTATATGTATGTTATATGTTCTGTATGTTCTGTATCTTATATGTATGTTCTGTATGTTATATGTTTGTTCTGTATGTTATATGTATGTTCTGTATGTTATATGTTGTATGTTCTGTATCTTATATGTATGTTATATGTTCTGTATGTTCTGTATCTTATATGTATGTTCTGCTTGTTATATGTTCTGCATGTTCTGTATGTTATATGTTCTATATGTTATATATTGTATGTTCTGTATGTTATATGTATGTTCTTATGTCATATGTATGTTCTGTATGTTATATGTATGTTATATGTTGTATGTTCTGTATGTTATACTGTATGAGGAAGCCAAGGCGCAACGCGCGTAGAGGCGGCAGGCAGTGGCAGCATACAGTCACTTTATTGTAAGTGTTACGTTACTTTACTCTATAATCGTTATCTGGTTTAACTTGCATTAATATGCTTCTTACTCTGCTCAGTAGATAATAGTCTGCTTTTGCCCTAGTTTGGTCATCTTAATGGGCTTATTTTCGCCAGTATTTGCTGAGGCTATTACTTGTACTTTATTCTTAAATTGCGCCCAGTTTAACTTGCATTAATATGCATTTTACTCTGCTTAGCAACTATTTGTTTGCTCGTGCTTTTTTGGATATCACAGTGGGCTAATTCTTGCCAGCTTATATTGTGGCAATCACTTGTATTTATTTTTAACTCTTGCCACTTTACGCAAGTCTATGTGATTGGCGCAGCATTTTGAAAACGACTCCCCGTGCGGTGAAAACTGTTTACGGTGCAATGTACATTATGCAGTATTGGTTTTGCATTTTTGCCTTAGCTAAGAACTAATATTTTAGTGAATGTAATAAAAGAAATCTTTCGGCAAGAGAAATATTTTCTATTATCTCTACTACATAAATATGGCAGATTGATTAATGTGGCACTCTAGATTATATTTATACTATATGGATGTGACTTATCATTGAGTACTTTGAGGGAGTAACGCTCTCTACTATTATTCTATCCACTTCGATTTTTTCACTCTAGATGTCATTGAGTATCTATGTCTATCACTGCCTGCTTTAGCATTGATGCTCTGTTGCTGTTTTTAATTATTATGTAATAAAATCTACCTTTTTTTGCTAAAACTCTTTTGGTCCCTAATTTTCACTTAATAGTTGAGATAGGGCACTTTGTTGATGTATATATGTTCTGTATGTTATGTTTTGTTTGTTCTGTATCTTATATGTATGTTCTGTATGTTATATGTTGTATGTTCTGTATCTTATATGTATGTTCTGTATGTTAAATGTATATTATATGTTGTATGTTCTGTATCTTATATGTATGTTCTGTATGTTAAATGTATATTATATGTTGTATGTTCTGTATCTTATATGTATGTTCTGTATCTTATATGTATGTTCTGTATCTTATATGTATGTTCTGTATGTTTTATATGTATGTTCTGTATGTTATATGTATGTTATATGTTGTATGTTCTGCATCTTATATGTATGTTATGTATGTTATATGTATGTTCTGTATGTTATATGTATGTTATATGTTGTATGTTCTGCATCTTATATGTATGTTATGTATGTTATATGTATGTTCTGTATCTTATGTATGTTCTGTATGTTATATGTATGTTATATGTTGTATGTTCTGTATCTTATATGTATGTTCTGTATGTTATATGTTGTATTTTCTGTATGTTATATGTTGTATGATCTGTATGCTATTTGTTGTATGTTCTTTTTTTTTTTTTTTTTACATTCAACACATTAGCCAGATGATGGGACTGCTACTGACCCCTGCACAGATCCCCGACTGCCCGATGAGCCCTGCACAGCCCCGGTAACCCCCCGCACACACCCAACGACAGCCCGATGAGCCCCGCAGACCCCGCATACACATATACACGTCCAGTCACTGCCCACACACATACATGCACACAGTCACCACCCACACTCCGCCCTCACTTTTCCCCCCTCCCGATCTGCAGCGTTTCATCCGTAGCAAAGTCGCAGATCTTTTTGAGACCTGCGGTTTTGCTGCGGATCAATGCAAGTCAATGGGTGCAGAAACGCTGCAGATCCGCCCAAAGAATTGACATGCTGCGGAAAAAAAAGTAGCTAATCTGCGCGGAAGTTTTTAATTTCCATTGCCTAACATTGTACTACACGGTATTCCAAATTATTATGCAAATTGGATTTAAGTGTCCTAAAGATGTAATTTTTTGTTTTTCAAATAAACTCATAGATGGTATTGTGTATCAGGGCTCTTTGGATCACTGAAATCAATCTCAAACGCCTGTGATAATTAGTTTACCAGGTGAGCTCAATTAAAGGAAAACTACTTAAGAATGATGTTCCACATTATTAAGCAGGGCACAGGTTTCAAGGAATTTAGGAAAGAAAAAGGATCTCTCTGCTGCTGAAAAGCATCAAATAGTGCAATGCCTTGGTCAAGAGATGAAAACATTAGATATTTCCCAAAAACTTAAACGTGATCATCGTACTGTTAAGAGATTTGTGGTTGATTCTGAGCACAGACATGTTGTGCTGATAAAGGCAGAATGAGGAAGGTTTCTGCCAGGCAAGTTCATCGGATTAACAGAGTGGCTGCTAAAAAGCCATTACAAACCAGCAAACAGATATTTAAAGCTGCTGGTGCCTCTGGAGTCCCTCGAGCCTCAAGGTGTAGGATCCTTCAAAGGCTTGCTGTGGTGCATAAATCTACTATTCGGCCACCCCTAAACAGTGTTCACAAGCAGAAACGGTTGCAGTGGGCCCTGACATACATGAAGACTAATTTTCAAACAGTCTTGTTTACTGATGAGTGTCGAGCAACCCTGGATGGAGTAGTGGATGGTTGGTGGATGGCCACCATGTCACAACAAGGCTGCGACGTCAGCAAGGAGGTGGAGGAGTCATGTTTTGGGCCGGAATCATGGGGAAACAGCTGGTAGGGCTCTTTAAGGTTCCTGAAGGAGTGAAAATGACCTCTGCAAAGTATATAGCGTTTCTGACTGACAGCTGTCTTCCATGGTATAAAAAGCAGAAACATGCCTTCAGGAACAAAATCATCTTCATGCATGACAATGCAGAATACCTCTGAGTTATTGACTGCTATGGGCATAAAAGGAGAGAAACTCATGGTGTGGCCACCATCTTCCCCTGACCTCAACCCTATGGAGAACCTTTGGAGTATCATCAAGCAAAAGATCTATGAGGATGGGAGGCAGTTCATATCAAGACAGCAGCTCTGGGAGGCTATTCTGACTTCATGCAAACAAATCCAAGCAGAAACTCTCCAAAAACTCCCAAATTCAATGGATGCAAGAATTGTGAAGGTGATATCAAAGAAGGGTTCCTATGTTAACATGTAACTTGGCCTGTTAGGAATATTTTGAAGTTAAATAGCTTTTTTGTTCAGTGAATGTGACCTCCTAATGCTGCAAATTCCACAAATGAGCATTTTCAGTTCTTTAAAACATATCATATGTTTAGAAATTCTACTGTGCGTAATAATTTGGAACAGTGCAATTTGAGTTTTTATTCATTTTGGAGATTATACTGTTATCATTGGGAGGTTTCTTCAATAAAATTTGATGTATACTCTAACCGGTGGTGACCTTTATTAGACTGACTGTCTTTTGTACCGACTGTTTAGGAAAATCAGAGAAAAATATCATTTGCTTAATAATTTGGAACACAGTGTATACATGACTTGCGGATCTGCAGTGGACCCGCAGCGGCAAATCCGGGAGAATCTGCACTGTGTGAACACAGCCTAAAGGGCCTGTCACACTAAGTGAGATCGCTAGCGATATCGCTAAAGCGTCACCGATTTTGTGACGCAGCAGTGATATTGCTAGCGATATCGCTATGTGTGATACTTACCTCCCACCGGCTTCCCTGCTGGTTATCGCTGATCGCGCGAGAACGTCCTGAGCCGTTTCTCGTCGGCCGCTTCCTGCTGGGCATCCTGCTGGCGCCGACGAGCGACGCGTGGACGCGGGAGGACGTCTTCATCGCCGCGTCTGACAGGTAAGTAACGACCTCCAACCGCTGCTATGTCGCTGGTGAGATCTGCCTGTGTGGCAGCTCACTAGCGACCATTTAGCGATGCACCAGCGATCCTGACCGGGTCGTATCGTTGTCGGGATTGCTGGTGCATCGCTAAGTGTGACGGTACCTTTAGGGTGCAGTGATTATATTGCAACCACAGGTGGGTCACAGAATTTTAAACCATTGGGCAATGAATAAAAAAATTATTACATTTGTACCACCAAAATTTTGTTTTAGCCCCAGATTTTACATTTTCAGACTGGGAAATAGGTAAAAATGGCACCAAAATTGTCCCACAGGGTTTGCTGAATGTAGAAATACATCATATGTATCTGTACAGTATTGCTTAGCCATACAGCAAGACTCGGGAGGGACAAGCGTTATTGCCAAAGAGCTAAGCAGAACTGTTATACAGGAGGCATCCTGAAGCGCAGAATTTTCTATAATAGTTTACGGACTCCATATACAGAGTCCCTATGTGCTAGAAAAGCAGAATCCCCCCTCAAGTCACCCCATTTTGAACATTATACCCCCTTTGGGAATTTATCTACAGGTGTCGTGATGACTCCAAAAAGCAGTAGTAGCTATTGCTGAGTAAAAACTGCAAACTGCCGTTGTAGTGACCAATGCGTTGCGCCCAGCTCATGCACCTATAAATTAGGCGGGTTCTCATCGCTACAGAAATGCCAAACATATGGACACTAACTGTGGTTTAGGCACACTGGGGCTCAGAAGGTGGTCATTTGGATATGGGAGCACAGAATTTGCTATATTTCTTTTGGGGGGGTGAGGGCCATTTTGCTTTTTAAGAGTCTTTGTGCTACCAGCAATGTGGAAGTGCCCTATATTTCCATTAACAGATGACGGACATGAGTGAACACTTGCTTTTTTAGTGGACTGAGTTGAAGCTTTTATTGGGAACATTTCACGTAACATTTTGGATCATATTTATCCTGTGCTCTATGCTGAGCACTCTCATTGGGGTTTCCCTTTAAATCTCCGAGTGACATAATCAAGATGAAACCCCCAAGGGATGTACACACTATAATGAGGCAGCAGAGTTACTCTGGATGCTCCATCTGGCCTCTGTTCAGCGTTGTCCTACTTTTCAGAGGTGCACAAAACTCTGGTCGACAGCACTTTTAAAAAGACAGACACCACCGTATCACAGGCCAGATGGAGACCACAATGCCCCCATCTGTCTCATTATAGGGAATCTTCCACTGGGGTTTCCATCTGAATCACGTATTTTAGAGATTTACACAGAAACCCCAGTGTAAGCACTCAGATTAGTGAGTAGGACAAATGTGAACTGAGCCTTAGTGCGATATTTGGGAGGCAGAATGAAAATATAAATAGCAGGAGAAGAATTGGTTTTATCTATTCTTTATGCTGTTCCTCGTGCGGTATAAGTAATTAGATGACTTTATTCTTCGTGTTAGCGCGATTACAGGGTACCAGATTTGCATAGTTTTTTTAATGTTTTCTTTAACCCCTTTGTGACCGGGTAAAATTTTTGAATTCTGACCATTGTCACTTTATATTGTAATAACTCTGGAATGCTTCAACAGATTCCAGTGATTTTGAGATTGTTTTTCGTGGCACATTATAATTTATGATAATGGTAAATTTAGGTTTACATATTTTGTGTTTATTTATAAAAAATGTCAGAAATTTTGCAAAAATGTGAAAACATTAGCAATTTTCAAACTTTGAATGATTATCCCTTTACGACAGGTGTCACGCTAAGGGTGTGTGCACACGTAAGGGTTTTTTTCGCATTTTTTAAGTGTTTTTAAGGGCAAAAACGCTTAAACGCCTACAAGAAGCATTCCATTCATTTTAATGAATTCCGCACTTTTTGTGCACATTGATGTGTTTTTTCCTGTGAAAAAAACGCATCGCGGTAAAAAAATGCAGCATGCTCATTAATTTCGCGGAAAAATCCTCATTTCTAACTACCGTATATACTCGAGTATAAGCCGACCCGAGTATAAGCCGACCCCCTAATTTTGCCACAAAAAACTGGGAAAATGTATTGACTCGAGTATAAGCCTAGGGTGGAAATATGTGTGTGTCACTAACATATATATATACAGGAGCGTAACTGTGTGTGTATATATATATATATATATATATATATATATATATATATATATATATATATTTGCAGAATATTTGTTTTTAAAACGATGTGTACAGTTGTGTGTTACAATGCTATTTTAACATGAGATTTTACATGGAGAGAACTGCTCTATATAAAGCCTCATGTTAAAATTGCATTGCATACGGATGTCATACGGGTGTTCCGTGGAAAAATCGCACATTAATAAATAACATTTCCCATGTCTGCTTTACATCAGCACCATTTTTTTAAATTATATTTTATTTTGTTAGCCTTTTAGCAGATTTAAAAATGCAGCAGTAATTTTTCATTTTTTCAAGGAAATTCATAACATTTTTTTTTTTGAGGGACCTATCCAGGTTTGAAGTGACTTTGGGTGTACTATATACTGGAAAACCCCAAAAGTGATACCATTTTAAAAACAGCACCCCCTGACATATTGAAAACTGATGTCAGGTAGTTTATTAACCTTTCAGGTGATTTTCAGGAATTAATGCAAAGTGATATGACAAGAAATGAAGTTTATTTTTACTACCTGAATGTCGGTAACTTCTGAAGTGACCGGTATGGCTGGGAGACTCTGAGGTCGCTATTTGGCCATGAACTGCCATGGCAGACATCAGGACCACACAATCACAATCTCAGGGTGCCGATGAGATTAAAACGGAAGCTCCAACACTATCAACCATTTAAATGATGTAGTCACTATTGACGGCTCTATTAAAACAGACGTTTTCAGCAGTACCATTTTTATTTACATTCTTTTTTTTATCGCGATCTATTCCACTTTTTGTTAAGTAGAATGATGATAGAGCATTGGTTTTTGCTCATTTTTTTCTTCAGTGTTCACTATAGGGGTTAACTTGTGGGACAGACTTATAGGTCGGGCAGTTCTGGACGTGGCGATACCAAATGTGTACTTTTATTGGTTTTTTTTTTATTTTCTTCATAATAATAATAAGTGTGTATATATATATATATATATATATATATATATATATACAGTATATATATATAAAAATAAATATATAAATAAATCTTATTTTATTAATTGATTTTTTTTAAATATGTTTACAACTTTTTTTTTTTTCAAAAAAACCTTTTTTTTTTACTTAATCCCACTATGGGACTTTCACTTTTTGCTGTCTGATCGCAGTTATAAGGTATAGCAATACAGGAGCATTATTTATATAACCTGTCAAGTTACATTATACACTGTGCACGATCTAACTTGCCAGTACCTGGTGACCCCGATGTTGTCATGATGACATCGGGTCACCATGGCAACGATTGGGCCCCGTGATGTAATCTTCGGGTCTCTGATCCAGGAGCAGAGGATTTTCTTCCCTCTGCCTGCTTGCTAAATGCTGCAGCATTTAGGGGGTTAAAGGTTTGGGAGGGATGTAGGCACCACTGCTGGCACTGAGAGCCAGGTGTCAGCTATCAGAATTAGCTGACAACAGGCAGCAATTGCGCATGCACAGCTCCTGTGCTCGTAAAATCGCCAGGACGTCTCCATACGTGCAAGGTCGTTAAGTACCAGCCGACCTTGATGTATGGATACGTCTAAGGTCGTGAGGGGTAGAGGAGTTCTTTTAACACCATATGGTGCACTTCAGTGGTCCGGGCCTCAGGATTGTGGGTGGTTGGGCCTCAGGATCGTGGGTGGTCGGTTCTCCGGATCGTGGGTGGTCGTTCTCAGGATCGTGGGTGGTCGGTCCTCCGGATCGTGGGTGGTCGGTCCTCCGGATCATGGGTGGTCGGTCCTCCGGATCATGGGTGGTCAGCTCTGCAGTGAGTGGGAACTTCTCCTCTATCCAAAGGATAGCGTATGGGTGCCACACTTGAAATAACCCATGATACGTTTTCCAAGATTTTTTTTATTTGCCCCCAGGAATATAGAAAATAATAACCCAACACTGGCGCTCCTGAAGTGCAATGACAGAAGTGGTGGCGCTATGAAGCGTACATGTACAGAATGATAGAGGTGGACATTCATGTTATATAGTAGAGGGAAATATAGTTTTGTTTAAATCACAAGGAAAGCGAATAGGGGCCAATTCGGGCTCTATCGCCAGGGGCCACACAGCACAGGAGCGCAGTCGGGACGGCGCGCGCATCTCTGGCCCAGAGCCTCCGCTTCCCTTATGTCTACGCTAGGCTATGTCTGCCACTAGGGGGCGCCGGCTGTACAGGGATTCCGACAGCTCCTGTGATCACTGTGACATCCCAGACAGCACGGTGTCAGCACTAGGCTCAGCTTCGAGGTGACCTGCGCCCCACATGGCTTCCCGCAGAGTAACGGGACCTCCACATGAGCGTTACGTGAGGACATGACTCCTCTCCTACTGCGACCTGTCCCGCCCCCTGATTAGTGGGAGATTCCAGGTGCCGCTCACGGCCGTCCAATCACAGGGCAGGAGGGCGGGACGGTGCACTACTGAGGGCTCAGAAGAAGTAGGTTGTGGCGCCCTTTGCCCAGTCCTGCGGCTCCGGCGCTGAGGGAGCGCGGTGTGTGGCCAGGTGCTGAGCATGGAGCTCGCACAGAAGGAGGGCAAAGCCAACCCGCTGCAGAAGGCCAACTTCTGCTCCAAGATCTTCTTCTGGTAAGAAGCCGGCTCCCAGTGCCAGACAGGGGGCGCGTTACCGGGTACCTGCCACTGACCGTGCCCGCGGCCGTGCGGTGACGGGACAGCCAGACACACCGCCGCCACATCAGTCTAAAGTTTCCACAGAGAAATCCAAGGAGTGGGAAACTGCGCGCTTTCCTCACTGCCCTCCCCGTGTGTCTGCTGCGCCACAATGTCAGGGTGATGGCAGCGATGACGTCATGTGATGATGTGATGACGTCATGTGATGATGGTATTGATGAGTGTTGTGGTGATTGATTCCGATTTGATGGTGTGATTATTCTAGTGATGATGATAGTAGTGATCACTGTCATGTGATGCTGATTATAGAGGCGATGATGTCAGTGGTGACAATGCTATTTTGTTACATTATGTGATGATGATGACAGTGGAGACATCCTGATAATACTGATATACTGAATTCCAGGTGTTTTTCTGTCTCGTTGGTACAGAATCCCCCTTCTCTACCGTGAGCTGTCCCTGCCCCGTGGTGTGACACTATCGGGGTCCTGCTTTCTGCTGTGCCTCGTCCACGATCAGTTTCGTGTTGGTGCGTGTATTTGTCCGCCGGGTCCCCGTGGCCCCTTTCTCAGGCCCTGTGCACACCAGCTGGTGTTCTGTCATATTCTGGATGGAGCTGGTGGAACATGGTGGCTGGCTTGAAGTGAAATGACTGCTTTTGTACAGCGGCTTTTATACGAAGTATCCCAATGCTTGTGACGTGGTGATGATGGCGGGGAGTAAGCTCCCAGTCATATATATCCCTCTTTACCCAAACTTTCCCATTAAATGGCATGTGGTCCGAATACTGGTTGTTTTCTGAGAATATTCTGCAGGCTGTGACCAGAGCTGCTGCCCTCAGCGATGTGCAGTAACTCCATCCAAAGCCAAAAGTTTATTTGGGGTATGATGACATTTTTACTAAACAAG
Organism: Dendrobates tinctorius; assembly: GCF_039654945.1. Classification (NCBI taxonomy): domain Eukaryota; kingdom Metazoa; phylum Chordata; class Amphibia; order Anura; family Dendrobatidae; genus Dendrobates; species Dendrobates tinctorius. The sequence goes on from NW_027361694.1 coordinate 20,818,840, forward strand.
GAGATGAGATATTGCTTATTCTTACAGTGTGGCTGACATGTCAGATTAGGTGTAAAGTGTGGCCTCCTCCTCCAGGAATGCTATTTATCCTCAAATGTAATCTGCAGGTAAATGGCGTTTCCATCGTGTCTGGCAGGATTAGGCCTCCTTCACACACCCTGGTGACTCCTGTACGGGAAAACCAGTACTGGTGAGATCCGTGTGCCATCTGTTTGTGTGTGACACCCGTGTTTCTGGTTGCGGTTCGTGTGTCACATCCGTGTGCCCATGTGACATGTACCATTAGCTGTTCCCAGAAGCTGGAGGCAGCTCTCATAGTTGTCACCTGGTGTCTCTTTGATCAGTGTGACCAGGGGACAATGATGGGAGTTGTAAAACCTCCTGTGTAAAATAAAGAATTACATAAAAAAGTGTGGGCTTCTGTGGAATTTTCATAACCAGCTGGGGGCTGATGTTAATATTCTGGGAAAGGTGACAATATCCCAGAAGGCTGTTAATAACAGCTCACAGCTGTTTGCTTAGCCGTTACTGGTTATTTTACAGGGGGACCCAAGAAAAAGACGTAGGGTCCCTCTATAAATTCAAACCAGCCAAGACTAGACAGACAGCTGTGGGTTCATACTAATAACCTGGGAAGGGGCCAGGGATGTTTTTTTCCGCTACCAACATCAGCCCTTAGCCGCCCCAGAAATGGCGCATCCATAAGAAGCGCCAATTCTGTCTCTTAGCCTCCACTCTTTTCACTTGCCCTGGTTTGTATTGGCAGCTAACATCAAGCCCAGGGGTTATTAATAGAGAGACATCTACTTGATGGCTTCATTACTAGCCCCATAGACAAATTGTAAAAAACACAGACTGAATAAAGTCCTATAATTGATATAAGCATGCCCCCCCTTTAAGGCTAGTTTCACATTTGCGCTTTTGAGCGCAGCGACGGCCTGCGCACGGCCGCCGCTAAGCCCCGCCCCCTGCCGCGCCTCCGCCGGTAGCTCCGCCTACCGGCGCATGACGCTGCATGCGTCCTGTGTCCCCTATCTTTATAACGGGGGGTGCAGGCCGTGCACAGTATGCATTTGGCGGCGCATGCGTCCTTTTGACGGTGCGCCGACCAGCGCCAAACGCAACCTGCTGCAGTTTGGTTGCGCTCAGCGCACCGTCAAAAGGACGCATGCGCCGCCAAACGCATACTGCGCACGGCCTGCGCCCCCAGTGATAAAGATAGGGGACGCATGCAGCGTCATGCGCCGGTAGGCAGAGCTACCGGCAGAGGTGTGGCAGGGGGCGGGGCTTAGCGGCGGCCGTGCGCAGGCCGTCACTGCGCTCAAAAGCGCAAATGTGAAACCGGCCTTACCCATTTATTTGAAAAAATGAAAGCTAGCAAAGTTGTAGTCATCCGCCCGACGAGAAGATAAGCCATTTGTCCCGTGGCAAGTCTAGCTGTGCTGCATCTAGATGCCATGCTGAACGTTGGCATGGTGTGAGCGTTCAGCCTGGCATCCAGTGCATGATAGCACAGCATCAGTGTCTCGCATTGACGTGAATAAGATTTCAAGTTCATAGCCGATGAACTCCGTTCACCTCACTGACCTCATCACTAGCGGCGTGAGAAAGTTCATTTCTGTGAACTCCACTCGCCTCATTTCCGTCACCACGAGACACTGACGCTGCGCTATCATGCACTGGATGGCAGGCTGAACGCTCTCATAATGCCAACGTTCTGCATGGCAACGTTCAGATGTAGCAGAGCTACGCATCATGCACATGCGGGTTTTTAACAAAGATACATGGTGGACCACCATCGTTGAATAAAGTGGTGTCCGTATTTGCGTTCCTTAAAAGATTGACCGTATACGGACACAAAAAAAAAAAAACGGATGTGTGAACGGGGGCCTTACTAGAAATGTGGTTACAGGAGAAAATGAAGTCATATAGTCACTGCTCTCTATACAGGGAGTGCGGTGTAATCACTCCTCTGCAGTATAATTGGTAGCCTGCTCCACAGAATGTGTGTGAAGAGCTGGCTGTCAGTCAGTGTGCATGGGAGTGATAATAGCACTCATAGTTTAATGAGCAATGGGGTCAACAACCCTGTGCATCAGACTGACTGGAGTGATTTCATTCATGATTTCACCCTATAGCGGCATTTTGAGTTGAAAACTGCTGTTCACAAATGATCTCCATCAAACCTCACTGAGCTCGAGCTGTTTGCCAAGGAAGAATGGGCAAGAATTTCAGTCTCTCGATGTACAAAACTGATAGAGACATACCCCAAGCGACTTGCAGCTGTAATCGCAGCAAAAGGTGACGCAACAAAGTATTAAGTTAAAGAGGCCGAATAATATTGCACGCCCCACTTTTCAGTTTTTGACTTTCCACAAAAATGTAAAATAACCAATAAATTTCGTTCAACTTCACAATTGTGTCCCACATGTTGTTGATTCTTCACCAAAAATTTATATTTGGTATCTTTGTTATGTAGGAAAAGGTTGAAAAGTTCCAGGGGGCCGAATACTTTCGCAAGGCACTGTATCTGCAGATAGTGTTTCTGGAGGTGATGTTTTGCCTTTGTTTTTCAAGGGTCTCCAATGTTCCTTTTCACTCATTAAAGGGAAACTATTAGTAAATTCATGGTGTCTGAACCACAGGCAGCGCCAACCGGAGCCTGGCTGTGGAATTGCGGCGATGTATGATTTAGGCCGGGGTCACACTTGAGAGTTTGATGCGAGATACTCATGCAGCAATACCCAGCACTGCCGCAGGCACTTGGGACCGGAGCTCTCAGCTGCATAGAAATACATACTGCCGCACATTCCGGTCTGAGTGCCGGCGGCAGTGCCAGGAGAGACTCGCAAGTAAGTGCGACCCTGGCCTTAGGCCGGGGTCACACTAACCTGCGCAAAATACGGTCAGAATTTAACATGCGTAATACGGATGACAGACCCCTAAACAGTGCGCCGTATGTCATCCGTAATCAAGGTGTGGTCGCGTATTTTGCGCATGTCAGCATCCGTATGTAATCCGTATGGCATCCGTATGGAGAGATTTTCTCGCAGGCTTGCAAAATGGACATATAATGGAGCCCTATGACAGTTTTAATAAAGAAATGAAAGAATAGATATAGACACATAGAATATATATATATATATATATGCATTCTATGTGTGTATATCTATTCTTTCATTTCTTTATTAAAACTGTCAGTGTGAGTTTACTGTATAGCGCACTGAATTGCCGGCTTTGCTAAAAGACACCGGGTGCGTATTTCTCGCAAGTCACATGTGTGGTCCGTGTGTAATCTGTATTTTTTGCGCACCCATAGACTTGCATTGGCGTATTACGGGCGTAGTACGCTGACAATCGCAGCAAGCTGTGATTGGCACGGACCGTAGAATACAGATGAGAAATATACGGCTGGTGCGAGGAACCCCATAGAGAATCATTGGTCCGTGTCTAATGCGTGCTTTTTGCGCCTCTCACTCTCCCGTATTCCTCGCCAGTGTGACCCCGGCCTTACTCTGAAACACTCCTGCATTTCAGTGAAAACGTAATTTGAAAAACAGTCCAGGGACTATAGAGAGCAATGTGTTGTCATGTGTGTACATAGAGGGAGACTCTGCTCTAGTTGACAGGTCTGTCTTTATGTACATGGGAGAGACCTGCTAATCAACTGGAGTGATGTGGGGAGAACCTGGCCTAGGGGCACCACCAGACTAGTCACTTTTTTCCCTATAGTCCCGACCAGAGGTGTATCTAGATTTTCTGGCGCCCGCAGCAAGAATTCAGTTTGGCGCCCCCCTCACTCCAAGCACATATGCTATTTGCACATTAAGTCACGTGCCGACGAACTGCTCACCCTAATTCAATGTTCAGTGAAAAACTGAGAGAAGTAGGAAGAGAATCTCCTTGTCACATAACAGCGCAAGTATGAATATCACATGTGAGTGAAGCGGCCATGTGATGACTGCTGGAACCAGAAAATGGATCCTGACATTGAGACGCTGTTTGGATTGGCTGCAGGGCTTCACGTTATAATTAAAGGGTGCGTTCAGGTTTGAGATGAAAATCTGCAGTCACTATAGGTAGGTGCAGGTTTCTGAATTCTCACAGTGCAATGACTGCACAATTTTAGGATTTTCCCTTGCATATGTATGTGATTTGGATACTTCTGGCCACATTCCGACTAGACGTGTCCAGCCTCACTCAATTCATTTTCATTGTGTGAGGCCACGCATGTCTGGTCAGCACGTGACCACATGTTTGCAAATCCCCAGCACCAGAGATTCCTTACAGTGTGCAATGTGCTGTGTGAGAATTCAGAAGTCTGCAGTCGCATAGAATGACTTAAGACTCCTCACAATTTGGACAACCCCTTTAATGCTCCTAACATAAAAATATGAGCATTAGTATCCCAAAAAAACACTAATCCGTGTACCTTATAGATACCGTTGTCTCTGGAGTCGTTCTTTCTTATCTTCTTCATCTTGTCCTGAATCAATGATGAGTTTTGTCATCCACAGCCATCTCTGCAGACTTCCATCTTCTGTATTGTGCAGCACATCCCCCACACAACGCCCTTTAGGCTATGTGCACACATGCGGAATTCCCGCAAAAAACTAGCGTTTTGCAAGCGTAATTAGCTTGCAGAATGCTAGCGTTTTCCAAGCGATCTGTAGCATCACTTGGAAAACTGATTGACAGTTTGGTCACACTTGTTAAACATAGTGTTTGACAAGTGTGACCAACTTTTTACTACTGAGGCCGCCTATGCAGCATCAGTAGTAAAAAGATATAATGTTAAAAATAATAATAATAAAAAAATGTGATATTCTCACCTTCCGTCGTCCCCCGCAGCGCTCCCAGACCTCAGCGATGCCTTGCGTCATCGCAGGTCATTGTCGCAGAGCATCACTGGGAATGGGAGTTGGCAGGAGCATCACTGAGGCCTGGGAACGCTGCGGGGGACGCCGGAAGGTGGGAATATCACGATTTTGTATTTTAATCCTTTTTTTTTTTTAAACAGGGTCATGGTACCCAGGGCATGGAGTCTCCTCTCCTCCAGACCGTGGGTACCATGCGCACATTTTCCGCTTACCTTGCGCATTCCTATGTGTGCGGAATCCCCGCGATTCCGCAAAAAGAATGAGCATGCTGCATATTTTTCCGTGATGGGATTCCGCCGTGGAAAAATATGCAGCATGTGCGGAATGCCATTGAATACAATGGGTTGCTTATTGTATGCGTTTTCACAGCGGTTTCGCGGCAAAAACGCATAAAAACCGCAACAAGTGCACATAGCCTTAAAGATAGCAGTGTCATTATAATGCTTCCAAATAAAAATATTTGCCCTGCGCTAAGCACCTGAAAAAATAGTTGCCCCTCACTATATTCCAATCATAAAATATGACCCCACTCTGTCCATCTTATGGTACACTCTCTCCACACTGCTCCCTCCTTTTGAAACTGGGCCCCCTCTTAACACTGTTCTCTCATACGGAGTCCCTCCTATAAGGCCCAATTTCTAAACTGTGGCCCCCTCATCATCCCCAACCTCCCCCTCGCTCGGTATACTGTCACGTCCTGGCTGTGCCCTTTCACTGTTGCCCTATGCTACACCCTACACACTTCTCTGTCTCTTTTCTGTACACACTCACACTTTTTTTTTTTTTTCCCCATACTGTCTTTTCGCACATTTCTCCCTCCCTCCTCATACATTTACCCTCTCTCTTTCCATACTGCCTCCTCACACACCCCTCCGACTCCCCATACTGTGTCCGAACCCATCCCCAGCCCATACCTTCCTTCTCATTGCCTTCAAATTTCTCTTGCTCCCCATATTGTCTACTCCTGTCACCTCCTTGCCTCTCAAATCATACCCTGTTACATGAAATCTGACCCATCCCTGTTACACACTCACACACACACACGCTCCACTAAGGTGGAGAACTTAACCACTCATCTACGCCTCTGCAGTGTAGGTGAGTGAAGTCTGCAGCATGTTCACATGACATGATGACACTGCTGATGTCGCTGTGACCCGGTGGTCAGAGCTTCAATTGTACTCACCACGTTTGTTAGATGCAAGTACTATTGAACACTGGGAGCTGGCGTGCTGCAGTTTCTCTGTGCCGGCTGTCAGCTTGATAGCTGGCTCAGAGAACTGCTGACTCCTAATCCGAGAGGGAATGTAGCGGCCAAGGGAGACAACTCGGACCGCCACATTAGGCGGCTCGACTGCGCCCCGGTTACATGCCCCGGCAGCATTCCCCCAGATATGCCTCTGGTACTGACTAACTTTTTATGTTTTCTTTAAAATGTCTGTGTTTAGGGTAAAACATATCTGGTTGCAATCCCACAGCCAAGCTCTGATTTGTGACACCCGTGGTAAAAGTAGGATTATTAGTCACACTAAAGCTGTATGATCATCTTAATTGTCTGTTGCCAGATTGTATATCCATGAGACTTGCATGTACACTGAGAAAAACTACTTGTGATTGATCACACAATCACGAGCAGAAAATCTGATTTATTGAGGAAAAAGTACATTATATAGATTATCACTTTTTACTCTTCGCCACAACAGCACCCACTTGGAGAGAGGGATCCGCCCATAGGAACAGGAAGCCTACAGAGATAAAAGAGGGCGGTCCGCCTCTCCTTCTCTGTTGGGTTCCTGTAGGAACCACAGGATTTTCTACAGAAGACATACCTGGGCCAGGGAACCGCCTGTGCAGTATCTGTGCGAAAGGCAGGGGTTCCGGTCCAGAAGCAGCGACGGGGGAGTGCTGGAATCCAGCTCCCTCCTTGACTGGGTCAGCGGCAGCGCAATAAGAAACGCCGGTACCGGGTGAGGCCGGCCGGGCGTTTTCTGATCAGACACACGCCACCGGGATTTTGGGGAAAGAGCCATCCCGGTCCGTGTGGGAGTGCAGAACCCAGGGCGGTAAATCTCCGGCGTTCCTGGGGCTTCAGCGTCTAGGAGGACACACATGCAGCACTGACAGGAGGTAAGCAGGAACTTCCGGGTTACCGGAGGTTCCTCAGTGCACAGCGCAGGCGTGGTCTCATAGAGCCGCGCGAGACTAGGCATGAAGGAACACTCCCCGCCCCCTCCAGGAAGAATGGAGAAAAAAAAATAAAAAGTTGGTTTAATGTTGCTGCGCCGGCGGCAGTAATCCAGGCCGGTCGCATGCTAATTAGCCGCACCCACAGGCAGGCGCACCTGGGGGGGGGGGGGGAGGTACCCGGTAATGAAGGGGGCTATAAGAAGACAGTGGGGATTTGGATAGAGCATGCAAGCATGTCTTCCCCAAGACAGGACACGCATCCCCAGGCAGGTGATACAGCGGCAGCCAAGGATCACTCATGTCGAGGCTCCTCGGATAGAAGCCACGCCAACAAGCCTCCTTCTCAGCCTCCTGTACCGGTACCTACAGCTTCTCTGGGTGAGTGGACGACTCTCTGCCTATCAAGCTGTTAAATCTCTCTCGCTCTCACTCTCTCAGAGGCTAAGAGGAAAGAAAAATCCAAAAATAAGGAATGTGCCCTCTGTAGGCATCCTCGACCGCAGGGGTCCCCAACCGCCGGTCTGCGGCCCAGCACCGGGCCGCCGCAGTGCCCTTGCCGGTCCGCGGACACAAGGGGAGCCAGGGGCGGTCAGTGGCGTAGCGGGGGCTGGGGCGGCGCGCAGCAGTTCTTAGCGGCGGCCAGGGAGCGATCAAGCAGCTCCGCTGCCTGCAAGATGGAGTAGCAGGAGCGGAGCTGCAAGGACCCGTCCACTGTGTCCAGCTTCCTGCCCGCCGCCCGCGCTTCCTGTCTCTGACTGACACAGAGAGGAGCGCTGCCGCTGCTGTGTCAGAGCGAGGAAGCGCGGGCGATGCTGCGGACAGGTGAGAGGAGAGAGGTGGTGTATGTGTGTGTGTTGGTCTGTGTTTGTGTAGCCTGGCCCTGGAGGAGATGGGGACATGAGGAGAAGGCCATGAGGGGAGTGATGGAGAGACAGCAATGATGGGGAGTGATGGGGTGAAGGCAATGATGGGGAGAAGGGAGTGATGGGGTGAAGGCAATGATGGGGTGATGGAGCACTCATTCAAAACCTATGGTGAGTTGAGTCACATTATAAATGTTGTTTAATTATAAGTATGCACTGCTAAACTACAACAGTGTCCATAGCCCTGCCCCCTTATGACCAAAGCCCCGCCCCTGCCACACCTCCATCCCCGCCCTGCTGGGCCATGGAAGAATGGTCTTGCTTGAAACCGGTCCCTGGTGCAAAAAAGGTTGGGGACCACTGCTCTACCGGACTCTTATACAAAGAGGCTATGCAAAAAATGCATTAATGAAACCGCAAAGCAGGCTTCAACATCAGCCACAGATATAAGGGCTATAATAAGGGAGGAATTACAAGCCCTAACCCAGTCTAGCAGCATACCTAAAAAATCTAAGACTAACAAGCCGACTGCAGTAAGCTTCGATACGGATGAGGACGAGGCAATAGTCTCGGACAGTTCCCATACATCCACATCATCATCTTTCTCTTACAGTTGGCCTTACCAGCGGAAGACGCATGTATTCTAAAAGAACCACTGGAACGGAAAGCGGATGCCTCACTAAAGAGTGCATGGGAGGCAGCTGCGGGCATGTTTAAACTGGCAATAGCCAGTACGTGCACAGCTCGCTCTATGCTGGTCTGGATTGATCAACTAGACCAGCAAATAGAGCAAAAAATCTCCAGAGACAAGCTACGAGCTGCTATACCACTAATTCGTGGCGCAGCGGCATATATAGCGGATGCTTCATCCAATTCGCTACGCATGGCAGCCAGAACAGCAGGCTTGCTTAATAACGCCAGATGTAGCCTGTGACTTAAAAGCTGGAAAAGTGACACCCAATCCAAGGCAAAGCTCTGTGCCATACCTTGTGAGGGTGAGTTTTTGTTTGGGAAAGCTTTAGATGAAATCCTTACCAAAGGAAAGGAAAAAAGGGTTCCCTAACCCCTCTCTCCCATTTTATAGGAGGGCGTTTAGGAGACGACCATTTGGCAGGGGAAGACCAGCAGAGAATCAAAATCGCTGGACCCCGAAGGAAGAAAAAGGCAAAGGATGCCCTCCAAGCCCCATGGCGGTTCAAGCTTGCATATGCATTTCCCCCAATCATACTAGTACCGCAGGTGATCAGGAAGATCTGGGCAGAGAAGGCACAAATAATCTTGATAGCGCCATTCTGGTCCAGGAGGCCATGGTTCTCGTGTCTCCAGGCAATGTCAGTGACAGACACTTGGGTGCTTCCTTCAATCCCCAAGCTCCTCTCGCAGGGGCCATTCTTCCATCCTCAAGTGGACAACCTCCACTTGACGGCTTGGAACTTGAAAGGGAAATGTTGAGAGCAAGAGGATTCTCGGAGGGGTTAGTCAATACTCTCCTGCAGAGTCGAAAGTTAGCTACAACAAAAATTTACACCAGAATATGGAGAAAATTCCTAGAATTCCATAAGGCTCCCGACTCCGAAATTCCGATAACATCAATCCTACAGTTTCTACAGAAAGTCCTAACGCTTTCCCTTTCTGTTAACACACTAAAAGTCCAAGTCTCTGCCCTAGGAGCCCTTTATAGTTATAACGTGGCAGGCAATAGGTGGATAGCCAGGTTCATCTCGGCCTGTGAGAGGAGCGAACCAGTACACATACCTAGAGTTCCTCCTTGGGACTTGAATCTGGTACTAGAGGCCCTTACACGTCCTCCCTTTGAACCATTAGACTCAATATCCCTTAAGCACCTATCTCTCAAGACAGTACTACTAGTGGCACTAACCTCAGTCAGAAGAGTTAGCGACATACATGCACTCTCGATAAAGCCCCCTTTTTTGTTGACATTCCAGGATCAACTAGTATTAAAAACCAGACCCTTCATACTTGCCAAAAGTGGCCGGGAAGTTTCATAGGTCACAAGAAGTTCACCTCCCCTCATTTTTTAGTAACCCTTCTACTCCAGAGGAAGAAAAGTTCCATACTCTAGATGTTAGAAGGGCAGTATTACAATACATTGAGAGGTCTAGTAGTTGGAGGAAGAGTAGGGCTCTATTTGTTTCCTTCCAGGGCCAAAAGAAGGGATATGAGGTCACAAGGGGTGCTCTGTCTCGGTGGATCAGAGATGCGATCAGTCTGGCATACGCAGAGAGCAATGAAGATCCTCCGGAAGGTATCAGGGCACACTCCGCCAGAGCTATGGCTTCCTCGTGGGCAGAAAGGGGAGACGTCGCAATCGAGTCTATATGTAAGGCTGCAACTTGGTCTACGCCCTCTACCTTTTATAACCACTATAGGCTTGATTTATCATGCTCGTCTGACCTAGCCTTTGGTAGAGCGGTGGTCCCTCCCAGGTGAAGGTCTCTGAAAGTCTCTCCAAGTGGGTGCTGTTGTGGCGAAGAGTAAAAAGCCGGATTACTTACCGGTAATGCTCTTTTAATGAGTCCACAACAGCACCCGTTCACTAACTCTCACTAGAAGTTAACATAATGTGTATATACACCTTCTTAGATGTAAAATTAATAAAATTTAAATATTGAATAATATAATGGCCTAATAATTGGCGGTCCTCCGGGTACTCTGAAATCCAACTGACGAGGAGAGGCGGACCGCCCTCTTTTATCTCTGTAGGTTTCCTGTTCCTATGGACGGATCCCTCTCTCCAAGTGGGTGCTGTTGTGGACTCATTAAAAGAGCATTACCAGTAAGTAATCCGGCTTATCATATTGATCATTGGTAAAACCTTCTAATTTCTCCACCCTCAGGAGGACTTTAGTTAATATTCATTAGGTTCTATGATTCTGTACTTTTCCTAAGCATTACTTCATGCTTTATTAGCAGAGTGGACACGCTTCAATCAAATGCATATCCTTAACAGGATGAATCGAGTGACAGCTTCATAGCCTTTAATACTCAGACACTGTCCCCTGTATGGTTACTGGATAGTTTCTGGGTGACCCGTCAGCTGGAAGATTATCCATACAACTGCTCATGCTGAACTTTAGAGACCAGGTCCCACCACTGCAGAGCATAGTCTTACTTTGTGGTACTTGTGTACTTTATTACTCTTACTTCGCTCACTTTAACCAAAAATGGCACTTCCTTTAAAGTGTTAGGATACTAACCTTGTTTCCTTATCTTTACTGACACTTTCTGGTTCCCCTGCTACATTTCTCTGTACCCTTTGGCCTAATGTGTGGTCAGTCGGGATGATCACCTGCAGATGACTGCATTGCAATGATCACAAATTTCCCAACATAAAGCACAACTCTTAACCCCTTAACGACCGCCGATATGCCTTTTAATAACGGCAGATAAGGGTACTTATTCCCCAGCGCAGCTTTTTATTGTCTGTGAGAAATAAGGTTACAGTGCCCCCAGCGTCAGAAAATCTCCAGGGTCTCTGCTACCGGTGGGTGATTCAGGTAGTTTTTTTACTGTCCCCAGTGTTGCAATCGCTGTTATTCACCGAACAACGGCAACCGCAGAAAAAAATCAGATTTCCCATTTATTTCTTCCTTTGAAATGGGGTCCCCGAGCCCCCCCCCCCCCCCCCGGAACCTTTGGCATCTATCAGTTCTGGCCCTTGGCATCTTCTTCCGGGATGAAAATGGCTGGCGCATGCACAGTGTTCCCGCCGAGATCTTCCGGTTGGTAGCCGGCAACAATAGGAGACTTTTCCAATTGGTTCATTTTGATCACTGTGATAGACCCTATAAAAGTGATCAAAATTAAAAACATAGTAAGTCAAACTCTCCTTTATCACCCCCTTATTTAGGTAAAAATAACAAATGTATTTTTCTATTTGGGTTGGGGATAGGGTTGGGTTGGAATTAGGGTGTCCTGGTATGCCTAGGTTACTTTAGGCAAAAACCCCGGGACCCCTGCGATGTCCCTCAGACTAGGGGGACCCTGTCTGTCCCTCTACCCAGGGTTTACACTGAAGGTGTGCCTGCCTGAGCCTCCACCCTGTCCCTGTCTCCTGTCCAGCCCTAAGCTGAACCCACCACCCTCCACCCAGTGAGGGGACCAGACACCAGACCCCACAAATACGTATGGACAGGGGTAAAAGAAACACCACACAGTTAATACACAAGGGAATACAATAATGTGCAAGGGCAACCAAATATATATATATATAACAGATTGGAGAAAGAACCACTGAGGGATATACTGCACCAGATATCAGACGCTCCAACACCACCACTGCTGACCAGTATTGCTAGCACTAGGCTAAAGCTATAGTCGGCGACGCCCATAGTCAGGACGAACTATTTAAAGACCAAGGGCGTGGCCCAGCCCTCAGCCAGCATGACAACCTGGTTAACCCTATCCCGACTGGAACAGAATACCCAACAGGGTATTACCTCTGTCTGCCGGACACCCTGGTGTGAACAGTGTCCGACATGACATAGGGTTAGGGTTTGGATTAGGGTTAGGGGTGTGTTGGGGTTAGGGTTGGGGCTGTGTTAGGATTGGAGTAGAATTGGGGGGTTTCCATTGTTTAGGTATATCAGGGGGTCTCGTAATGTGACATGGCACCCGCCATTGATTCCAGCCAATTTTGCATTCAAAAAGTCAAACGGTGCTCCCTCCCGAGCCCTGCCATGTGCCCAGTGTCTTTCCCCCACATACTGGTTATCAGCGTACTCAGGAGAAATTGCACAACAAATTTTGTGGTTCATTTTCTCCTGATACTCTTGTGAAAATAAAAAAAGTTTGGTTCCAAAGTAATTTTTTTTGTGAAAAAGTAAAATGTTCATTTTTTCCTTCCACATTGCTTTAGTTCTTGTGAAGCACCTGAAGGGTTAATAAACTTCTTGAACGTGATTTTGTTCACCTTGAAGGGTGCAGATTTTAGAATGTTGTCACTTTTGGGTATTTTCTTTTATATTGAACCCCCAAACTTTCTTCAAATGTGTGATTTAAAGTAGAAATGTGGGAAATGTTATTTATGAACTATTTTGTGCGATATGCCTTTCTGATTTAAGGGCACAAAAATTGAAAGTTTGAAAATTGCAAAATTTTCAAAATTTTTGCCAAATTTCCATAAATAAACGCAAGTCATATCATAGAAATTTTAGCCCTAACCTGAAGTACAGTATGTCAAGAAAAGACAGTCTCCGAATCAGTGGGATCTATTGAAGCATTCTAGAGCTATAACCTCATAAATGGCAGTGGTCAGAATTGTTAAAATTTGCTTGGTCATTAAGTACAAAATTGGTTTTGTCATGAAGGGGTTAAAAAAACATTCATTAAGGTTATGTTGAAATTTAGCTCTGTTGTACTTTGTTGACGTTATGCTCAAAATTTACCCTGATTGCATGTGATTTTAAAGTCTAACTCTGGGGTCTCAAACTCTGCTGGGTATATGGGCCGCACATTGAAAAAATTATTTTATTTAATGGTGTACACAGTTCTTGTTATGGTACAATTTACAATTAGCATCATATAGTAATCCTGGCAAACATCTTGTAGTAATGTCCTGATCATGTAGTAATGCCCTATTCTGGCCCAAATTCTTGTAGTGATGTCCCCATATTGTAATAATGTCCCCATTCTGTTGTAATGCCCCATCCTGGTCCCCAACATGTAGTAATGTGTGCAAATCCTAGTCCTCATTTTGTACAAATACCCCATCCTGGTTTCCTTCTTGTAGTAATGTTCCCATCCTCGTCTTCATCTTGTAATAATGCCCCGTTCTGGTTCCCATATTGTAGTAATGTTCCCATAGTGTAGTAACATCCCCATTTGTGCCGTTATGTCTTATGTGCCATACACCTAAGAGAAAAAAAAAAAAGAGCTGTTTATCACCTGTCCTCCATTCCCTTAGAGCCCTCTTTTCTGCACGTGGCCCCCAGGCATTGTAGACCCCTTGGCGATCGCAGGTCGATCCAGGGTTCTGCTGACGACAGTGCTTTATTTCAGTTGGACGCACATTAAATTGAAATGTATTGCTGCGTAGACAAGCTCTCTGCACAGCAATACCAATGCCAGCAACTGACATCGGCTCGGTGGCGTATGACAACGCTGCCAGGTGCCGCCATGCTGACTTCAGCTCCTGGCCTCTTAGGGTGTGTGCACACGCTGCGGAATGCTCTGCGGATTTGGCCGCGCGGATTTTGTAAAATCTGCAGGTAAATCTGCAGGTCAAAAGACCTGCGGTTTTACCTGCTGATTAGCCTGCGGTTTTGCCCTGCAGTTTTTCATCTCCACAATGGAGGAGATGGCAAACCGCAGCGGAATCCGCAGAAAGAATTGACATGTCGTTGGTATGTCGGTCAAAGAAAGATTTACAAATTTTTTTTTTTTTTGGGCTTACAAATAGACACACAATGTTGATATATAGAAGGGCCTTGTACAGTATGCTGCAGATTCTTACAGGGCGCCACAGTAGTAATGGCTCTGCCCCATGTGGGGATGGAGTGGCTGGGTTATGCTTGCAGGGTTCTGCGTCTCTCATACAATAAAGCATAAATGGTTAGGTGGGCAGTTATGAAGGTACCTTTCACACACGGATCAAGCAGCCGCACCAAGTCTCAGCTCATGGCTTGACCCCATTCCTGGCTGTTGCCCCCTAACCACAAACCTTACAACTAGATTGGGACAAATAAGGAATTTGGTGGGAAAATAGCAGTAAGGATCCACCTGAGGTGAATGAAAGCCCATACTGATTCCTAGTTCACATTCACAGGTAATGTCTTACCAAGATTACGTTCTCCAAACTGTAGAGCAACATGGTCCATGTAAATATCTATGGTATTTTTTTACCTAGTTTTGTGTTTTCATTCGTGACCCTACAGATGACTTACCAGTGTACTTTCGTGGAATTTGATGTCTAGTTAAATGATAGAAGGGCAGCTGTAGCATTGAGCGTCTTACTGTAAAGTGGTGTTGTAATCTCTGGTTACTTCCCTTTCTCATTGATTTGTTCCTTCTAGTGTACACACATTTGGGGAAACGGTAACCAATTCACTTCTTGTAGACAGCATGACTTGACAGATTTTGTGGCAGTCGCCCAAAGTAATGAGAAAATTGCTTTGTGTATTGCCCGCTTTCAGTGTGGGTGATTTAATATTTAGTTTCTGTAGATAGTAGGGCTCTGTAATTGGGATTTCTATGGTTGCAGATCATCATGGTTCTTAGGATTTCTCATATTTAATAGATCGTTACATAGAACGCACTGTCGATTTGCTTTTGTTTGGCTGTGCAGTTTTCTTTTTTTAACGGGCTTGATCTCGAGCCATGATGACTTGATGAACGACCTCTAGGAAGATCACTCTTGTCTAAGCCTAAGGGTACCGTTAAACCTAGCGATGCACCAGCGATCCCGACCAGCGATATGATGCGGTCAGGATCGCTGGTACATCGCTAGGTGGTCGCTAGTGAGCTGCCACACAGGCACGGGGGTCGCTACTTACCTGTCAGACGTGGCGATCCTGCGTCCTCCCGCCCGGCTCCACGCGTCGCTCGTCGGTGCCACAGGAAGCGCCGCAGGAATTGACCGACGAGGAATGGTCCAGGAGCTTCTCGCGCGATCAGCGATAACCAGAGGGGGAGCCGGTCGGAGGAAAGTATCACATGCAGCGATAGCGCTGCAACGTCACAAAATCGGTGACTTTACAGCGATATTGCTAGCGATATCGCAGTGTGTAACGGGGGCTTAAATAGGTCCATCAGAGTCTTCGCCGCTGGTATCTAGATAGTATCAAGCAAGACATCTGGTTGCTCCCCTTCCGCTTTGTCATGATCCTTCTTTTCTTCTGACCATTATGCCTTTCTCCAATGATTTCTCTCTTCGTTTCAGATCAGATTACCGTAATTATTTTTATACTTCGGGCATTTCTGAACGTGACAATACAAAATGTGTATTTTTATTTATTTTTTTATTTTGAATGGAGCATCGGAGTGGAGCAGAGTTTGAAATATTCATTACTCTTAAGAGGGGGCACATGTGACCACCTGGTGGCTGACACTGTACGCTCTACTTAATAACAATGAATACTCACTGCCCTCAGCGCACATAGTTCCGGTGTGGAAAGCAGTGAGTATTTCGGCAGCTGTGCTTTGCTTGTAAGCAGCGCATGATGTCCCTGCTATGCATTGCTTACAAGCATAAAGCAGCTGCTGGAATCGGAAAAAGATGCTGCGAGGGAGCACAGGAAGGCAGGTATAATGGTTTGGATTTTTTATGTTTAGTATTCTGATGGATGAATACAACGATGGGGATGGGGGCCATGCATACAAGGATGGGGGCCACGCAGACCAGGATGGGGATGAGGGGACAATGCATACCCACCCGGTTTATACTCGAGTCAATAAGTTTTCCCAGTTTTTTTAGGTAAAATTAGGTGCCTCGGCTTATACGCGAGTATATGCTATATATCTATCTGTCATATATTAATAATGAAACATGATTTGAGACCATCTGGGACATGTGTGCCTAAATTATAGATCCTAAAGGCTTCTCTAGTAATTAGTCGTCTCCTGTAGTCACGTTCCCTGCTACTTCTTTTGACTTTCTCAGTACCAAAGACTTGAAAAGATGAAGTTTGTCAGTGATGTGAGTAATAAAATGGTTAGAATCATGTGGTACAGTGCGACTGATATTAGTAACACTGACTATATCTGGAATGTGATCTGAAATGCGAACATTGCGTTTACGAGGAGTGCATCCCGCATACATCTTGTGATTAAATGAACAATATATCACAAATGACATTGCTCACAAATGACATTGAGTGTTACAGTTGGTATGAGGTCATATTTATTTATATTCGCTTATATAGCGCCATTAATTCCACAGTGCTTTACTGGGGCTCACAATCTAGATTCCCTATCAGTATATCTTGGAGTGTGGGAGGAAACCCACGCAAACACAAACTCCTTGCAAATGTTGTCCTTAATGGGATTTGAACCCAGGACCCTCAGTGCTAATCACTGAGCCATTGCGTCTCTGGTTCCTCATTTTTTACTCCGTGTTCCCTATGTGTTAAAAATGGGTATTTAGTCAAGTCATGTAGATTTACCAAACTTCTAGGGGCAATAGCCAGAAATTTCATATGCCTGTAGGATGTCTATTTTTATCCATACTCTTTATTTGTATATTCAAATATATGCATATAACATGCCATGATTATACATGCATTAAACGCTCTGGCTTGGACAGGGAGATATCAACCACTCATCTCGTATGTATATTAACCTCTCGTCCCCATCCTGGTGTGCACGGCCTCCTTGTCCCCGACCTGGTGTGCACGGCCTCCTTGTCCCCGACCTGGTGTGCATGGCCCCTTCGTCCCCGTCCTGGTGTGCACGGCTCTCTCGTTCCCATCTTTGTATTTATTGCCCCCATCAGAAAAACATATAAAAAAAACAAAACAAAAAAACATCTTGCTTACCGTCCCTGCACTCCCTTGCAGCATCTTGTTCCGGTGCCAGCAGCTACCAGGTGATCGCGCTACTTAAGGGAATGAATATTTACTGCGCTCCACTCTTATGGGAGTGGAGAGAGGTGAATATTTATTTCTCTTAAGTAGCATGCACCCGTGATTGCCCGGCTGCTGTTGTAAGTCAGTGGCTACGGCTGACACTGTGTGTGCTATTACAGTGAAATGAATATTCACTGCCAGCGCAATGAATATTCATTTCTCTAAAACAGCGGGCACAGCAGTTCGCTGCAGCAGCCAGCTCCTGTCTCCCGTGACCTGCTGCTCCACCGCTCCCCCTCCATCTTCTGGGTCAGTGACTCGAGTATAAGCCGAGGAGGGGCATTTTCAGCACAAAAAAGTGCTGAAAAACTCTGCTTATGCTCGAGTATATACGGTATTTTAATAATGTCATTGGTCCACAGGAATTGTTTCCAAAGTGCATAAGGCGATGTGGAATTAATGGTGCTACATAAGTAAGTAAAATATATAATAATGTCTTAATTACATTTTGAACTGAGGAAAGGTCCACTTGCTATCTTCTTAGGGTATGTGAACACAGTGCGGATTTGCGTTTGCGGATCCACTGCAGATCTGCAAGTCATGTACAGTACAATGTTAATCTATGGAAATTAAAAACCGCTGTGCACATGCTGCGTAAAAATCCACGCGGAAATGCTGCTGGTTCATTTCCGCAGCATGTCAATTCTTTGGGCGGGAGGGGGGGGGGGAGAGTGTGGGTGGTGACTGTGTGCGTGTATGGGCGTGTGTGTGTGTTTGTGTGGTTTGCGGGGATCGTCATCGGTTGTGCGGGGGGGGGGGGGTTTGGGGGGAGTCTGCGGTGGTGTGTGTGTATGCAGGCACCGTCCGGTGGGACTACCCTGACAGTGAGTGACACATTAGCCGATGATGGTACAGTAGTTGTCCCATCATCCGGCTAATGTGTTGAATGTAAAAAAAACATACAGAAAACACATAACATAGAGTACAAACTCACCAATTGCCTAATCCCCAAAGCCATCAATCACCTGTAATAAAGATAAAATAGTAAACCAACCTATACTCGCCTTTGCGCTGTAGTCCAATTAATAACGAGGGTCCCACGACGATCTCCTCTATAGAACAGTGACATCAGGTGATGTCACTGCTCTACAGGGGCTCCAGCGGTGAAGTGACAGGCGGAGGTGTATCCCGCTGCAGCTGCCGGGAGAGAGGTCACTTCAGTTCATTCTCTCACCGACAATGCTGGGTGAGAAAATTCCCATGCAGTATTGCCATAAAGTGAGAGCCCGAACTCGGGTAACCTCAGTGATGCACTGCAGGAGGATTATCTCCTGTCAGTTCATCACTGGGAGGCCCTATAGAGCAGTGACAACATCACCTGATGTCACTGTTCTATAGGGAAAATTGTCATGGGACACTCGTTAATAACTTGCTTTGTGGGCCTCCACCATTGTTATATTCAGTCCTAGGCAGTCGATTAGAGGAACCCATGGCTGCTGTGTTTTGGCACAAGCTTACACGAGGCTTATAAAGCTGGTAAACTTGCCTCACTTGGCCTTTCCTAACCAATGATCGTGAATCACTCACAACCCTAACAGGCCAATTAAGGTCTTTAACCTTGGTCAAAGTTCTCTGAGCTCACAAATCTCCCAAGGGTGCACAAACATTTGCATCGGCCCATTTTCCTTATTGTACTTTTTTCAATTTAAAAAATTACTGTTAGATAATTTCCTCTTCAACTTGCTTAACCTTCATTTTGACCAGGGGTGCCTCAACTTTTACATGCCAGTGCATGCATCCTTTTACATATGTGATTTAGAATGTTCCTTTTTTTTTCACTTGTGTATCGCATATGTACCGGGATCACATATATGGGATAAGGGGAATTGTTATATTTCTATTTAGTATTGGTGCACTTTAAGTACCGTATATTATCGAGTATAAGCTGACCCAAGTATAAGTCGAGGCACCAAATTTTACCACAAAAAACTGGGAAAATTTATTGACTTGAGTATAAGCCTAGGGTGGGAAATGCAGCAGATGCTCCATACAAAATATGCCCCATATAATGCTTCATAAAGTTGATTCTTGGCCCAATAAGATGCTCTATACAAAATATGCCCCATATATTCTCTATAAAGTTGATTATTTGCCCCATAAGGCTAGTTTCACAATAGCTTTTTGAGCCGCAGTGGATGCTCGCTGTGAAGCTCCACCCCCTGCCGTGCCTCCTCCGGTCAGCTCCGCCTATTTGCGCATGACACTGCATGCGACCTGCGTACCCTATCTTTAGCTTTGGGTACCAGGTCGTGCTCAGGCAGGCTTTTGCCGGTGTATGCGACCTTTTGACGGTGCGCCGGCCGCACCAAAATGCAACACTATGCCTTTGGCGCAGGTCGGCGCACCGTCAAAAGTACGCATGCGCCGGCAAAAACATAACTGCGCACGGCCTGCGTACCCAATGCTAAAGATAGGGTACGCAGGTCACATGCAGCGTCATGCGCCCATAGGCGGAGCTGACGGAAGAGGCGCGGCAGGGGTCGGAGCTTCACGGCGAGTGTCCGCTGCGCTTCAAAACGCTAGTCTAACATGCCCCATACAATATGCTCCATAAAGTTCATGGTGGACCCCATAAGATGCTCGTATACCGTGTAATGCTGAGAAAAGACATACTCACCTCTTGTCGCTGCCCGCTACTCCTCAGCATCGCAGTCTCTCTGCAGTGACTATTCAGGCAGAGGGTGTACACTAATCATGTCATCGCGCCCTCTAACCTGAACGTCACAATCGGAGGACGCAGAAAACACAGCGCGGCGGTGAAACAGAGACAGGTGAATATCGCAAGTACTGGGGGCCTGACAAAGTGGCGGCACAGGCACCCTGCCCCCATAGCGCGCTGGTGTCCCTGCCTGCTCAGGACCCTGGCACTTGCCCTGGTGCCAACGCCGACCGCCGGCCCTGTCAGCAGTCACCGGAACACTCTCAGAGGCTGCAGGCACGTGCAGATGAACCAGCGAGACCGAGGAACACCTGTACTGCAGCGGTGGAGAAGTAAGTGGGACCGTGACTCGTGTATAAGCCGAGGGGGGTCTTTTCAGCGAAGAAGAAGAAGAAGAAAAAAAAAAAAAAAAAAAAGTGCTGAAAAAGTCTGCTTGTACATAAGTATGTGTGGTAACTAAATTTTTTACTTTTATTTTTCACTTGTCAATTAAGCATATATTTAATATGATCATATCACTCTGTATTATGGACTATCTTTGTAAATTTTTATTTCCTATTTATTTATTTTTTTTTATTTAATTTTTTATTTTTGTTTAATACCTGATCATGCCTTGCTACTCAGTTGGATGCTTCCTGGATCTAATCTACAGTACAGACCAAAAGTTTGGACATACCTTCTCATTCAAAGCGTTTTCTTTATTTTCATGACTATGAAAATTGTAGATTCACTCTGAAGGCATCAAAACTATGAATTAACACATGTGGATTTATATAATTAACAAAAAAGTGTGAAACAACTGAAAATACTGTATGTATTCTAAGTTCTTCAAAGTAGCCACTTTTTGCTTTGATTACTGCCTTGCACACTCTTGGCATTCTCTTGATGAGCTTCAAGAGGTAGTCACTGGAAATGGTCTTCCAACAGTCATGAAGGAGTTCCCAGAGATGCTTAGCACTTGTTGGCCCTTTTGCCTTCACTCTGCGGTCCAGCTCACCCCAAACCATCTCGATTGGGTTCAGGTCTGGTGACTGGAGGCCAGGTCATCTGGCGTAGCACCCCATCACTCTCCTTCTTGGTCAAATAGCCCTTACACAGTGTGGAGGTGTGTTTGGGGTCATTGTCCTGTTGAAAAATAAATGATGGTCCAACTAAACGCAAACCGGATGGAATAGCATGCCGCTGCAAGATGCTCTGGTAGCCATGCTGGTTCAGTATGCCTTCAATTTTGAATAAACCCCCAACAGTGTCACCAGCAAAGCACCCCCATACCATCACACCTCCTCCTCCGTGCTTCACGGTGGGAACCAGGCATGTAGAGTCCATCCGTTCACCTTTTCTGCGTCGCACAAAGACACGGTGGTTGGAACCAAAGATCTCAAATTTGGACTCATCAGACCAAAGCACAGATTTCCACTGGTCTAATGTCCATTCCTTGTGTTCTTTAGCCCAAACAAGTCTCTTCTGCTTGTAACCTGTCCTTAGCAGTGGTTTCCTAGCAGCTATTTTACCATGAAGGCCTGCTGCACAAAGTCTCCTCTTAACAATTGTTGTAGAGATGTGTCTGCTGCTAGAACTCTGTGTGGCATTGACCTGGTCGCTAATCTGAGCTGCTGTTAACCTGCGATTTCTGAGGCTGGTGACTCGGATGAACTTATCCTCCGCTGCAGAGGTGACTCTTGGTCTTCATTTCCTGGGCCGGTCCTCATGTGAGCCCGTTTCTTTGTAGCGCTTGATAGTTTTTACCGCTGGCCATAATACAAATTCTAACAGTCTATTCAGTAGGACTATCAGCTGTGTATCCACCAGACTTCTGCACAACACAACTGATGGTCCCAACCCCATTTATAAGGCAAGAAATCCCACTTATTAAACCTGACAGTGCACACCTGTGAAGTGAAAACCATTTCCTGTGACTACCTCTTGAAGCTCGTCAAGAGAATGCCAAGAGTGTGCAAAGCAGTAATCAAAGCAAAAGGTGGCTACTTTGAAGAACCTAGAAGAAAAGACATACAGTATTTTCAGTTGTTTCACACTTTCAATTATATAATTCCACATGGGTAAATTCATAGTTTTGATGACTTCAGAATAAATCTACAGTTTTCATAGTCATGAAAAAATAAAGAAAACTCTTTGAATGAGAAGGTGTGTCCAAACTTTTGGTCTGTACTGTACGTCTAACTGGTATCTAACTTGACTATGGATGCATCTCTGTAAGTCCCTCTCCAGTTGTTGGATGATGGATCATGCATACATAGCATATGCTTGTCTTATTGGTATTCGGAAGAAGGCGAATCAGCATTTTATCTAGTGCTTTATTTTATTTAATAAAAGTATTTTCATTAATATTGCTGGAATCTTTAATCCTGGGATAGCTACTTGTTGTTCACAGGTTCTATGGTTGTATAGTCATATTGCTAAGTGTCTAGCATTATTTGCCGGTTTTCTTTAAATGGATCCTCTGATTACAATGATATCTGGGTTGATGAAATCTGTCTTGTGGTTGTTGTTTAATCTTTCTTTTCAGTTAATGATATGCTCGTACTTTGGGGCAGCATGTGGGGGTCTTCATGTGGTCCTCTGGTTAGCTATTCATCTGCAAGGCTTCTTACAGTTCACTGATCTCTCACTGACCTGTCTCAACGTTTACTTAATGAGTATTACCGTATATACTCGAATATAAACCGAGATTTTCAGCCCATTTTCTTTGGGCTGAAAGTCCCCCTCTCGGCTTATATTCGGGTCATATACACCAGGGGGTCAGAGGCGGAGGGGGGGGCGGGGGTGTCAGGTCATACTTACCCGTCCTGGTTCTGTCTCTTTAGCCCCCAGCTTCTCTGCAATCTCCCTTCCTTCCTTCAGCTGTCACATGGTACCGCTCATTAAACTCATGAATATGCGCATATTCATGAGTTTTAATGAGCGGTGTCACGTGACCGCTGAAGGCAGGAAGGGAGATCGCGGAGAAGCTGGGGGCTGAAGAGACAGTGCCGGGATGGGTAAGTTAAGCGATACTCACCTGTCCTGCGTCCATGGCTGCTTGCTGCTGTCTGGCAGATGACAGATGACGTGCCAGACAGCAGCAAGCAGCCATGGACGCAGGACGTGTGAGTATCTCAGGTGCCAGCAGTGACACCGGCACCTGGCCCCCAGCGACGGAGAGGTGAGTGTGTCATTTTTTTTTTATTTTTAAATGCAGCAGCGGCAGCACATGGGACCATAATCTATGGAGCATCTTATGGGGGCAGCATATGGGGGGCATAATCTATGGAACATCTTATGGGGCCATAACCTTTATGGAGCAGCATATGGGGCATATTATTCTATGGAGCATCTTATTGGGCCATTATTAACCTTTGTGCAGCATTATATGGGGTGTATTTTGTGTGGAGCATCTTATGGGGCCATCATGAACTGTATGGAGCATTATATGGGGCTCCTGATTCAATATGGATATTCAAAAACATTTAACCTACTAATGTCTCAATTAATTTTACTTTTATTGGTAACTATTTTTATTTTTTAAATTCACCAGTAGCTGCTGCATTTTCCACCCTAGGCTTATGCTCGAGTCAATAAGTTTTCCCAGTTTTGTGGCAAAATTGGGGGGGGTCGGCTTATACTCGGGTCAGCTTATACTTGAGTGTCTACGATATGTATATCTTGGAGAAAAATAAATAAACCCTTCTGCAGGTGGGCACCTAAGTTCCTAAAAATGAAGAGAAAAAAAAAAAAAAAAAAAATCTGTTTGAAAGTGGTGCGATCGGTGATCCGATATTTGCTACTGCACAGGTGCCGGTGGCGCCATGTTTGGAGGAGACTTCTTTTTTCTCTATCAAGGTGGCGCCGCTGGTGCCTATGCAGATCACCAATAGCGCTGTTTTCACACTTTTTTTTTCTTTTTTTTTTTTTTCTTTTTAGGAACTTCAGGATTACATCAAACAAATGTGTATATAATTCATTACATGCTGCTCATTATGTATACTAGGGAGGAGGTCACTGAGGGATCACAAGACGAATTTTATCACCCAAGGTATCCTTTTAATCAGTATAACGGCGCCGACCTGACACTGTCTGTAGTTTACTGAGCACAATCTTGCTGCAGGTTCCCTTTAACACTCTAAGTTGCTTATATTCCGTTTGTGGATATATGTATATTACACCTGCATGCTGATGTGGAATTACATCACCTATAGATTTTTTTCAAAAAACAAGCATAAATTGATAGGTGAATATATACAGAAAATCTAAGTACATTCTATAATGTGAGATTATATACCATTCTATGTCTATATACATTGTACTAATAATTGTTCTGCCAGTTCTCAGCATTTACACAATTTTGAGTTTTCATATTTGGAGAAATTATTCAGACTGGATTTACAGAGGCGCCAGCCAAGGACATCTTAGATTACCAAGGCTTTAAATGATAACACACGCCTTTTTTATAAAGTAATTAAAACTTGTTGTCACCCAATTTACAGTAACAGACTAGAAACGGTTTGCTTTGGATAACCAGCTGATTACATGGAGTCTTGTTCCTAAATGTCATACATTTTACCATGGCTTGGTCCCCGATCCTGGAACAAGACATTGTAAAATGTAGGGAGCTGAGAGGCGGCAAGTGTAGTGATGGTAGAACTGACATGCAACATGACATTGCTTGTACAGCCAGACCACTTTCTCTTATCACACTGCTAAATGGGAGTCTTGGCTGCTCTCCATTATTTAGTGCTTCCTGCTTATTCCAGTCTTCTGTGCACTAATTTCCAATCACTATTGAGAAAATTGGTTAATGGCTTGGAGGAAATAAAAGGTGTGTTTTCTTTGTTGCAAAATATCCAACATAAATGTAGCCAATTTTATACTGAAACTAGCTGAGGAGCCCGGCGTTGCCTGGGCATAGTAACCAACTGTGGTTAGTTATAACAAATTATAATGATTATATTGCACATAAAAACATTTCACATCATATATTCTACACTACAGATTTGCAACACAAATTAACTAAACGATTACCCAAGTATCCTCTCCTGTGTGATACTTTCTGCTGAGCTGTGTATCTAATCCTATTGTGTGTTACTGACTGCTAAGCCGTGTATCTAATCCTATCCTGTGTGATGCTGACTGCTGAACCGTGTATCCAATCCTATTCTGTGTGATACTGACTGCTGAGCCGTGTATCTAATCCTATCCTGTGTGATACCGTCTGCTGAGCCGTGTACCTAATCCTATTCTGTGTGATATCATCTGCTGAGCTGTGTATCTAATCCTATCCTGTGTGATACTGACTGCTGAGCTGTGTATCTAATCCCATCCTGTGTGATACTGTCTGCTGAGCCGTGTATCCAATCCTATTCTGTGTGATACTGTCTGCTGAGCCATGTATCTAATCCTATCCTGTGTGATACTGACTGCTGAGCCGTGTATCTAATCCTATTCTGTGTGATACTGACTGCTGAGCCGTGTATCTAATCGTATTCTGTGTGATACTGTCTGCTGAGCCGTGTATCTAATCCTATTCTGTGTGATACTGTCTGCTGAGCTGTGTATCTAATAGACGATAACACCATAGAAATGATAAGAATAATAGGCCTCAGTAACCACAACTGTCTACAAAGAAAATTGTTGCTGATAGCAACCAATCACAGCTCATTTTTCATCTTTTAAACAGCTCTGGGACAGCGTGGCGAGTTTTGAGTGGCGACTTTTATGTGGCGAGGTTGGTGTATGTGTGGTGAAATGTGTGCTGAGGGTGGTATATGTGTTGAAGCACGTGGTAGTGTGTGGCGCATTTTGTGTATGTGTTCATATGTGTGGTGAGTATCCCGTCAGGGCCCCACCTTAGCAACTGTACGGTATATACTGTTTGGCGCCATCGCTCTCATTCTTTAAGTCCCGCTTGTTCACATCTGGCAGCTGTCAATTTGCCTCCAACACTTTTCCTTTCACTTTTTCCCCATTATGTAGATAGGGGCAAAATTATTTGGTGAATTGGAACGCGCGGGGTTAAAATTTCGCCTCACAACATAGCCTATGACGCTCTCGGGGTCCAAATTTTGTGGCTGTAGCTGCGACAGTGCGGATGTCAATCCCGGACACACACACCCACACCCACACCACATTGAGCTTTATATATTAGATATTCTAAAATGTGTTTTTTTGAGGAGTTCTGATAATGAAGGGCGGCATGGTGGCTCAGTGGTTAGCAGTGCAGCGCTGGGGATCCTGGGTTCAAATCCCACCAAGGACAACATCTGCAAGGAGTTTGTATGTTCTCCCTGTGTTTGCGTAGGTTTGCTCCACTTTCCTCCCACATTCCAAAGACTTAAGGGCCTGTCACACTAAGCAATATCGCTAGCAATATCGCTATAACGTTACTGGTTTTTGTGACGTTATAGCGATATTGCTAGCGATATCGCTATGTCTGATACTTACCTCCGACCGCTCCCCCGCTGGTTATCGCTGATCGTGCAAGAATGTCCTGGACCGTTTCTCATCGTCAGCTTCCTGTGACACCGACGAGCGACACGTGGACGCGGACGGGAGGACGTCAGGATCGCCTAGTGTGACAGGTAAGTAGCGACCCCCGACCCCTGCGATGTCGCTGGTGAGATCTGCCTGTGTGGCAGCTCACTAGCGACCACTTAGCGATGTACCAGCGATCCTGACCGCGTCATATCGCTGGTCGGGGTCACTAGTACATCGCTAAGTGTGACAGTACCTATACTGATAGGAAATGTAGATTGTGAGCCTCATCGGGAACAGTGCCAATAATGTCTGTAAAGTGCTGTGTAATTAATGGCGCTATAAATAAAATAAAGTAAATAAGTAAAATAAATAAAGGGACTTGCATGGACGTGATCTCAGCTTGCTTATGCCGAACGTCTGAGAGGCATTTTTGGCTTCTTAGGCTATGTGCACACGCTGCAGATTCACCTGTGTTTTTTTCCACGCGGAACCACAGGTAAATTGATCTGCGGTTTTCCTGCGGTTTGGTCTGCGGTTTTGCCCTGCGGTTTCACACCTCTTCTATGTTAAAGGTGTGAAACCGCTGCAGAAACCGCCCAAACAATTGACATGCTGCGGTTTGTAAACCGCAGCAAAACCGCACGGAAAAAAACGCACCATCAACACAGCGTTTTTGAAAACCCATAGGGTTTCATTGTACTGTACTTGGTCTGCGGAACTGCTGCGTTTCCGCAGGGCCAAAATCGCTGCGGAAACGCAGCAGAATCCGCACCGTGTGCACATAGCCTTAGGGTGAGTTCACACTAAGAGTTTTTTTAGGTTTTGCTGCAGAAAAAGAAACTAATCTTTTAGCAGGAAAGAAGCTGCAGAAAAAAGCATGTTTTTCTTGCATTTTTTTGCAGTTAATTTTGTGTTTTTTATTTTTTTTTGTGGTGCTTTGGCTAGATTTGTGTCTAGTACATGCTGATAAAGTTTAGTGCTGAAAAAAGTCCTATTTCCATAGAATCAGATTTTGGCACAAAAAACCACAGCAAAACCTGATACTTGTGTTTTTCGTGTGTGTGGGGTTTTTTTTTTTTTTTTTTCTTTTTCTTCACCACCCATCAAGTCAGTGAGTGAAAAACACTGACAAAATGCTGAGAGAAGTGACATGCTCCATTGTGCAAAAAAACATGCAAAGCACAAAGTACTGATGCCAAAAAAATCAATGTGTGTCAATGAGATTTTCAAAATCTCATAGGCTTTACGGGTAATGTAAAATGCAGCTGAAAAGTAGCCTAAATAAGCAGCAATAAAACGCCTCGTGTGAACTTAGGCTACATTCCTACAATAAGCTTTTGCTGAGTTTTTCACATTACAGAATTTCTGCACCATTTCTGCTCCTATTGTTAAAATTACTGTATATACTCGTGTATAAGCCGACTCAAGTATAGGCCGACCCCACCCCATAATTTTGCCACAAAAAACTGGGAAAACTTATTGGTGGAAAATGCAGCAGCTACTGGTAAGCTTCAAAAATAAAAATAGATACCAATAAAAGTAAAATTAATTGAGACATCAGTAGGTTAAATGTTTTTGAATATCCATATTGAATCAGGAGCCCCATATAATGCCCCATACAGTTCATGATGGCCCCATTTAATGCTGCACAAAGGTTAATAATGGCCCCATAAGAATGCTCCATAGAATAATATGCCCCATATGCTGCTCCATAAAGGTTATGCCCCATAAGATGCTCCATAGAATAGACCCCATATGTTGCTCCATACATTTTGCCCCCATATGCTGCCGCTGCAAATAAAAAAAAAAAAAGACATACTCACCTCTTGTTGCTGGGGGCCAAGTGCCAGTGTCCTGAGCAGGCAGGGGACACTGGCGCGCTATGGGGGACAGGTGCCACCGTTGGCTCAGGGCCCCGGCACCTGCGATATTCACCTGTCCCCGGTCCATTGCTGCGCGCCGCTCTGTCTTCCGGGTCCTCTGCCTGTGACGTTCACGCAGAGGGCACGGCGTGCACTAACCACGTCATTGCGCCGTCTGCTGCCTGAACGTCACTGACAAAGGACGCGGAGGACAGAGCAGCATGCAGCGATGGACTGGGGACAGGTGAATATGCTTCATCTGCGCTAGCTGTAACGGAGCCTCAGACGCTGCAGCCTGCATCCGAGGCTCCATCACTGAATGACGGCACATCACTAGCGCATGCCAATTATGGCATGCGTTGGCGATGCGCCTGATAATGGGGGTTAACGGACTGCGTTAAACCGTGTTAGGCGGCGGTGTAACGCAGTCTGTCTAGCGGACTGCCATAACACATTGTGACCCCAGCCTAATATTTCAATGTGCATTTTGAGTCTAGCTGTTACTTTTAACCCCTTCACCCCCAAGGGTGGTTTGCACGTTCATGACCGGGCCAATTTTTACAATTCTGACCACTGTACCTTTATGAGGTCATAACTCTGGAACGCTTCCATGGATCCCGGTGATTCTGACATTGTTTTCTCGTGACATATTGTACTTCATGTTAGTGGTAAAATTTAATTCAAATAACTTGCGTTTATTTGTGAGAAAAACGGAAATTTGGCGAAAATTTTGAAAATTTCGCAATTTTCCAACTTTGAATTTTTATGCCCTTAAATCACAGAGATATGGCACCCAAAAAACTTAATAACTAACATTTCCCACATGTTTACTTTACATCAGCACAATTTTGGAATCAAAATTTTTTTTTGTTAGGAAGTTATAAGGGTTAAAAGTTGACCAGCGATTTCTCATTTTTACAACACCATTTTATTTTTACGGACCACATCACATTTGAAACCACTTTGAGGGGTCTATGTGATAGAAAATACCCAAAAGTGACACCATTCTAAAAACTGCATCCCTTAAGGTGCTCAAAACCACAGTCAAGAAGTTTATTAACCCTTTAGGTGCGTCACAGGAATTTTTTTGAATATTTAAAAAAAAAATGAACATCTAACTTTTTTTTCACAAAAAAAGTACTTCAGGTTCAATTTTTTTTATTTTACCAAGGGTAACA
Organism: Dendrobates tinctorius; assembly: GCF_039654945.1. Classification (NCBI taxonomy): domain Eukaryota; kingdom Metazoa; phylum Chordata; class Amphibia; order Anura; family Dendrobatidae; genus Dendrobates; species Dendrobates tinctorius. Next base: position 20,848,521 of record NW_027361694.1, read on the forward strand.
GGAGAAATTGGGACTGCAAAAGTTATTGTGCAATTTGTCCTGAGTACGCTGATACCTGATATGTGGGGGGGAACAACTGTTTCGGCGCATGGCAGAGCTCAGAATGGAAGGAGCGCCGTTTGACTTTTTCAATGCAAAATTGTCTGGAATTCAGATCGGACGCCATGTCACGTTTGGAGAGTCCCTGATGTACCTAAACAGTGGAAACCCACTACAAGTGACCCCATTTTGGAAACTAGACCCCCCATGGAACTTATCTAGATATGTGGTGAGAACTTTGAACCCACAAGGGCCTTACAGAAGTTTATAACGTACAGCGGTACAATTAAAAAATCTATTTTTTCCACAAAAATGATCTTTTCACCCCAATTTTTATTTTCCCAAGGGTAACAGGACCCTAAAAGTTATTGTGCAATTTGTCCTGAGTACGCGGATACCCCACATGTGTGGGTAAACCACTATTTGGGCGCATGGCAGAGCTCGGAAGGGAAGCAGCGCCATTTGACGTTTTTGGCTGGAATTGAGATCGGACATCATGTTGCGATTGGAAAACCCCTGATGTACCAAAACAGTGGAAACCCCCCACAAATGACACCATTTTGGAAACTAGACCCCCTAAGGAACTTATCTAGATGTGTGGTGAGAACTTTGAACCCCCAAGGGCTTCACAGAAGTTTATAACATAAAGCCGTGCAATTAAAAAATCATATTTTTTCCACAAAAATGATCGTTTCACCCTCAATTCTTATTTTTCCAAGGGTAACAGGACCCTCAGGCTGAGTTCACACGTGGCGTTTTTTTTGCGTTTCCGCGGCGGTTTTAACCGCGCTATGATTTTGCCGCGAAAATGCGAAAAATAAGCATCCCATGCATTCCTATGGGATTCCGCAATGCTGTGCTAATGTTGCGGTTTTTACCGCAGCGGAATCGCTTCGTGGTAAAAACCGCAGCATGCTCATTAATTTTGCGGAATCGCGGCGATCCCGCACCCATAGGAATGCATTGTTCCGCTTATTTCCCGCATGTGGCTGTGCACACCATGCGGAAAGTAAGCAGAACATTTGCGGATGGTACCCACGGTCCGGAGGAGAGGAGACTGTCCTCCGGGCTTTGGGTACCATATCCCTGTAAAAAATAGAATTTAAAATAAAAAATATTGTTATTCTCACCTTCCAACGTCCCGCGCAGCCTTCCCGCATCTCTCCACGCTCTCGTTCCCAGTAATCCTTTGCGAAAATGACTGCGAGACATCGCGATCCCGCGAGAACTGACGTCATCGCGGGCATTTTCGCAAAGGATTACTGGGAACGGCTGCGCGGGACGTCGGAAGGTAAGAATAACACCATTTTTTATTTTTTTTTGCATTTTATCTTTTACTACTGATGCTGCATAGGCGGCCTCAGTAATAAAAAGTTGGTCACACTTGTCAAACACTATGTTTGACGAGTGTGACCAACCTGTCAATCAGTTCTCCAAGCGATGCTACAGATCGCTTGGAAAACGCTAGCATTTTGCTAGCTAAATACGCTTGAAAAATGCTAGTTTTTCCGCAGGAAAATCGCGGGAATTTAAAATGCGATATTCCCGCGGAATGGAATTCCGGATTTCTCGTGGTAATTTCCGCGAGAGTTCCGGTACGTGTGCACTTAGCCTAAAAGTTATTGTGCAATTTGTCCTGAGTACGCTGATACCCCACATGTGGGGGTAAACCCCTATTTGGGCGCATGGCAGAGCTCGGAAGGGAAGCAGCGCCATTTGACGTTTTTGGCTGGAATTGAGATCGGACACCATGTCGCGATTGGAAAACCCCTGATGTACCTAAACAGTGGAAACCCCCCACAAATGACCCCATTTTGAAAACTAGACCCCCTAAGGAACTTATCTAGATGTGAGGTGAGCACTTTGAACCCCCAAGGGCTTCACAGAAGTTTATAACATAAAGCCGTGCAATTAAAAAATCATATTTTTTATAATGCCCGGGCATGAAAATAAAAAAATCGTATTTTTTCCACAAACATGATCAATTAGTCCCCAATTTTTTTATTTTCCCAAGGGTAACAGGAGAAATTGAACCCCAAAAGTTGTTGTCCAATTTGTCCTGAGTACGCTGATGCCCCATATGTGGGAGAAAACTACTGTATGGACACACGTCGGGGCTCGGAAGGGAAGTAGTGACGTTTTGGAATGCAGACTTTGATGGAATGGTCTGCGGGTGTCATGTTGCCTTTGGAGAGCCCCTAATGTACCTAAACTATTGAAACTCCCCACAAGTGACCCCATTTTGGACACTAGACCCCCCACGGAACTTATCTGGATGAGTGGTGAGCACTTTGAACCCCCAAGTGCTTCACAGAAGTTTATAACGCTCGGACGTGAAAATAAAAAAATCATTTTTTTCCACAAAATTGATATTTTTGCCCCCAATTTTTTATCTTCCTAAGGGTAACAGGAGAAATTGGAGCCCAAAAATTGTTTTGCAATTTGTCCTGAGTAGACTGATACCCTACATGTGGGGGTAAAACACTGTTTGGGCGCATGGCAGAGCTTGGAAGGGAAGGAGCACCATTTGACTTTTTCAACTCAGAATTGGCTGGAATTGAAATCAGACGCCATGTTGCATTTGGAGAGCCCCTGATGTGCCCAAACAGTGGAAACCCCCAATTCTAACTCCAACCCGAACCCCAACACACCCCTAACCCTAGCCCTAACTCTAGCCCTAACCCTAACCCTAATGGAAAAATGGAAATAAATACGTTTTTACCCTTCGCCACGACAGCACCCACTGGAGGTATCGGATCCGCCCCATTTGGAACAGGAAACCCTACAGGAAAGATAAAAGGGGCGGTCCGCCTTTCCTCCTCAGTTTTGGTTTCCTGTTCCAAACGGAGCCACGATATCCTTCAGGAAAGTATACCTGGGCCAGGCATGCCGCCTGTGCAGTCTCCATGTGAACGGCAGGGGCTGCGGTCCGGAGGCAGCGTCGGGGGAGATTCCGCTAGACGGCTCCCCCCTCGTCTGGTGAACGAAGGGTGATGACGGGGTCCGGGGAGGGCCGCCCCGTCTCACCCAGGAGAGCGCCGGTAGGCACCGGGACGCACTGCTACTGGGAGTGGTAAGAGCGCCAGTGGCGCAGAAGAAAAAAAAAAAAAAGGTTTTTCTTTTGAAATAAAAAGCGCACAGCAGCGGTGGCGGTGCATAGAGAGGGGGACCGCATGGAGAGCAGGGGCCGCACATCAAAGCGGCGCGGTAGCCGGCCGGCGCAGAGTCTCCTGACCCCCCGGAAGTAATGGTTGAACTTCCGGGGCGGGATGGCTGAGAGCGCGTCTGGGTATGCGCGCGTTGATCCCAGGGAGGAGGAGCAACTTCCGGGGGGACGGCAGGAAAGAAAAAAAAAAAAAAAAAAAAGAGGCAAACTATTTAAACAGCAGCACAGCTGAGCGGCGATGCAGCAATGTCGTCCCCAACGGAAGCGCACGCTCCAGCGGGGGATTCTGCAGGAGGTAGCTCCACCAGGGACCGCAACACCGGCCGCAGGAATGAAGCAGGAGAATCAAGGCCTAGGACGGGATCTCAGCCATCTGATCCGGTAATAATATAAGGCTTCACTGGGTGAGTGTGCAAAGTATATACTCTGCCTACTAAGCTGACCTCTTCCCCCCTGCCTTGGTGTCCCCTTCTAGACAAAGAAAAAGGATAAATCCAAGCATAAAGAATGTGCGTTATGCTCTGAACCTCTCCCTGACTCCTACCCTAAGAAGCTCTGTAAGCAGTGCACCAAAGAGACAAAGCAAGGGGCCGCATTGTCGACAAAAGACATTAGAGCAATAATCAGGGAGGAGATACAGGCTATTAACCGTGCCAAAACTCCCTCAGAGACTGGCAGCAAAAAGCAGTTAACCCTCAGCTCAGAGTCAGAGGAAGAAGGGGGGGTTAATCTGACTCCTCACTCACATCCTCGTCGTCATCAGACATGGAGGGACGGTCATGTTTCCCCCTGGTTAGTGTGGACAACCTAGTCAAATCGGTGAAGCACTATGGGGTGTGAGGAACCAAGGGGTGCCCAAACCGCACAAGACATAATGTTTGCGGGATTGGCGGAAAAGAAAAGGAGAGCGTTCCCGGTAATACCGGCAATTAAGGCCCTAATAAAAAGGGAATGGGAAAAACACGACCAAAGAAGTTTTCTCCCATCAGCCTCAAAAAGAAAGTATCCATTTAGCGATGAGGAGCTATTAAAATGGACCAAAGTGCCAAAAGTGGATGCCGTTATATCCTCTACCTCGAAACAATCAGCTATTCCAGTAGAGGACGCAGGCTTGTTGGCAGACCCGTTAGACCGCAAGGCAGAATCATCATTGAAGAGGTCTTGGGAATCTACCACGGGTACTTTTAAGCCAGCGGTAGCCAGCACATGCACCACTAGATCTATGCTCGTGTGGTTGGACCAGCTGGATCAACAAATCGAGCAAATGGTGTCCAGAGAAAAATTACGGGCCGCTATCCCATTAATTAGAGGGGCAGCTGCCTTTATGGCTGATGCGTCGGCGGACACTCTACGGCTGGCAGCAAGATCAGCAGCTCTTGTGAACAACGCCAGAAGGGCGTTGTGGATGAAGAGCTGGAAGGGGGACGCGCAATCAAAGGCTAAGATTTGTGCAACCCCATGCGAGGGTGAGTTTCTCTTCGGGAAAGAGTTAGACAGTATACTCACCAAAGCAAAGGAGAGGAAGTCGGCCCTCCCTGACCCTTCTATCCCTTTCTATAGGAGAACCTTTAAGAGGCGACCGTTTGGAAGAAGGAGGCAAACGGAAAGATCAAATAGATGGGCCGCAAAAGAAGAGAAACAAAAGGGTACCATGTTCAGGGGTCCAACATTCCGAAGGGAAAATAGAAATTAAAAAATCAGACCCACCTGTAGGGGGTAGATTACGTTTCTTTTATCCAAAATGGGAACAAATATCCTCAAACCCATGGATCTTGGGTATTATTAAAGAAGGAATGAAAATAGAATTCCTTCAAAACCCTTATGATTTCTTTATCCTAACCCGCCTTAACTCTATGGCCCAACAAAAGGCCCTCGAAGAAGAAATTCGGAGCCTACTATGCAAGGGGGTTTTAGTGGAGGTCCCAGAGGGACAGGAAGGTAGAGGCTTCTACTCTCCTTTATTTTTAATTTCCAAACCAGATGGTACGTTTAGAACAATTATTAATTTAAGGAAGCTTAATACGTTTATAAAAAATTATAAGTTTAAGATGGAATCAATCAGATCCACCATAAAGCTTCTCTTTCCAAATTGTGTGATGGCGGGGATTGACTTAAAAGATGCTTACTATCATCTTCCTATCCATAATAGATACCAAAAATATCTAAGGGTCGCAGTGGTGTTCGATGGCAAGGTCCGTCATTTTCAGTACACAGCCATGCCTTTCGGCCTCTCTACAGCGCCAAGAATCTTCAACAAGGTGATGGCAGAGGTGATGGCCTATCTTCGTCAAAAAGATACTTTAATCGTACCTTACTTAGACGACTTCCTAATAATCGGGAACTCGGATACCCAATGTACCGAACGAGTGGCTGATGCAATCTCATCTTTGCAGGACTTAGGCTGGATCATCAATATACAGAAGTCCAGGCTCGTTCCGCAATCCCTCCAGATGTTTTTGGGGTTCCAATTGAACTCCATAACCCAGAAATGTCTACTTCCTCAGGTAAAGATTGCACTAACAAAAGAGAAAGTAGAGGCAGCCATAGATAGACCACGCATGTCTCTGAGAGGGGCAATGTCGCTATTGTGGTCGCTAGATTCCTGTGCCCCTGCAGTCCGGTGGGCCCATTATCATGTCCGCACACTTCAGCATCAGATCCTCCAGGAGGAGAGGCGACATGGTGGTCACTTCGAGAGCAAGATAACTCTAACTCAGGAGGTCTTGACTTCTCTGGAATGGTGGTTAGATGATGACCATCTATCCTCAGGAGTCCCATGGGTCATAGTACCATCTGGTATCCTAACCACCGACGCTAGCCCCCAAGGCTGGGGAGCCCATATGGGGAATAGCTTTTGTCAAGGAAGATGGAATAGAGAGGAAAGAGAATACTCGTCTAATTTAAAAGAACTGACAGCAGTATACTATGCTCTACATCATTTCCTTCCACAGCTCCAACAGAAACATGTCAGGATCATGTCGGACAAGACCACCACAGTGGCCTACATAAACAGACAAGGAGGTACTCGATCAGAGACTCTGATGTCTTCTGCGGCAAGAATCTTAAGCTTAGCCGAAAGCAATTTGTTGTCCCTCTCAGCTCTTCATATCAGAGGAGAGGACAACCAAGAAGCAGATTTCTTAAGCCGACACACACTTCGGCAAGGGGAGTGGTGCCTCAATCGCCAAATCTTCCAGGACATAGTAGCTCTATGGGGGCATCCTCAAGTGGACCTCTTCGCCACAAGGGAGAACAGACAAACAAAGACCTTTGCTTCCCTGTCTCCAGCAGATCACCCAGACATACTGGATGCCCTCCAGGCCTCATGGAAATTCAAGCTGGCATACGCCTTCCCTCCATTGATTCTCCTACCACAAGTGATTCGGAAAATCACAGAGGAAAAGGCAAGAGTAATCCTGATAGCACCATTCTGGCCCAAGAGACCGTGGTTCTCGTGGCTACGAATTATGTCAGTGACAGATCCTTGGGTTCTTCCCTCAAACCCCAACCTACTCTCCCAAGGCCCTTTCTTCCACCCTCAAGTGGACAACTTACACTTGACGGCGTGGAACTTGAAAGGCACCTATTTAAGATCAAGAAGTTTTTCGGAATCATTAATTACTACGCTCCTACAGAGCAGGAAGCAGTCCACAACCCAAATTTATAAAAGAATATGGAAGAAATTCCTACAGTTTCATACAGCATCTCATACAGCAGAAGTCCCGATAGTTCCTATCTTAGAATTCCTACAAAAAGGGAAGGAATTGGGCTTGTCAGTAAACACACTGAAAGTACAGGTGTCTGCGTTGGGGGCGCTGTATGGCCATAATATAGCAGGGAATAAGTGGATATCACGATTCATTACAGCATGTGAAAGAATAACTCCGGTTCACATACCTACAATCCCTACATGGGACTTAAACTTGGTGTTAGACGCCCTGACAGAAGAGCCTTTTGAACCGATAGATACGATATCCCTTAAATATTTATCATTTAAGACGGCCCTCTTGGTAGCACTGACATCCGCTAGGAGAGTGGGTGATATCCAGGCCCTGTCCATAGATCCACCCTTTTTGCAGGTATACCGGGATAGATTAATATTAAAGCCAGACCCCTCATACCTGCCTAAGGTATCAACAAAGTACCATAGGTCTCAGGAGATACTCCTCCCAACCTTCTTTGAAGATCCTTCCACTCCGGAAGAGCAGAAATTCCACACTTTGGACGTCAGAAGAACTGTCCTAAAGTATATTGAAAAGTCCGAGAGCTGGAGGCAGTGTAGGGCTCTCTTCATTTCTTTTCAGGGCTGTAAAAAAGGGTATGGAGTCACAAAGAGCACCATTTCCCGATGGATCAGGGATGCCATTCGTTTGGCCTACTCTGCAAAAAAGGAAGAACCTCCGGACGACATCAGAGCACATTCCACCAGAGCAATGGCGGCCTCCTTGGCCGGGAGGGGAGACGTTCCAATTGAAACCATATGTAAGGCGGCAATTTGGTCATCCCCTTCTACCTTCTATAGACACTATAGACTTGACCTTTCGTCTTCTTCTGACCTAAGCTTTGGCAGGACTGTCCTTAGCACGGTGGTCCCACCTAGGTGATGGTCTCTGGAATCTCTCCAGTGGGTGCTGTCGTGGCGAAGGGTAAAAAGCCGGATTACTTACCGGTAATGCTCTTTTAATGAGTCCACGACAGCACCCGCTCACTTCCCTCCCTGCTAGAAATATCAATATTAAAAGTATATCTGCTAAAGTTGGATAAGTAAAGTTACAAGTACAAGACATTGCCTAATCCTTGGCGGTCCTCCTGGTACTCTGAAATGCAAAACTGAGGAGGAAAGGCGGACCGCCCCTTTTATCTTTCCTGTAGGGTTTCCTGTTCCAAATGGGGCGGATCCGATACCTCCAGTGGGTGCTGTCGTGGACTCATTAAAAGAGCATTACCGGTAAGTAATCCGGCTTTTTTTTATTTTATTATTTTTCCCTAACTAAGGGGGTGATAACGGGGGGTTTGATTTACTATTTATGGCGGTTTTTATGTTTGGCGGCTGTCGCACGCTAAAAGACGCTTTATATTGTAAAAATAGTTTTTGCATCACCACATATTGAGAGCTATAATTTTTCCGTATTTTGACACACCGAGTCATGTAAGGTCTTATTTTTTGCGGGACGAGTTGACGTTTTTATTGGTGCCATTTTCGGGCACGTGACATTTTTTGATCGCTTTTTATTCCGATTTTTGGGACGCAGAATGAACGGTAAAATTGATAAAGTGGTTTTATTCTTCGGGTCAGTACGGTTACAGTGATACCTCATTTAGGTCGTTTTTTATATTTTGTCGGTTTTATGCAATGAAAACTATTTTATATGAAAAATAATTATTTTTGCATCACTTTATTCTGCGAGCTATAACTTTTTTATTTTTTTGCTGATGATGCTGTGTTGCGGCTCGTTTTTTGCGGGACAAGAGGACGTTTTCAGCGGTACCATGGATATTTATATGCGTCTTTTTGATCGCGCGTTATTACACTTTTTGTTTGGCGGTATGATAATAAATCATTATTTTTTGCTTCGTTTTTTATTTTTATTTTTTAAGGGGTTCGCTAAAGGGGTTAACTAATGGGGCAGTTTTATAGGGCGGGTTGTTACGGACGCGGCGATACCTAATATGTGTACTTTTATTGTTGTGTTTTTTTTTTTTTCAAAAAATGGATTTATTTGGGGGAATATTATTATTATTATTATTTTTTTTTTTGTAATTTATTTTTTTTTTTACATTATTTTAACACTTTATTTATTTATTTATTTTTACTTTATTAAATAGTCCCAGGTGGGACATCACTGTTCTGTGACAGATCGCTGATCTGTCACATCACAGATCACTGTGACAGATCAGCGATCTGTCACAGGCAGTGCACAAGGCTTCCTCACGCCTGCGCTTTGCAGGCACTGAGGAAGCCAGCTTCCTGCAGGCCCCGAAGGCCCCCGTCGCCATCTTGGATTCGGGGGCCTGCAGGAAAGGAGCCCCCGGCAGCAGCGCTGCACATTGCGCTGCCGTGGGGGGCTCAGGGAAGCACGGAGGTTGTCTCCTCCCTGCCGATGCTTCCCTTTAACCCACGGTACACCGCGATCATGTTTGATCGCGGTGTGCAAGGGGTTAACGTGTCGGGGGCGGTCCGTGACCGCCCCTGACACATTGTGCCGGGTGTCAGCTGTGATAATCAGCTGACACCCGGCCGCGATCAGCGGCGCTCACCACGTGGGCGCCGCTGATCGCGGTAGACGTACTATCCCGTCCATGGGCATAGGGGCCCGGGTCCCATGGACGGGATAGTACGTCTGATGTCAGGAAGGAGTTAAGATTATACAACCATTCTGAAATACATTTTCAAAGTAAGTACAGCTGTCTTATTAGTCAGTGAGATTTCTTTTATAATGGTCTAGCTGAAGAGCCTGGTGTTACCCGGGCATAGTAACTAACTGTGGTTAGTTATAATGTAATGATTATATTGCACATAAAACATTTTAAGCCACAGGGAATATATAGTATAGTAGTATAAGCCACAGGGGTTATATACCGTCCCTCTCTCTCCACTCCCCGTCCCGCTCTCTCCCGCCGCAGCCCCGCTCTTCACTCGCCGTCCTGCTCTCTCCCCACGAAGTTCAGCTTTCTACCCACCGCCCTGCATTCTCCCTCAGCAGCTCCTCTCTCCATCCGCACAGCCCCTGTCTCCACTGGCTGTCTCGCTCTCTCCCTCAGCAGCCCCTCTTTCGCTCCGCAGCCTTGCTGTCTCCCTCCGCAATCCCGCTCTCCATCCACAGTCACGATCTCTCCCTCTGCCACCCCGCTCTCTTACTCTGTTGCCTCCCTCTCCACTGGCAGTCCCGCTCTCCACCCGCCTTCATGCTCGCTCCTTCAGCAGACCCACTCTTGTCCCGCTCTCTCCCTCTGCAGCCCCGCTCTCCATGTGCCGTTCTGGCTTATCCCTCTGCAGCCCCGCTCTCCATGTGCCGTTCTGGCTTATCCCTCTGCAGCCCCGCTCTCCATGTGCCGTTCTGGCCTATCCCTCTGCAGCCCCGCTCTCCATGTGCCGTTCTGGCCTATCCCTCTGCAGCCCCGCTCTCCATGTGCCGTTCTGGCCTATCCCTCTGCAGCCCTGCTCTCCACCCGCATCCTGCACTTTCCCTCTACAACCCCGCTCTTCACCTGCCATTGGGCGCGGCTATGTGGAGTGGGCATGGCTTGATACACTCTCACTCACTCAGCTTTTTATATATGTACAGTGTGTCCGTAAAGTCAAGGTGCACTTTTGACCAGTCACAGGAAAGTATACACGATCCCCGGATCTGACGCCCTTAGACTTTCACTTGTGGGTTTATGTGAAGAAACATGTGTACATTGAACGTATCAAGGACTTTAATCACTATTAACAGAGAATCACAGACATTATTCACTCTAACACCAGACGTCCTTACCCATGATTGGCAAGAACTTCACTATCGTTTGGATGTTTGTAGGGCAACAAATGGAGCCCACATCGAACTGCACTAAATAGGTATGAAACTGGGAGAGTTTTTCTTTTATTTGGAGCAGATTTCACATTTCTATTGTTTTTTGTTGCTTTCCTGTGACTGGTCAAAAGTGCACCGTGACTTTACAGACCCACTGTAGGTCGATGCTGTTTGTATTTTAGAATCTGAAAGATTTGCTTTAATATTGCTCTGCCAATTCGCCCTTTAGTCTTAGACCTAATTCAGACATTGATTTTGCTTGTATGAAAATACTTGGATGTTGAGCAATGTTTTGGATCCAATTCTCATCAGTGTTCAGTCCGTGTCAGCTTTTGCCATATGGCCACATGCACACAAATGGGATCCTTGTGCTGTCCAGCATTATAATGGGTGGGAGAAGCTAGTCAGTTTGTGTGTTTTTTTTTTTTTTTTCAGTGAAAGATCACCAGTAATACACTTTGGCCACGTTCAGTGTTTGGTATTTTGCCTCAGTATTTGTAAGCCAAACTCAGGAGTGGGTGATAAATACAGAAGTGGGGACATGTTTCTATTATACTTTTCCTCTGACTGTACCAGTCAGGATTTTGTCTTACAAATACTGAATGTGTGCACGTGTCCTTAATGTGACACTTAGATCACTATTGCATGAGTATTTAGGGTGTGTGCACACGCTTCGGAATGCTCTGCGGATTTGGCCGCGCAGATTTTGTAAAATCTGCAGGTAAATCTGCAGGTCAAAAGACCTGCGGTTTTACCTACAGATTAGCCTGCGGTTCTTCATCTCCACAATGGGGGAGATGGCAAACCGCAGCAAATCCGCGTGGAAAATTCTGCCGCTTCTGCACAGCGTTTTTTTTTTTTTTACACAGGATATTATGCTACTGTACACCGCAGAAATAATGCTGTGGATCCACAGGGCCAAATCCGCAGCGTATACACACAGCCTTAGGGAGTTTTTTTTGCCTCAGTATTTGTGAAGCGCGACCACCTTCAATATCATTAGTGTGATGTAGCGGTCTACTACGTCTGAGTCTCTGCCTGCAGTAAGCATACACATTTGAAAACCATGGCTGACAGCACACGTTATACCGCCAATATAGTTTATGGCCCTGTTGGCGCATACATCCAAATCACATTTGGGAAACGGACTTATGAAAGGGGTATCTGAGCTCAATGTGAAGTCATCCTAACGTCTCCTACCCATTATAATGCCAGTCTTGGACAGCTTGCGGATTGCACATGGATCCCATTCTTGTACTGTCTGACTTTCACGGACCCGTAAACTTGTATGGGTAGTTTTGATAGGGGAAGCCTTTAAAAAATGGATATCTCTTTTTTTTTTTTTTTTTCTTTTTTGCAGATCACTTCATCCTCAATTAAAAAAAAAAATGAAATGTCTCAGAAATTATAATGGGTATATTCTATCCGTGAAAAATACTGCTAGAAAACGTGCGAGACTCACACTTCTGAATGAAGCCTTGGTTGGGTGTATTTTCAGTGACTAGTTTCCTTTTAAGTTTAGTTTCATAATGTCATTTGCTAATAGAGATGTCCTGGACTAATCTCTAGTAACTAGCTAGAAAGTAATTGAAAGGACAGATGTAGGCTCAGCCATTCAGACACCATTCACACATGCGTCTTTTCTTCACAGGTTTCCTTAAGTTGTGTAACATGAAGTCTGGGTATGGGGTCTTCATATCCAAAGCCAGCAGTTGGGACTAGTGTGTAATGTGCGCTGTAATGTCTGTATACCCTTTTGCTTCCTCCCCTGCCCGGGAGCTGTGGTATGATCAGACCATGTTCCTGCACGGTCAGACACAGCCATTGCACAGTACGCAGCAAGCTCACATTTATAAGATTATCTCAGCACAGGGACATTTTTTTTTTTATCCATACAATTGTGAAAGTTGTTATTTTTCCAAGAACTATTGATTTAAAATTAACTTTAATTTACTCCATTAACCCCTTTCTGCCATATGACATACTATCCAGTCCATGTGCCCTGGGACTTAATTCCCAGGGACGGGATAGTACGTCATAGCGATCAGCGGCACTCACGTGGTGAGCGCCACTGAAAGTGGCCGGGTGTCAGCTGATTATCACAGCTGACACCCGGCACTATGTCAGGGGCGGTCACGGAGTGCCCCCGACACGTTAACCCCTGGCACACTGCGATCAAACACGATCGCAGTGTACTAGTGGTTTAGGGAAGCATCAGCAGGGAGGGGGCTCCCTCCGTGCTACCCTGAGACCCCCAGAGCAGCGCGATGTCCAGCACTGCTCCGGGGGCCTCCTTCCCTGCAGGTCCGCGGATCCAAAATGGCAGCAGGGACCTTCAGGGGCCTGCAGGGAGCCGGCTTCCTCATGCCTGCAAAGCGCAGGCACGAGGAAGCCTCCTGCACTGCCTGTGACAGATCGCTGATCTGTCACAGCGATCTGTGATGTGACAGATCTGTCACATGACAGTGATGTCCCCCCTGGGACAATGTAATAAAGTTAAAAAAAAAAAAAAAAAAATCGCTAAGGCACCTTAAGGGGTGCAGTTTTTAGAATGGTGTCACTTTTGCATATTTTCTAACATATAGACCCCTCAAAGTGACTTCAAATGTGATGTGGTCCGTAAAAATAAAATGGTGTTGTAAAAATGAGAAATCGCTGGTCAACTTAACCCTTATAACTTCCTAACAAAAAAAACAGTTTTGGTTCCAAAATTGTGCTGATGTAAAGTAAACATGTGAAATGTTATTTATTAAGTTTTTTGTGTGCCATATCTCTGTGATTTAAGGGCATAAAAATTCAAAGTTGGAAAATTGCAAAATTTTCGCCAAATTTCCGTTTTTTTCACAAACGCAAGTTATTAGAATGAAATTTTACCTCTAACATGAAGTACAATATGTCACGAGAAAACAATGTCAGAATCAGTGGGATCCATGGAAGCGTTTCAGAGCCCTTGTGTAGGGCACATGGTACCCCCATAAGTTCCTTCACAAGTCACACCATTGTATCCGTTTACCGTGGGGGGTCCTTTTAAAGGGAATCTGTCAGAGGCATGATTCGGATCCTGATTGAGCAATTGTAGGCATGAATATTTTACTGAAAACTTCTGGTGTCTCCGTGAACATGTACTTTGAAGGAATGGCAGAGAGCTGTAGGTAGAGACCTGGCTCCAGATGATTGACACGTTTCTCACATGTGTGTACATAGGTAAAGAACTGTCAATCATCTGCTCAGGGCAGGGAGAAGCCGTTGGGGACCGCATCATACTAGCTGGTCTCTACCATTATCCCAGGCCGACTCTTCACACCATATTTTCTTTGCATTGCCTCAACATTTTAGAAGAAAACATACTTTGATGTAATCCCTTCTTGCTGATACTAGGTCAGTTGATTGACAAGTTTTTTTTCCTTAGTGGTTCATGCAGATGACCTTATTTTTGGTTCAAGTGTGATCCGACAAAACATCAAATCGCACTTTTTTTTTTTTTTTTTGTTCCAATCTTTATTTAAAGTTTCCAAATTTTCCAAGGACGATGGCCCCCGATCTGCTCTGTGGGGCTCCCGGCATCTACCGGTCCCAGTAATGCTTTGCGCGAAGGAGCGCAAGAGCGCGATGTCATCAGCGGGCATTCGCGCAAAGCATTACTGGGACTGGACGATGCCGTGAGCGTGGTGAGAGGCAGGAAGGACTTTGGGGGGCAGCCGGAGGGTAATTATATCTCTCTATTTTTTATTTTCTATTTTTTACAGACCCTGGGTACCATCCGCACATTGAGCGCCCACTTTACTTTACACATTGTGGGCACAGCCACATGCGTAAAGGTAGCATTTCAATGCAATCCTATGGGTCCGGAATTGCCGCGATTCCGCATAAAGAATGAGCATGCTGTGTATTTTTCCGCTATGCGATTCCGCAGCAGAAAAATCCACAGCATTGCGGAAACCCATAGGATTGCATGGAATGCGTTTTCTTTGCGTTTTTGTAGCGATTCCGCAGCGGAAAAACGCTGCGAAAACGAAAAAAAAACCTGCAACGAGTGCGCACAGCCTAAATGAGCACGGGATCAAAGGAGGGGTGGGGGGGAGCTTCTGACCAATATCAGAAAATTAGTCATATAATCATAAGTACAATTAAAGGACCAAAGCATAAACAAATAAAACTCTCCAAAAAATTTCTTATTTCGTCTTATTTTGCTTTAATTATTGTATTGTTAACGTTGTTACTTATGACTTGTGTTTTGAAACTGTTAAACTGTAAAGCGCTGCGGAATATGTTGGCGCTATATAAATAAAGTTTATTATTACAAGGGTTAAACAAATTCCCATATTCCCAACCAAGAAAGGAAGGAAGAAAGATTATTAGTCAGATGGGAGAGGAGTGGCAAAACCAGAGGAGGCCCACAACTTCCATGAGTTACTGACTCTTGATCTGCAGTAGTTTGAAGCGAGAAAATATTCGTGGTGGAAATGGACATTTATTTTATTGCATAATTGACTAAAGGATGGGACTGGGCGACGTCCACAAAGTTGCAATACTCTGCCTTGCAGCAATGAGAATGTGAATCACTACTCCTCTCTGTTCCATGGAGATGGACTCCACACCAATATTCAGGACTGCTAAAGCAGGGTGGGTCGTATTTTAACCTTAATGACATCAGCTATCAGCTCAAATATATGATTCCAAAAGCTTCAGATTAGAGAACAAAACCACCATTTATGAACTATTGAACCTACAGAACCACAACTCTTCCAACATAAGGTAGACAGATTTTGAAACTCTTGAGCCAATCTGTCAAGTACCATCTCATATGGATCTTTTTCAATAGTGGTTTATGCATCGTGTCAATTTAAGTAACCAGCTAGAAATCTCCTGCCATTGTAATGTTGAGAAAGAGAGGCCAAAATCCAGTTCCCATCTCCCCATATACGGCCACTGCTCCGCATGTCTGGAGATAGCAAAAATTTTGTAAATTATGGAGAGGCCTTTAAGCCCCCGTTACACAGGAACCTGTCTGTTCCATCAAGGAACTTCCCGAAGAGGGACAATTTAGGCTCCTTATCAAATAGATGGAGGACCGAGGAAGTGCCTAATCTGCAAATATTGATAACAAAAGTTCCATTTTAATTTATGCAAATTAACTAAGGACACAAAGGGCTTTAGTATTTTGTTTTGGAATAAATCTGCCGAGAAGGTGACACCCCCCCCCCCCCCCCAGATCTACCCAGCTGCAAAAATTGAGGAAAGGATCATGGGCCTTCAAAGCACTAATAGAGATTCCTGAGAGGGAGTGAACATCTATGGTCTTCACCCAATTCCTCCAAAGAGATAAGGAGTCGAACGACATCATAATTGGGAGGACTGGGGACAACTGAGTATAGGAGAGTAAAGCCCCCGTTACACACTGTGATATCGCTAGCAATATCGCTGTAAAGTCACCGATTTTGTGACGTTGCAGCGATATTGCTAGCGATATTGCCGCATGTGATACTTACCTGCAGGAAAAGCCTGACTGCGCATGCGCCGATTAACTAAGCCCCGAAAGTATTTTGCTATGTTCCGGGGCTTAGTTAACCGGCGCATGCGCAGTCAGGCTTATCGGCTTTGCCCGCAGTTGGGCAAAGCATACTGCGCGTGCGCTAGCCAAGAATGCTTAGCGCACGCGCAACAAATGGCGGACACCTACTCCTATTCCTCAAAAAACTGCGGATGACGACCAAGGATGGGGAGGCGGCACACATCGGGAACACCACCCATCTGACCGGACCGACCTCGTTTTCATCGCCCGCCAAAACCAGGTGACATATTCCCTTGAAAGAAATGTATAATTTGTCGAAATTTTTTTGTTTAGAATAAGATCACAAGAAGTTAACAGAATTCCCAGGTAGGGGATACCCTCTTCCTGCCAGTTAAAGGGAAATAGTTTTTCCAAAATATCTTTTAGAGATAAGGGAACTAAGATGGATGAATTACGGACTTGGAGGCATTCAATTTATAATAGGAAATTTTAGCAAAATCTTCAAGTTCACTCATAACTGCAGTAAGCGATCTCTTAATATTTGTACACATTATAATTGCATCATCAACATATAGGCCTCTCACACGGTTGATCTCACCAACTTGAAAACCCGAAATGTTATTATTTATGCGAATGGACTCCGCCATGGGCAGTATAACTAAAGCGAAAATGATTCAGGGAAAGTAGGCAGCCTTGAAGGCTGCCATTAGTAATAGAGAAATGCCGCGATCTGAAACCCGAGGCCACCACTGATGCATTAGGGTTAGAGTACACACTGTGTTCCAAATTATTATGCAAAAAGAGTTTAGGAGTGATAAAGAAAAAGGATATGTTGGCTGCTGAGAAGCAACAAATTGTGGAGTAGTTAGGTCAAGGCATGACTACAATCAACATTGCCAAGACACTTCATCGTGATCATCGCACAATCAAGAAGTATGTAGCTGATTCCCAGCACACACGTGTGCGTGCTGATAGGGAAAAATTGAGGACTCTTTCCAACAGGCAATTGCGTCCGGTTAAAAGAGCAGCTGCAAAAATGCCTTGTCATAGCAGCAGACAAGTTTTTGAAGCTGCTGGTGCTTCAAACGTCCCCCGAACAACAAGATGCAGGGTCCTTCAGAGGTTTGCAGCTGTGCGTAAGCCATCCTGTCGACCACCTCTATCCACTGCACACAAGCAGAAACGGCTCCAGTGGGCCAAACGATACATGAAGACTGACTTCCAAACTGTTTTGTTCCCCGATGAGTGCTGTGCAACGCTCGATGGTCCAGATGGATGGAGTGGAGGATGGCTGGTTGATGGACACCCCATGAAAACACGGCTAAGGCGCCAACAGGGAGGAGGTGGAGTAATATTTTGGGCTGGAATCATGGGGAGAGAGATTGTCGGCCCCTTTAGGATCCCTGAAGGGGTAAAGATGAACTCTATAAACTATTTGGAGTTTCTAAGGCCGGTTTCACACTAGCGCATTTTCAACGCGCGCACGGCCGGGGGTAGCTCCGCCCCCGATCCGGCTCTCTGCCCGGCGTGCCCGCCCCTTCCTTGTAGCGCCGCCTCCTAGCGGACAGCGGCGCCTGCGATCGGCGCACCCTATCTTTAGCATAGGGTGCGCCGATCGTGCGCAGGCCGTGCGCTAGTTGCGCTTTGACCTGCGCTGCGCACTTTTGACGGTGCGCCGTGCGCGCCAAAATCGAACTTTTCGGATTTTGGCGCGCACGGCGCACCGTCATAAGTGCGCAGCGCAGGTCAAAGCGCAACTAGCGCACGACCTGCGCACGATCGGCGCACCCTATGCTAAAGATAGGGTGCGCCGATCGCAGGCGCCGCTGTCCGCTAGGAGGCGGCGCTACAAGGAAGGGGCGGGCACGCCGGGCAGAGAGCCGGATCGGGGGCGGAGCTACCCCCGGCCGTGCGCGCGCTGAAAATGCGCTAGTGTGAAACCGGCCTTAAACAGCACTTCCTGCCATGGTTCAAGAGGAAGAACCATGCTTTCCCCAGCAAGATCATTTTCATGCATGATAATGCACTGTCTCATGCTGCAAATAACACATCTGCATCTCTGGCTGCTATGGGAGGACATAAAAGAGGACAAACTTATGGTGTGCCCACCATCTTCCCCTGACCTCAACCCCATTGAGAACCTCTGGAGCATCATCAAAAGGAGTGTCTGATGGCGGGAGGCAGTTCACATCTAAGCAACAGCTCTGGGAGGGTGTTCTGTCCACATGCTAAACAATTGAAGCACAAACCATCCAAAAACTGACAAATTCAATGGACGAGAGAGTTCAGAAGCTTCTTTCGAACAAGGGGTCCTATGTGCAAATGTAACATCAACTAGAATAAAGTTTTGACTTGAAAACTGTTTGATTTCATTTTGTAATAAGCTGATAATGCTTATTTCACAATTGACCATTTTTTTTTGTTCAAAATAAAAATAAGAAGGTTGAAAACTCTGCTCTGCATAATAATTTGGAACATGCATTTTGAGTTTCTTATTTTTAAAAATATACTGTTTTCATAGGCAGTTTGTTCAAAAACATTGCAATTATACTAGAATATTAGATGACTGGAAAATAACAATGACTGCAATGTCTGTAATTTACATCATAGGTAGACCTCAACTATGGGAGACAAACTGAGAAAAAAAAATCCAGAAAATCACATTGTCTGTTTTTTTTTCATTTTATTTGCATATTATGGTGGAAAATAAGTATTTGGTCAGAAACAAGCAATCAAGATTTCTGGCTCTCACAGACCTGTAACTTCTTCTTTAAGAGTCTCCTCTTTCCTCCACTCATTACCTGTTGTAATGGCACCTGTTTAAACTTGTTATCAGTATAAAAAGACACCTGTGCACACCCTCAAACAGTCTGACTCCAAACTCCACTATGGTGAAGACCAAAGAGCTGTCAAAGGACACCAGAAACAAAATTGTAGCCCTGCACCAGGCTGGGAAGACTGAATCTGCAATAGCCAACCAGCTTGGAGTGAAGAAATCAACTGTGGGAGCAATAATTAGAAAATGGAAGACATACAAGACCACTGATAATCTCCCTCGATCTGGTGCTCCACGCAAAATCCCACCTCGTGGGGTCAGAATGATCACAAGAACGGTGAGCAAAAATCCCAGAACCATGCGGGGGGACCTAGTGAATGAACTGCAGAGAGCTGGGACCAATGTAACAAGGCCTACCATAAGTAACACACTACGCCACCATGGACTCAGATCCTGCAGTGCCAGACGTGTCCCACTGCTTAAGCCTGTACATGTCCGGGCCCGTCTGAAGTTTGCTAGAGAGCATTTGGATGATCCAGAGGAGTTTTGGGAGAATGTCCTATGGTCTGATGAAACCAAACTGGAACTGTTTGGTAGAAACACAACTTGTCGTGTTTGGAGGAAAAAGAATACTGAGTTGCATCCATCAAACACCATACCTACTGTAAAGCATGGTGGTGGAAACATCATGCTTTGGGGCTGTTTCTCTGCAAAGGGGCCAGGACGACTGATCCGGGTACATGAAAGAATGAATGGGGCCATGTATCGTGAGATTTTGAGTGCAAACCTCCTTCCATCAGCAAGGGCATTGCAGATGAAACGTGGCTGGGTCTTTCAACATGACAATGATCCAAAGCACACCGCCAGGGCAACGAAGGAGTGGCTTCGTAAGAAGCATTTCAAGGTCCTGGAGTGGCCTAGCCATTCTCCAGATCTCAACCCTATAGAAAACCTTTGGAGGGAGTTGAAAGTCCGTGTTGCCAAGCGAAAAGCCAAAAACATCACTGCTCTAGAGGAGATCTGCATGGAGGAATGGGCCAACATACCAACAACAGTGTGTGGCAACCTTGTGAAGACTTACATAAAACGTTTGACCTCTGTCATTGCCAACAAAGGATATATCACAAAGTATTGAGATGAAATTTTGTTTCTGACCAAATACTTATTTTCCACCATAATATGCAAATAAAATGAAAAAAAAACAGACAATGTGATTTTCTGGATTTTTTTTTTCTCAGTTTGTCTCCCATAGTTGAGGTCTACCTATGATGTAAATTACAGACGCCTCTCATCTTTTTAAGTGGTGGAACTTGCACTCTTGCTGACTGACTAAATACTTTTTTGCCCCACTGTATGTCCCGCTGGCCAGCGCGCATCACTGTGTTTGACCTGACGAGCGACCTCGTTGGCGACGCAGAACTCAGGGACGCAGGCTGGAATCGTTCAGAAAAGCTGCTGTGTGACAAGGTACCAACGACCGCCGAGGATCGCTGGATGGTTGCTGCGTTGCTGAAGAGATCTGCCTGTTTGGCAGCTTACTAGCGACCATTTAGTGAGGCACCAGTGGTCCATACCAGGTCGGGATCGCTGGTGCGTCGCTAAGTGAAACGGGACCCTAAGGGAAGAGAGTGTAGTTGCAATCTGCAGATCAAAATCTCCTGATAAGTGGCAGCCAAAGGGGAAGTCTTTTTAATTTCCTCCAAATTCCTGATTTTCCCCAATAAGTCAGCGAGGGCCTTTGCTTTTTTTTTTGCGTATTTAACCGGCAGGAGAGGGGATTACCATTTTCAGTCTGGGACTGCAAGCTCAAATAGACAGGGGCATGGTCAGACCAAGAAACTTGCCCTATACGGGCACCTATACATTTGGGTAAGGCCTTACTATCTACTAAAAAATAGTCGATTCTGCTATAATTACAATGTCTATTAGAAAAGAAGGTATATAGTCCCTTTCATTTGCATGCAGGTAACGCCATATATTATGGAGATGGAGTTCATCAGTCAAAGGGCCCATCTCCCTCATGCTTACCTTGTGAGAGGAGCAGTCAAGCCGTGCGGAGCAGGGAGCATTAAAATCTCCACATAAAACTTGAAAACCCCGAGAGGCAGCCATCACTTTCTGAAAAAACTTCCTAGCAAATGTGATCTGAGCTGAATTTGGAGCATAGATCGAGCCAATAGTGTAGACCACTCCATTAAGACTGCACGTGAAATTTATATACCTTCCTCCCAGGTCAGTAAGTGTTGATTAGCTCAAAGGACACCGAATATTTTACGAGGATACAAACCCCAACTCTCTTTTCCTGCCTATTGGCAAAGAAGGAGAAGGGGAACTTTGTGGTGAAGGCAAAAATTATTCTCCGTGTGGAGATGGGTTTCTTGAATGCAAGCTATATCACAGTGACTTTTAACCAATTCTTTCCACAGTAATGACCTCTTAAAAGGAGAGTTCAATCCTCTAACATCTACTGACCGTATTTAAATACTCATTATTAAACTAGATAAACCAGGGGAAGAGTCTTGAGGAGATCATTTGCATATTCCCAGTGCCTTCTGGGATAAGTGAAGAGTCTCCGCGAGCTCAACGATCACTGGGTTTTGGCGGTTGCAGCTCAAAAGAGGAAATCGGAAAACCAGGGGAAGAGTCTTGAGGAGATCATTTGCATATTCCCAGTGCCTTCTGGGGATAAGTGAAGAGTCTCCGCGAGCTCAACGATCACTGGGTTTTGGCGGTTGCAGCTCAAAAGAGGAAATCGGAAAACCAGGGGAAGAGTCTTGAGGAGATCATTTGCATATTCCCAGTGCCTTCTGGGGATAAGTGAAGAGTCTCCGCGAGCTCAACGATCACTGGGTTTTGGCGGTTGCAGCTCAAAAGAGGAAATCGGAAAACCAGGGGAAGAGTCTTGAGGAGATCATTTGCATATTCCCAGTGCCTTCTGGGATAAGTGAAGAGTCTCCGCGAGCTCAACGATCACTGGGTTTTGGCGGTTGCAGCTCAAAAGAGGAAATCGGAAAACCAGGGGAAGAGTCTTGAGGAGATCATTTGCATATTCCCAGTGCCTTCTGGGATAAGTGAAGAGTCTCCGCGAGCTCAACGATCACTGGGTTTTGGCGGTTGCAGCTGAAAAGAGGAAATCGGAAAACCAGGGGAAGAGTCTTGAGGAGATCATTTGCATATTCCCAGTGCCTTCTGGGATAAGTGAAGAGTCTCCGCGAGCTCAACGATCACTGGGTTTTGGCGGTTGCAGCTCAAAAGAGGAAATCGGAAAACCAGGGGAAGAGTCTTGAGGAGATCGTTTGCATATTCCCAGTGCCTTCTGGGATAAGTGAAGAGTCTCCGCGAGCTCAACGATCACTGGGTTTTGGCGGTTGCAGCTCAAAAGAGGAAATCGGAAAACCAGGGGAAGAGTCTTGAGGAGATCATTTGCATATTCCCAGTGCCTTCTGGGGATAAGTGAAGAGTCTCCGCGAGCTCAACGATCACTGGGTTTTGGCGGTTGCAGCTCAAAAGAAGAAATCGGAAAACCAGGGGAAGAGTCTTGAGGAGATCATTTGCATATTCCCAGTGCCTTCTGGGATAAGTGAAGAGTCTCCGCGAGCTCAACGATCACTGGGTTTTGGCGGTTGCAGCTCAAAAGAGGAAATCGGAAAACCAGGGGAAGAGTCTTGAGGAGATCGTTTGCATATTCCCAGTGCCTTCTGGGGATAAGTGAAGAGTCTCCGCGAGCTCAACGATCACTGGGTTTTGGCGGTTGCAGCTCAAAAGAGGAAATCGGAAAACCAGGGGAAGAGTCTTGAGGAGATCATTTGCATATTCCCAGTGCCTTCTGGGGATAAGTGAAGAGTCTCCGCGAGCTCAACGATCACTGGGTTTTGGCGGTTGCAGCTCAAAAGAAGAAATCGGAAAACCAGGGGAAGAGTCTTGAGGAGATCATTTGCATATTCCCAGTGCCTTCTGGGATAAGTGAAGAGTTTTGGCGGTTGCAGCTCAAAAGAGGAAATCGGAAAACCAGGGGAAGAGTCTTGAGGAGATCATTTGCATATTCCCAGTGCCTTCTGGGATAAGTGAAGAGTCTCCGCGAGCTCAACGATCACTGGGTTTTGGCGGTTGCAGCTCAAAAGAGGAAATCGGAAAACCAGGGGAAGAGTCTTGAGGAGATCATTTGCATATTCCCAGTGCCTTCTGGGGATAAGCGAAGAGTCTCCGCGAGCTCAACGATCACTGGGTTTTGGCGGTTGCAGCTCAAAAGAGGAAATCGGAAAACCAGGGGAAGAGTCTTGAGGAGATCATTTGCATATTCCCAGTGCCTTCTGGGATAAGTGAAGAGTCTCCGCGAGCTCAACGATCACTGGGTTTTGGCGGTTGCAGCTCAAAAGAGGAAATCGGAAAACCAGGGGAAGAGTCTTGAGGAGATCATTTGCATATTCCCAGTGCCTTCTGGGATAAGTGAAGAGTTTTGGCGGTTGCAGCTCAAAAAAGGAAATCGGAAAACCAGGGGAAGAGTCTTGAGGAGATCATTTGCATATTCCCAGTGCCTTCTGGGATAAGTGAAGAGTCTCCGCGAGCTCAACGATCACTGGGTTTTGGCGGTTGCAGCTGAAAAGAGGAAATCGGAAAACCAGGGGAAGAGTCTTGAGGAGATCATTTGCATATTCCCAGTGCCTTCTGGGATAAGTGAAGAGTCTCCGCGAGCTCAACGATCACTGGGTTTTGGCGGTTGCAGCTCAAAAGAGGAAATCGGAAAACCAGGGGAAGAGTCTTGAGGAGATCGTTTGCATATTCCCAGTGCCTTCTGGGATAAGTGAAGAGTCTCCGCGAGCTCAACGATCACTGGGTTTTGGCGGTTGCAGCTCAAAAGAGGAAATCGGAAAACCAGGGGAAGAGTCTTGAGGAGATCATTTGCATATTCCCAGTGCCTTCTGGGGATAAGTGAAGAGTCTCCGCGAGCTCAACGATCACTGGGTTTTGGCGGTTGCAGCTCAAAAGAAGAAATCGGAAAACCAGGGGAAGAGTCTTGAGGAGATCATTTGCATATTCCCAGTGCCTTCTGGGATAAGTGAAGAGTCTCCGCGAGCTCAACGATCACTGGGTTTTGGCGGTTGCAGCTCAAAAGAGGAAATCGGAAAACCAGGGGAAGAGTCTTGAGGAGATCGTTTGCATATTCCCAGTGCCTTCTGGGGATAAGTGAAGAGTCTCCGCGAGCTCAACGATCACTGGGTTTTGGCGGTTGCAGCTCAAAAGAGGAAATCGGAAAACCAGGGGAAGAGTCTTGAGGAGATCATTTGCATATTCCCAGTGCCTTCTGGGGATAAGTGAAGAGTCTCCGCGAGCTCAACGATCACTGGGTTTTGGCGGTTGCAGCTCAAAAGAAGAAATCGGAAAACCAGGGGAAGAGTCTTGAGGAGATCATTTGCATATTCCCAGTGCCTTCTGGGATAAGTGAAGAGTTTTGGCGGTTGCAGCTCAAAAGAGGAAATCGGAAAACCAGGGGAAGAGTCTTGAGGAGATCATTTGCATATTCCCAGTGCCTTCTGGGATAAGTGAAGAGTCTCCGCGAGCTCAACGATCACTGGGTTTTGGCGGTTGCAGCTCAAAAGAGGAAATCGGAAAACCAGGGGAAGAGTCTTGAGGAGATCATTTGCATATTCCCAGTGCCTTCTGGGGATAAGCGAAGAGTCTCCGCGAGCTCAACGATCACTGGGTTTTGGCGGTTGCAGCTCAAAAGAGGAAATCGGAAAACCAGGGGAAGAGTCTTGAGGAGATCATTTGCATATTCCCAGTGCCTTCTGGGATAAGTGAAGAGTCTCCGCGAGCTCAACGATCACTGGGTTTTGGCGGTTGCAGCTCAAAAGAGGAAATCGGAAAACCAGGGGAAGAGTCTTGAGGAGATCATTTGCATATTCCCAGTGCCTTCTGGGATAAGTGAAGAGTTTTGGCGGTTGCAGCTCAAAAAAGGAAATCGGAAAAACCGCGCGCCTATCGGCGCGCGAAATTTGGCTCATCTTTCATCGTTTTTAAGAAATCTCAAGATGGAAGAGGCCAGGAGCCATTTGGTGAGCTGCATTTCTTGCTACATGTTCACAGATTTACCAGTGGAAAAGCCAAACTTCACATGCCACAAATGCAAGCCTTGTCCCTGTTGGAGGAAAAGTTGCAAAATCTCGAAGAGAGGTTAGCTACGTTGAAGATCATTAAGGAAGGTGAAGAGTTCTTGGACAGAGCAGAATTATCTCTTCATGTTACAGAAAGAGAAGAAATTCGAAGTGCACCTGAAGAAACAGAGGAATGAAGACATGTGACCCAGAGAAGCAGGAGGATCAGGAGGCAGTCAGCACCCATACTGCTCAGAAACCAGTACCAGGCTCTCACGCAGGAAAACGATGAAGAAATACATCAGGATAAGACTTTGCCAACAAACAGCAACCTTGTACGCCTTCAGAGTCCTCCTGGATGGAGAAAGAAAAATGTTGTGAAGAAGAAACGGAGAGTGGTGGTCATGGGGGATTCCCTGCTGAGAGGAACAGAGGCCGCTATCTGCAGACCGGATATAACTACAAGAGAAATGTGCTGTCTTCCAGGTGCAAAAATTAAAGATGTGTCTGACAGGATATCAGGACTCTTCAGACCTACAGATGACTACCCATTCCTGCTACTACATGTGGGGACAAATGACACCGCAAGAAACGACCTGGAAATCATCTGCAGAGACTTTGAAGACTTAGGCAAGAAAGTGAAAGAACTGGGAGCGCAGGTGGTCTTCTCTTCCATCCTCCCAGTGGATGGCCATGGAACAAGGAGGTGAAATAAGATTCTGCAGGTGAACAACTGGCTACGTCGATGGTGCCGTCAGCAACGATTTGGATTTCTGGATCACGGAGTGAACTACTTATACGATGGACTACTTGCTAGAGATGGGGTGCACCTTACGAAGACTGGAAAGCATGTATTTGGAAGTCGCCTTGCTACACTTGTAAGGAGAGCTTTAAACTAGAACAACATGGGAAGGGAAGCAAAAGACCAGAAAAAGCCATACACCTGACAAATGCTATTGAGAACTCTGCTATTAGAAGTGGAAAGGAAGAACAAAGACGAAAGAATCTAATTAATAAAAATATTGGAGAAAGAGAAACCAATCACAAACTAAAATGTTTCTATACTAATGCACAAAGCATGGGCAACAAACAAGGAGAATTGGAACTACTAACACAGGAACAGAAATATGATGTAATTGGAATCACTGAAACTTGGTGGGACAATACACATGATTGGAATACAAGACTAGAAGGATACAACTTATTTGCAAGAAACAGACTTGATAAACGAGGAGGGGGTGTCGCATTGTATGTTCGAAACGCGTATATCTGCACAGAGATTGAAGCTTCAGAGACTGGGAGTTCTGTGGAAACTGTTTGGGTAAGAATACAAGGACAGAACAATGGAAAGGACACCATTGTAGGCATTTACTACAGGCCGCCTGTGCAAGCCGAATATATAGATGAACTCTTTATGCATCAGATGGCCAAGTTCTCCAAAAAATATGACATAGTTGTCATGGGAGATTTCAACTATCCAGACATTTGTTGGGAATCTCTCTCAGGCAAAACTAACAGGTCAAGGAAATTCTTATCCTCTCTTGCTGACAACTTTATCTTCCAAAAGGTAAGGGAGAAAACAAGGGGAACTGCTACCTTGGATCTAATCCTTATAAACAGGGAGGAAATGGTTGAGGAGGTAAAAGTGGCTGGGACCCTAGGAGGTAGCGACCATGCTATTTTAGAATTTTGGATTACTAGAGGTGGAAGACCTGTGAAGACTCAGACGTCAAGGTTAGATTTCAGAAAGGCAGATTTTAAGGGATTCAGAAAGAGAATTGGAGGGATCCAATGGCTGGATATCCTTAAAGACAAAAATGTCCAGGAAGGATGGGAAATCTTGAAAAATGAAATTCTCAAAGCACAGTTGTTAACAATTCCGAAAAGAGGGAAGAATAGGAAGCATTTAAGGAAACCAGGATGGATGAACACAGAACTTAAGCACATGCTAAAAAGGAAGAAAAAAATGTTTATAAAATGGAAAGAGGGAGGCATATCTAAAGAAGAATATAATGCTGTCTGCAGAACCTGCAGGGCACAAATCAGATTAGCTAAAGCTGAAAATGAACTGAGGCTTGCAAGAGATGTCAAAAGCAATAATAAAGGATTTTGGGGATATGTCAAAAGTAAAAGAAAAGTCAAAGATGCTATAGGATTTTTACAGGATGAAAATGATGAAATGGTAAGACAGGATGTTGAGAAGGCTGAACTTTTAAATTCCTATTTTGCATCTGTTTTCTCTCAGAAAGGAAATGCAACATCAACTGTTATTCACTGTCCTATTAAGGGAATAGAAGAATCCAGGATATCTATAAACAGAAAGATAGTGAGGAAACACTTAGCTAACCTAAATGAATTCAAGTCTCCAGGTCCAGATGAATTACACCCCAGAGTACTGAAGGAGATAGCAGAAGAAATTTTTGAACCCCTCTCCATAATCTTTGAAAATTCTTGGAGAACAGGAGAAGTGCCAGAAGACTGGAGAAGAGCAAATGTTGTTCCTATCTTCAAAAAGGGGAAGAAGGTGGACCCAGGCAACTATAGGCCGGTGAGTCTGACTTCTATACCAGGAAAGATCTTTGAACAAATTATTAAACAACATGTATGTCAATACCTGGATAAGAATGAAGTGAATAAACAGAGTCAGCATGGGTTTCTAACTAATAAGTCATGTCAGACTAACTTAATTTCCTTCTATGACGGTATCACTGATTGGGTGGATCAAGGAAATGCTGTAGATATAGTATATCTTGACTTCAGCAAAGCATTTGACAAAGTCTCTCATACAATCCTTATTGAAAAAATGACAAAGTATGGAATGGACAAGGCAACTGTTAGGTGGATTCATAACTGGCTTAGTGATCGGACCCAAAGAGTGGTCGTAAATGGCTGCACATCCAGTTGGAAGAATGTCTCAAGTGGGGTACCACAGGGCTCTGTCCTGGGCCCTGTATTGTTCAACATCTTTATCAACGATTTAGATGAAGGAATTGAGGGTAAACTGATTAAATTTGCTGATGACACAAAGCTAGGAGGGATAGCTAATACTAGAGAAGAGAGAGAGAGGATTCAAAAAGATTTAAATAAACTGGAGAAGTGGGCAGCAACTAACAGAATGGTTTTTAACAGGGAGAAATGCAAAGTACTACATCTGGGCAATAAAAATGAAAAAAGCATATATAGAATGGGAGGAATAGGGCTAAGTGACAGCACATGTGAAAAAGACTTGGGTATACTAATAGATCACAGACTGAATATGAGTCAACAGTGTGATGCAGCAGCAAAAAAGGCAAATGCAATTCTAGGATGTATTAACAGAAGCATACAGTCTAGATCACGTGAAGTCATTATTTCCCTCTACTCCTCCTTGGTCAGACCTCATCTGGAATATTGTGTCCAGTTTTGGGCACCACATTTTAAAAAAGACATCAACAAACTGGAGCAAGTTCAGAAAAGAGCGACCAGAATGGTGACCGGTCTGCAAACCCTGTCTTATGAGGAAAGGTTGCAGGATTTGGGAATGTTTAGTTTGCAAAAGAGAAGACTGAGAGGAGACTTAATAGCTGTCTACAAATATCTAAAGGGCTGTCACATTGTAGAAGGATCAACTTTATTCTCATTTGCACAAGGAAAGACTAGAAGCAATGGGATGAAACTGAATGGGAAGAGACACAGATTAGATATTAGAAAAAACTTTTTGACAGTTAGAGTGATCAATGAGTGGAACAGGCTGCCACGAGAAGTGGTGAGTTCTCCTTCAATGGAAGTCTTCAAACAGAGGCTGGACAGACATCTGACTGGGATGATTTAGCGAATCCTGCTTTGAGCAGGGGGTTGGACCAGATGGCCCAGGAGGTCCCTTCCAACTCTACGATTCTATGATAAATGAACAAATCTGGAAATGTACCAGTTAGAGCTAGGAAGGGGAAGGGAACAAACCAATTACAAAAAACATGACTAAAAGGTAGCAACAGTAAGCAGAAAACCTGTCTAATAAGGCATTTATGACAAGAGGAGAAGCAATGCTCACTAAACATGTGACGTACGTCGCAATGCGCCGTTTTGGAGAAAAAACGCATCCTGCAAAGTTGCCTGCAGGATGCGTTTTTTCTCCATAGACTTGCATTAGCGACGCATTGCGGCGTATGGCCACACGTCGCATCCCTCTTGTGACGGATGCGTCGTGTTTTGGCGGCCGCAACGCACAAAAAAAGTTACATGTAACGTTTTTTGGAGTGTCGTGTCCGCCATTTTCGACCGCGCATGCGCGGCCGAAACTCCGCCCCCTCCTCCCTGGACATTACAATGGGGCAGCGGATGCGTTGAAAAACTGCATCCTCTGCCCCCGTTGTGCAAATCTTTCAAAGCGTACGTCGGCCCGACGCATTGCGACGGGCCCGTACCGACGCAAGTTTGAAAGTAGCCTAACCAGGGCAAACGGCAAAGAGGAAAAAAAATTACCATAAAAAGCCGACCAGTCAAGTCACAGACCACTCCATGTTCAATTTCTTCTACGCTGTGTTTTCAACAGTGTGACGATGTGTTGTGCACTTGAGAGACAGGGAGACAAACATGAGCAGATCCCACATGTTGAATAATCATTTTCACAGTGAATCCTCATCTGTAAGGGATGTTGTTGTCTCTTAGAATCTTGGCTACGCCTGCAAGTTCTCTTCATTTAGGCCTCTTTCACACTTCAGTCTTTTGACGTCAGTCGAAATCTGCTCTTTTTTGAAAGAAACAGATCTGTTTTTTGTTTTTGTTTGCGGAATCTGTTTTTTTTCCCATAGACTAACGTTAGCGGCGGATGGTTGTCCGTTGCATCCGTTTTTTGACGGATCTGTTGGAATTTATGCGTCCGCCGTCTGGAGTAGATGGACAAAGTAACGTTTTTTTTTCAGCGGCGGACCTGCTTTTTTAAACTGAGCATGCCCGGAAGATTTTCCATTCATGCAATTTAACCCTAAAATCCGTTCCAGACAAAAAATGTCTCTCTCTCTGTCTCTCTTCTTCCAGACACCTGTTCCTTTAAATTTCAGACTCTGGCTCCTGCAACGGATCCATCCAAAAAAGAGCCAGCATACTTTTAGGTCCTCCTGCAATGATGCTCTAAGGGAACTGAGTAGCTTTCGCATAGTTTTCTTCGTTTGCGGGAAATCTGCAGCTTCTGCAACTTCTCCCAGCACTGCAGTGTCCAGCGTTTTGTGAGGGGAATGTGAGGAGGAAGAAGGGGACGGCGCCATCTTGCCTAAGGGGCCCGTCACACATAGTGAGATCGCTGATTTTGTGACGCATCAACGATCTCGCCACCCCCCCCCCCCCGCCGGGTATTGCTGATCGTGCAGGAATGTCCTGGGCCATTTTTTGATCGTTGGTCTCCCGCTGGCCAGCAGGCATCGCTGCGTGTGGCAGCAGGAGACCAATGATCAGCGAGCTCCCAGCGCTGTAAGCGGACACTGGGAGCTGGTATCCAAGGTAAATACTGGGTAACTAAGCGCGCACGGCGCTTAGTTACCCGCTGTGTACCTTGGACACCAGCGTGCTCGCGCTGGGAGCTGGTATCCAAGGTAAACAGCGGGTAACTAAGTGCCACTCGCGCTTAGTTACCCGATATTTACCTTGGATACCAGCTCTCAGCGCGAGCACGCTGGTATCCAAGATACACAGCGGGTAACTAAGCGCCGTGCGCACTTAGTTACCCGATATTTACCTTGGATACCAGCGTCCTCGCTGGTCCTGATTGCTGGTGTGTCTGCCTGTTTGGCAGCTCACCAGCGATCATGTAGCGATGCAGGTCGTATCGTTGTCGAGATCGCTGGTGCATCGTTTGGTGTGAGGGGACCCTAACTGAGCTGGGTACTGGGCAAAAAAAGTCCATCAGCTTGGCGGGAGACCCCCGTTTCTGTGACTGGTCCCCGGCATTCTCACCAGATGATCAAGTACCAAATGGAACAATTTTGGCTTTAGTAGCCGCTTACAGAGCAGGAGGTATACCGGAGCTCTAAGTCCGCAGGCCTGGTGCCATCCGCGGTCAGGCCACTCCCCCATCAAATCGCACTTTGACCATCATTATTCTGTGGCACGGTGCAGATGTCTGTTTTTTTTCCCACTTGGTTGGGGGACAAGGCAAAAAAAAAATCACAGCATGCTCAATTTGCATCGGATATTCAGATAAAACCCTGTCATGCAAGTTAATGATTCTGTGGAAGAAATCAGACTGCACTTGGATGAAATTTGCGTGCAGTCTGATTTTCACAGCCTGACAGATGGAGAAATTTTTGTTTTCCATCTTTTTCCCCATCCAAGAAAATCAAACTCAGATCAGAGTGTGATTATGATAATTGGACTGATTTTCTCGAATGAGAGAAAATACTATGATGGTGTGACCCTAGCCTTAGATCAACTGGAGCTGTGCATGGAAAAGCAGGCAGGGGTCCCCATCGGACTAGTCAGGTCTTTCCCTATGGCCGGATCTTCAATGTTTTCTATATTCACTGCAGTGATTCATAGTAAAATATACCAGACTGTAATCGCTCAGCTCGGCTCTGATTCTTATTCTTGAGTCTAAGGCCAGGGTGTTCTTTTATTTATTTATTTATTTTTTTTGTTCTATATGTAATCTAACTGCACCTGAATATGTGATAAAATATATACAGTATTAGTATAAAGAAGAGGTGCCCAATTAGAGTTGTGAATCCCCAATACCCCTGCTGGATAGATGTCCGGAATCCGTGTTTTATGAGGATTGGATTAGAAATTCTCCGGGGATCGACGGAGAACAATTAATAGCCCTCCTTTCCACCAGGCTGGTTTCCGTTCAGTGACAGATGTATTGCTCACACAATAGGACGGCATGCAGACCCTTACTGTCAGAAGCGCGGCCAATGTCATTACACGCATTCTTCTGCTTTACTATGATCTAGGTCTTTTTAAAGGAATGTCTGAGGCATTTATCACGATCAGGAACATTTTGCTTAAGAACTCTATCTTCTTAGACACTGTTTTGACTAATTCATATGTTTTTTTTGTTTCAGATTAAAACAGTGTGAGTGAACAATTTCCTAGAAATGGTTGTATAAAGTTGTGCCTGGAGTAGTTATATGCCAATAGCCATGCTATTCTTTGTAGACTGTGCTCATATCTCATACGTCCTTACAGGGTGGCAACTCAGTTTCCAAGGACTTTTTTTGTCCCTCTTTTTCTTTTCAGTCCTTTTTATTATTGAAAAAAAAAAAATTACAGATGTGTCTTCTCTCTCACCCATGACAGTACCACGGAGAGAGAGGGGATCCGCCCTTCAGGGACAGGAACCTACAGATAAAAAGGGCGGTACCTCTCCTCCACCTTCAGTTGGGTTCCTGTCCCTGACGGGGGACCCACAGTACGGCGTACCTGCGTGCGTTGAGTCCGGATCCGGGGCCAACCTGACCAATGCACGGCAGCGGGGAGGCCCCTGTTGCGGCGGGTGTGGTGCCCGAAGCCGCCACCGCCGAGGCCGATGCGGGCTGCCGGGTGAGCGGAGGAGGAGAGACGTCGGAGCCGCTCCGGAAAGGAGACCGGTGCTCGCGGGGACCTGGTAAATGTGCGGGCAGCGCCAGGGTACAGAGGTGTACCAAGATGGCCGCTGTCCCGGAAGTAAAACCGCCTTCCGGGTCCCTGGAAACCGGCGCATGCGCAGGAGCGCTCTCCCCGGGCAGACGCGGTGCACGATGGGAGCGGTGACGTCACATGGGCGGGAAATTTAAAATGGTGGATTCTGAAACACTCCTGGCTGGAAGCGATCCTGAGCAATGGATAGCGACCAGCAACAGGAGCAGCATGCCAGGCAGCAGCAGCAGCACCACCAACACCATCACCGACAAAAGGAACGAGACAGGGATGGCCGTTCCAGCAGTCACTCCACGCGGCGCAGTACGTCAGCGGCAAGGAGATAATCGCCACCAGGAGATCATCCTGTACAGGACCTGACTCCATCTCCCGATGACTCCATCTCCCGAATCGGTACCTGCAGCCGCGTATTTTTGGGGTAAGTGATCTTCGTGAATGTTCACCATTGTAATGCAGTTCCTTTCCCTTATTAGGGAAAGAAGAAGGGGAAAAAGAACAGGGAATGCCCCACTTACACTAGACTCCTACCTATATCATGGGAGAAAAAACTATGTGAGTCTTGCACAAAAGAAATTCTTTGTCAGGAGACTCCAGATTTCGCATCCGACCTAAGGGCCGCAATCAAATCAGAGGTTCAGAGTGCCCTTGTTTCCCTTAAGCATAGGGACAAAACGAGGAAGAAAGACACGATAGTGACTTCCCAGTCGGACTCTTCGACGTCGGGAGAAATCACGTCTAAAACCTCGGAATCTGGTTCCTCATCCTTAGACGAGGAAACAGGAGGGTGTCGCTGCTTTCCCCTAGAAGAGGTAGGCAAACTAGTGAAGGCTGTAAGGTCTACCATGGGGGTGTTGGACCCGAGGCCCGATAAAACAGTCCAGGACATAATGTTCGGGGTACTAGGCCAGAAAAAACGGAGGGTATTCCCGCTAAATGAAATTGTTAAAGGCCTAACTAAAAAAGAATGGGACAAGCCGGACAGGAAAAACACTACAGTCCCTTCCCTTAAAAGAAAATATCCTTTTGAGGAAGAGGCATCTACATCTTGGGATAAAGCCCCGAAGCTCGACGTAGCAGTCGCAAAGGCCTCAAAGAAATTCGCCCTCCCCTTTGAGGACATGGGCACCCTCAGGGATCCCCTAGATAAAAAGGCAGATACCTTTCTTAAAGGGGCATGAGAGTCAGCAGGAGGTAACCTCAGACCAGCCATAGCAGCGACATGTACTTCAAGAGCCCTAATGGTATGGTTGGACCAACTTGAAAAGCTGGTCCAACACTGGGAATATGCAAATGATCTCCTCAGGACTCTTCCCCTGGTTTTCCGATTTCCTCTTTTCAGCTGCCTCGGCCAAAACCCAGTGATCGTTGAGCTCGCGGAGAGTCTTCACTTATCCCAGAAGGCACTGGGAATATGCAAATGATCTCCTCAGGACTCTTCCCCTGGTTTTCCGATTTCCTCTTTTCAGCTGCAACGGCCAAAACTTTGTGATCGTTGAGCTCGCGGAGACTCTTCACTTATCCCAGAAGGCACTGGGAATATGCAAATGATCTCCTCAGGACTCTTCCCCTGGTTTTTTTTTTTACGACAAACCAGTATCCCCTGGTTTTTTTTACGACAAGGGGAATGGGTCCCAAAGTGGTCAGTTTTTCGGCAGATTGTAAAAATGTGGGGGACCCCGGACATAGATCTGTTTGCCGATTTCAGAAACAAAAAAGTGGAAACTTTCTGCTCTCTGGATGCATTTATGCTCCCATGGACACAGAGTCTAACATATGCCTTTCCCCCGATGATGCTCATTCCGGCGGTCCTAAGAAAAGTCAGGGAGGACGGGGCGACAATGATACTGAGAGCCCCTTTCTGGCCCAAAAGAACCTGGTTCTCCTGGCTAAGAATGGTCTCGGTAACTGACCCATGGATCCTACCGCATCTCCCGGACCTGCTATCGCAGGGCCCAGTGTTACACCCTCAGTCAGCGAACCTCCATTTAACAGCATGGAATTTGAGAGGGCGCTGATCAGGGACAGAGGATTCTCGGAGAACCTGATAACTACATTACAAAAAAGTAGGAAACCGGTTACTATGAGAGCTTATGGCAGAACATGGAAAAAATTCTTATCCATTTGTGGGGCAAAGGTTCAGGACGGGGTTCAGATTGATAAGATCCTAGAATTTCTACAAAAGGGCCTAGAACAGGGTCTGGCGGCCAACACATTAAAGGTACAAATAGCGGTGTTAGGTGCCCTTTATAACCATGATGTGGCAGGTAACCCTTGGGTGGCACGATTTATTAAGGCCGCAACCAGATCTAGGCCAATAGCTAGTCAAAGGTTAACATCATGGGACCTGAACCATGCACTTTCCACACTGACAGGCCCTCCGTTCAAACCTATTCACTCGGCATCCCTAAAAATCCTGTCATTTAAAACGGTGCTTCTGGTGGCACTAACATCAGCTCGCAGAGTGAGCGATATTCAAGCCTTATCAGCAGGGCCACCTTTTACAAAAATTCTAGAGGATAGAGTCCTCCTAAAACCTGACCCAGCCTATCTACCTAAAGTATCATCACATTTTCATAGGTCCCAAGAGGTAGTCCTTCCTTCCTTCCTTCTGCCCAAATCCAAAAATTAAGGGGGAAGAAAAATTCCACACCTTAGATGTAAAGAGGTGCCTAGTACAGTACTTAGAGGCCACCAAAAAATATAGGAAGGAAGGCTCTCTTTGTGTGTTTCCAGGGTCCTCGGAAGGGGCTCAAGGCATCTAAGAGTACCCTGGCAAGGTGAATAAGGGATGCGATTGCCCTGGCATATTCATCCAGTGGAAATACCATCCCTGAAGGGCTGAGAGCCCATTCCACAAGGGCGATGGCGACCTCATGGGCTGAAAGATCTGAGGTATCGATAGAACAAATCTGTAAGGCGGCCACCTGGTCATCACCTTCCACCTTCTTCAGACACTATCGATTAGATCTAGCCTCTACGTCTGACCTGACCTTCGGGAGAAGGGTCCTTCAGGCGGTGGTCCCTCCCTAAGCTACCAATCTCTGTAATTCTCTCCATACTGCTGTCATGGGTGAGAGAGAATAGCTTAGTTACTCACCGATAACGGTGTTTCTCGAAACCCATGACAGCACCCGCTTATTCCCCTCCCCTTCACGAGTGTGGTGAGCACATTTTACTGTTAGTAGAGTGTTTCCGTTTAGGCACGGTGCTTCTTGATAAATAAGCAATATTATAATGTGTATATATTTCTGTTGTCTAACTAACCTGGAGACCCTCTGATGCTCTGTAATCAACTGAAGGCGGAGGTTCCTGTTCCTGAAGGGCGGATCCCCTCTCTCTCCGTGGTGCTGTCATGGGTTTCGAGAAGCACCGTTATCGGTGAGTAAGCTAATCTCCATGTTGGTAATGACTCTAACAATAAACTAATGTCTCACCTAGCTCTCCTAGTGGACTGGAGAGAGCTTGGCAAAATGAAATAATTCATTTTCACAGGCCAAAGGTAAAGAAATCTGCAAAAAACACCTGCGTGGGGGGGAAATGCTCACTACACCCCCAGATAAAGTCCACGAGGAGTGCCATTTCCAAAATGGGGTGACTTGTATGAGGTTTCCTGTATACCAATACCTCAGGGGCTTTGCAAATGTGGTATGGTGAATGAAAACCAGTCTTAAAAACAGTGCCAAGTGACATTTTTTTTTTTACGCTGCCTGGTGTCTACTTTCAGAAAATATATACATTTTGCAGTTGATTATCAATTTTGTAATTTTGTATTTTTTTACTTAGATTTTCAATGTAGACATCAAAAGTATAAACTGTCCTGTCTACCAAAGGCACAAAATGTCAAAAGACCTCTGGCGGAGAAAGGGTTAGAAGCGGCATGGTTTTGCAGGTAAAACTGCTTTTTCTGTACAACCATTAACAATTGATTTAAAAACTGCAAGTCAGCGTGTTGTCCATGGAAAGTCATAAAGTAAAAACATAAACGGACATGTTCTCTCTTTTAGATGGTTCCTCCACCTAAAATGCTCCAAGTTTAGATGACAGATCTGCTTTAATAGCTGTAAGTTCTTTGCTTTCCTGGGTTATTAGTGTTTGAAGCTACCTAGGCGTAAGGCTTGACGCTTTCAAATGTACCTATTATAAGGTGAACAGTACAAGAGAAGATTGGAAACTTTACACATATTTCAAATAATTACACTTTGTGATAACTGCCTCCTCCTCCGCTTCAGGCGCTCTCCCCCTGCTTCCTAAACTGCTCATTCACGCTGAATTCACTGGTAAACTCCACCTGCAGAGACCAGTTGATATTTCAGCCGTAGAACCTTCGTCAGTAGACTGTTGCAGGATCCATCATTTTCAGCAATGAAAAGTCCAGCCAGCGGCATTATTTTTTCCAGTAACGTGACAAACACACTAACTATAAGGCCGGAGTCACATTAGTGTCTGGCGTTAGATGCGTTAGGCTAATGACACTAGGCTCTAGTTCTGCTGCGAGGGTGATCCGAGTGTCAGTGCTCTGTGCTCCCATCCTCTCGCATGAGAAAATCGCAGCACAATTGAGTAGATGGAGAAAATAATTTCTCCGTCTGCTCCATCTCTCTCTATCCGCCCCCCGTTCTGCCGCTGTTTTTAATGTATAACAGAAAATAAACCATTATACTCACCAGGGGTGCACATAAAAGTCATGGGTCTCCACAGCAGAAGTATAATGCACCCCCTATAGTCATCCATATCCAGCTGAAGTTTCTGCTGGCGTCGGCAGGCCCCTGACCCACCGGGCCCGGAAGCTGCGGCGACTGCTGTGACCTTATGCATTACGCCGCTGCAAGCATTGGTTGGTAAAAGATCCACTGTTGTGTTGATAGATGAAATAATCCGATGTTTGAATAACATAACACTGATGGAAAAGAAGGTATATATTAAAAGGGGAGCAACGGTTACATTTAAGCAATTGGGCAACTGGATTAGGTGCCCTAGGGTGGTATCTAAGGAGTCAATGAGCAATGTAGTTTTCAATTTACTAATACTTTCACCTCTTCCTGACTGCCGACGGTAGATAAAAGTCTGCGCTTGCTGGGCTTTGTGGAGCTCCGACATTTTTCTGCTGTCAACGGTCTTGCGCCACTCTGGACCCCCAGAGTCCTGCAAGCACTAGGATTCCGGTGCAGAGCAACAGCTTTGACCGGCTACATCATTGGGACATGATTGGCTCAGGTAACAATGATGTTAACCATGTGTTTATCTTCTAGATGCATAAATTTGTGAAAGTGAGCGGGCTCCTCTCACCCCTCCGGCATCCCTTCGACATGATCATGGAGGAGCTGAGAGTTGTCCTGGGAGCTGGAGGTGAAATAATGACCTTGGTGTCTGCCAGTTATAGTGGCCTGTTAGACCCAGCCAGCAGTAATAGTTATGTAAAAACAAAACTAAACAAAAGAAAGTACACATATATGGTATCTTTGCATATGGAACAACCAGGATCTATAAAACTGTCACACTATTTAACCCCTACACTGAACACCATAAAATAAATAAAAACCGAGGCAAAAAAACAGCGCTTTTTCATCATACCGGCAAACAGAGTTGTAATAAAACGTGATCAAAAAGACTGTAAATAAAAATGGTATCTCTGAAAACGTGATCTTGTTTGGCAAAAAAACAAGCCGCTACATAACCCGCTCAGCTGAGAAATAAAAAAGTTATAACTCTCAGAGTATTAAGTCGTAAATGCAATACTTTTCATTAAAATTGTTTTTGTGTACAAGCAGCAAAACAATAAAAAAAGATATAATGTGGTATCGCTGTAGTCGTACTGACCCGAAGAATAAGGCTGAGTTCACACGTGGCGTCTTTTTCGCGTTTCCGCGGCGGTTTTAGCTGCGCGATTTTGCCGCGAAAACGTGAAAAATAAGCATCCCATGCATTCCTATGGGATTCTGCAATGCTGTGCTAATGCTGCGGTTTTTAACGCGGCGGAATCGCTTCGTGGTAAAAAACACAGCATGCTCATTAATTTGCGGAATCGCGGCGATCCCGCACCCTTAGGAATGCATTGTTCCGCTTACTTCCCGCATGTGGCTGTGCACACCATGCCGAAAGTAAGCAGAACATTTGCGGATGGTACCCACGGTCCGGAGGAGAGGAGACTGTCCTCCGGGCTTTGGGTACCATATCCCTGTAAAAAATAGAATTTAAAATAAAAAATATTGTTATTCTCACCTTCCGACGTCCCACGCAGCCTTCCCGCTTCTCTCCACGCTCCCGGTCCCAGTAAG
The DNA here is from genome assembly GCF_039654945.1 of Dendrobates tinctorius. Classification (NCBI taxonomy): domain Eukaryota; kingdom Metazoa; phylum Chordata; class Amphibia; order Anura; family Dendrobatidae; genus Dendrobates; species Dendrobates tinctorius. The sequence goes on from NW_027361694.1 coordinate 20,887,503, forward strand.
CCTTTGCAAAAATGCCCGTGATGGCGTCCGTTCTCGCGGGATCGCGAAGTCTCGCGGTCATTCGCGCGACGTCATCGCGAATTACCGTTTATGCTTGATGAGTGTGACCAACCTGTCAATCAGTTCTCCAAGCGATGCTACAGATCGCTTGGAAAACGCTAGCATTTTGCAAGCTAAATACGCTTGCAAAATGCTAGTTTTTCCGCGGGAAAATTGCGGGAATTTAAAATGCGATTTTCCCGCGGAATGGAATTCCGGAATTCTCGCGGTAATTTCCGCGAGAGTTCCGGTACGTGTGCACTTACCCTTAAGCTGCCTTATTATTTTTTTTTTTTTTTTTTATTTTGTATAGAAAGTGTTTGTGTGACAGCAGCCAATCCTTAAAAAACAAAAAAAAAAAAAACCCACAAACTTATATGAATCTGGTGTCTCTATAATCGTACCGACCCACAAAATAAAGTTGTCTAATCACTTATACCGCATGGTGAATGGCGTAAAAAATAAATAAAACCTAGTCTTAACCTGCTGTTGATTTGTTCATTCTGTCTCCCAAAGATCACAGTAAGGCTCAGCTCACATTTATTCTGCGCTGAGCGTTTACACCAGCGTTTCCGTGTAAATCTCTGAAATACGTGATTGAGACGGAACCCCCCCCATTGGAAGATTCCCTGTAATGAGGCAGACTGGGTTCTGCGGTTCTGGCACCTCATGGGCTCTATTGGCATACTCTGGAGAAATTGCATAACATATTGTGCTGTTCGTTTTCTCTTATTATCCCTTTTGAATATTACAAACTTGGGGCCAAAGCAACATTCTAATGGAAAAAATATTTCCTTTATGCATTTATGTATGTTATATATGTTATGTATGTTACAATTCTGTGAATCACTTGAGGGATAAAAATACTCACTAAATCTCTAGATGAATTCCTCAATAGGTGTAGTTTTCAAAATGGTGTTGCTTGTGGAGGTTTCTGCTTTTTTGGCATGTCCGGTGCTCTTCAAGTTTGACATGGCGTCCACAACCTATTCTAGCCAAAATGGCATGCCTTCCCTTCAGAGCACTGCCTTGTGCCCAAACAGTAGTTTTATACCACTTGTGGTATAGCTGCGTACTCAGGAGAAATTGCCAACAAATTCTGTGTTCATTTTCTCCTGTTACCCTTTTGATAATAAAATATTTGGGGCTAAAGCTACATTTTTGTAGCAAACATGGTTTTTTTTTTTTTTGGTTTTTTTTTAATGTTCATGGCTCAGTTATAAAATTCTGGGGCTAAAAGTACATTTTTGTGGGTAAAATGTCATTTTCTTTTTTATTTTCTTTTTCACAGATCTATGTGATAAACTTCTGTGAAGTACCTGGGTGTTTAAGTTCCTTGAGGGGTCTAGATTCTAAAATGGGGTCACTTGGGGGGGGGGGGGGTTTCCACTGTTTAGGCACAGCAGGGGCTCTCCAAATGCGACATGACTTCCGCTATCGTTTCCAGCCAATTTTGCATTCCAGGAGAAATTGTGTAAGTAGTTAGAGAGACGAGTTGATGCCCCACACTCCTTACATAAATCCCTGCTGAATGGGTATATTTTGTATGTCAATTGGTAGGATTTAGATTAGCACACTAGGGGGGGGGCACAATAGAATATAGTAAAGGGCCTTTCACACATAGCGAGATCGCTAGCAATATCACTAAAGCGTCACCGATTTTGTGACGCAACAGCGATATCGCTAGCGACCTCGCTTTGTGTGACACGTACCTGCGACCGCCCCCCCTCTGCTGGATATCGCTGATCGCGCTGGAATGGCCTGGGCCATTTTTTCATCGTTGTCGTCCCTCTGGCGTTGACTAGCGACGCATGGACGCAGGCGGAAGTTGTCGTCATCGCTGCGGTGTGACAGGTAAGAGCGACCCCCGACGGATCGCTTATTGCTGCTGCGTCGCTGGTAAGATCTGCCTGTTTGGCAGATTACTAGCAACCATTTAGCGATGCACCAGCGAACCTGACCAGGTCGTATCATTGTCGGGATCGCTGGTGCATCGCTAAATGTAACGGGACCCTAAGACCATGGGATTTAGTTAGGGGGGCCATCTGGGAGTAAGTTAGGGAGCTTCCTGAGTTCAGTTAGTAGGGGCTGGACAGATGTGTCGCATAACGTTTAAGCTGGGGAGCCCAGCCGTCTGGGGCCTATGGGCTGACAGTCACACGGTAGTGGAGGAGTACAGGGCAGCATCAAGATGGTAGCAGCTAACTTCGTGGGAACAATCCCAAACGTCCGGGGCGAAATGGACAAGGGAACTTCTGAAGCGGGTTGGTCTGGCCAGTCAAAAAGCTGCGGTACCGGAGGCGACAGGTACGACCCTGCAATATTCCTGGAGGAGTGAGGGACCGTACAGGGAACAGAATGGTGATGTTTTGTGAAAGACCTTGTGCTGTTTCTGTGACTAAACTGGACGAGCTGAGTAAACTTGTTTTATTAAAGTTGAACCTGGACTCGGACTGTCATTGCATAGTGCTGAAGGAAAAGAAGGCCGAGCAGTCCCTGCCTTACAAGTAAGTGCACTACAGAAGGGACAGTGTGTTTATGTAACGGAAGGCAAGAGTGCGACAGAGAAGCCACTGTTAGCCACGACTACAGCCCTGGCCTCAGTTTCACTTGCACAACAAATTTTGAGGTTTATTTTCTCCTGTAACCCTTGTGAAAATAAATTGGTGCTAAAACAACAATTTTATGGCAATTCTTTTTCCTTTTCTTTCTTTCAACATTGGTATAAACTTTTGTGAAGCCCCGAAGGATTCAAGGTGCCCACGACTTATCTAGATAAATTCCTTCAGAGGTCTAGTTTCCAAAATGGGGTCACTTGTGGGGGGTTTCCACTGTTTAGGCACATCAGCGGAACTCCAAACACGACATGGCTTCCGCTATCGATTCCTGCCAATTTAGCATTCCAGGAAATTGGCACTCATTCCCTTTCCTCCTGGCCCTATACAAGCCACTTTTGTGCTATTTTAATACTAAGCAATCGTTCCCTCCATGAATTGGTAGGTTGTGAGTGGTTGTCTAATCAGTATTTTGCACCTGTGTTGCTGTCATCTTTACTACATGGGGTTGTTGCATTCTGAGAGCTCATTATTGTAGTTCTGAGACCTGGGCAAGTAAACAATGCTGCACTTTTTTGCTCTTAGAGATGGACAAACCCGAACAGTAAAGTTTGGGGTCCGTACCGAACACCAACTGTTCGAGCACGGACTTCACCAGGAAGTCTGCATCAAATGTTCGGGTTCGGCACCCAAAACACCACAGAAGACTGGACACCAGTCAAAGAACCGCGGTTCCCACGCTGTCACTTGGCAGCATAAGCCTGCAGAGGTGATTGGAGGAAAAATGTTTTACCTCCGGTCACTGGCATCGAGTGATGGAACTACTGCTTCCATCAGCCTACACCTGCTGCTGCAACGAAAGCAGGCGGCGGCTAATGGGAGTATTCATCAGCCGGCGCCTGCACTCGAATAAAAAAAGAAAGTGTTGGTTCCCTTGTAGTTCTTTGTAACCAGCCATGCAAAAACTGACAGCTGCGAGCTGCAACCCTCAGTTGTCAGCTTTAGCAAGGTTGGTTATGAAGGGGTCCCCATGTCCTTTTTTAAAGTAATTATTTAGCTAAATAATTTTAACCCCCTTAACAACCGCTGATGCGTAAAAAAAGGTCCGATTTCCCATTTATTTCTTTATCCTATATGATCTAGCATATCAGAGGAGAGAGAAATGGGGTCCCCAGCACCCCCTCGGTACCTCCGGTGTCCTTGAACCCTCCGGCTCTGTCCCCGGCCCTCGGCGTCTTGTTCCAGTAAGAAAATAGTGGGCGTAGTGCGCTCGCTGAGATCTGCCGGCCGGCACCTGGCAACAATAGGAGATTTTTCCTATTGGTTCATTTTGATCACTGTGATAGACCCTATAAAAAAAATAGTAAATCAAACCCCCCTTTATCACCCCCTTAGTTAGGTAAAAATAACGGACGCTTTTGCCCGGCTATTCCCACTTGCCCTGTAGGGGTGGCAAATGGGATTCATATTTGTGGGGTTGATGTCAACCTTTGTATTGTCAGGTGACATCAAGCCCATGGCTTAGTAATGGAGAGGTGTCTATAAGACACCTCTCCATTACTAATCCTATAGTTACATGGTAAATAAAGACAAAGCCAGAATAAAGTCTTTTATTAGAAATAAAACAAAACAGGCCACCACAGTTCAAGCTCAGTGACTTCCCAGCAGATCACCCTGAGAAATTCTGCTGTAAAGTCACTGAGCTTGAACTGCAACCTCATCACTGACTTTTTCCCACGGTGCTGAGGCCATAGCAGTTCGGCCCTACTGGGAATGCAGCCTCACTGACCCACGGTAACCATGATGATGAGCTCGCAGCAGCTCATTCACCAGTGGCTCTCAGCCTGGATGGTCGCATCTTGGTACCGTCCAAGTTGAAAATTATTCATACTCCAGACATGGATCATGGCATGGGACAGAACGAAGGACAGGTGAAGGATATTGTTGTTTTTTTATATTTGTTTTATTACAGGAGACGAGGGCTACAGTGAAATTAAGCATTAGGTGAGTATAGCTGTGTTTGTTATTTTTAAATAAAAATGGAAGTGTGTTTTGTTTTATTTCTAATAAAAGACTTGTTATTCTGGCTGTGTCTTTATCATATACAGTAACTATAGAGTTAGTAATGGATAGGTGTCTTTTATAGACACCTCTCCATTACTAAGCTGTGGGTTGATGTCACCAGACAATACAAAGGTGACATCAACCCCACAAATATGAACCCCACTCGACACCGCTACACGGCAAGTGGGAAGAGCCAGGCAAAGTGCCAGAATTGTTGCATCTAATGGATGCGCTTTTTCTGGTGTGGCTGCAGGTTGCTATTTTTAGGCTGGGGGGTCATAATCAATGGCCCTTTACCAGCCTGAGATTACCGCCCCCCAGCTGTCAGCTTTAGCAAGGATGGTTGTCAGCAATGGGGGGTCCCCAAGCGTTTTTTTTTTTCATTCATTCATTCATTCATTCATTCATTTATAGTGCAGGAGTCGGCTGATGAATACTCCCATCAGCTGCTCCTGCTCTCACTGTTATTAGTGGCAGCAGGTGTAGGCTGATGGGACTAATAGCCCCATCTGCCACCTGCTGGCATTGGTTTCACTTGAATACAACACTCATCATTCTCCCATGCTCGCGCTGATCGCCGGCAGAGCAGGGAAGAAAGATGAAAGCGGTCTTCAGCACCTGGCCCCGGGGAACAATATTCCACAGAATATTAACCCCACAGAATATTCTACAACTTCTATTTCATTAGCTAAGGATTATTACCCTCACAGAATACTCCACATCTACTTCACCAACAAGTGAGTATAAGTATTATCATCAATACAATTAATGTTTTAGGACTGTTAGAATTTCTCAGTATAGCGCGGTGAATGCTACATTTACAATTCTGGTTCAGTTTTCTAACAGGAGCCGACACAGTCCTGTTATTTCACCCGCTGCATCTGAGTTTGACTTTTGTTTTCCTCTAGGTGAGTAGCGCCCGTGTAAAATTTACATGAAGTACTATTTGTCACGAATAAACAACCTCAGTCACTGAGATCCTTTGAAGCGTTCCAGAGTTAACACATAAAGTGACACTGGTCAGAATTGAAAAAATTGGCCTGGTCATGAAGGTGAAAACAGGCAGGGGTGAAAGGGTTAATATTAACTGAATATATGTTTTGCACACCAGAAGGGGATGGGGGGGGCAGTGGGTTAAACTTATTTATGGAAAAATGCAAATGCTTATGTGTATTAAATATGCACGAGATGTATAATGATCATATTTTTACCCTTCGCCACGACAGCACCCACTGGAGGTATCGGATCCGCCCCATTTGGAACAGGAAACCCTACAGGAAAGATAAAAGGGGCGGTCCGCCTTTCCTCCTCAGTTTTGGTTTCCTGTTCCAAACGGAGCCACGATATCCTTCAGGAAAGAATACCTGGGCCAGGCATGCCGCCTATGCAGTCTCCATGTGAACGGCAGGGGATGCGGTCCGGAGGCAGCGTCGGGGGAGATTCCGCTAGACGGCTCCCCCCTCGTCTGGTGAACGAAGGGTGATGACTGGGTCCGGGGAGGGCCGCCCCATCTCACCCAGGAGAGCGCCGGTAGGCACCGGGACGCACCGCTACTGGGAGTGGTAAGAGCGCCAGTGGCGCAGGGAAGAAAAAAAAAAAAAAAAAAAAAAAAAGGTTTTTCTTTTGAAATAAAAAGCGCACTGCAGCGGTGGCGGTGCATAGAGAGGGGGACCGCATGGAGAGCGGGGGCTGCACATCAAAGCGGCGTGGTAGCCGGCTGGCGCAGAGTCTCCTGACCCCCCGGAAGTAATGGTTGAACTTCCGGGGCGGGATGGCTGAGAGCGCGTCGGGGCATGCGCGCGGTGATCCCAGGGAGGAGGAGCAACTTCCGGGGGGACGGCAGGAAAAAAAAAAAGAGGCAAACTATTTAAACAGCGGCGCAGCTGAGCGGCGATGCAGCAATGTCGTCCCCAACGGAAGCGCACGCTCCAGCGGGGGATTCTGCAGGAGGTAGCTCCACCAGGGACCGCAACACCGGCCGCAGGAATGAAGCAGGAGAATCAAGGCCTAGGACGGGATCTCAGCCATCTGATCCGGTAATATAAGGCTTCACTGGGTGAGTGTGCAAAGTATATACTCTGCCTACTAAGCTGACCTCTCCCCCCTGCCTTGGTGTCCCCTTCTAGACAAAGAAAAAGGATAAATCCAAGCATAAAGAATGTGTGTTATGCTCTGAACCTCTCCCTGACTCCTACCCTAAGAAGCTCTGTAAAGGTACTGTCACACTTAGCGATGTACCAGCGATCCCGACCAGCGATATGACGCGGTCAGGATCGCTGGTACATCGCTAAGAGGTCGCTAGTGAGCTGCCACACAGGCAGATCTCACTAGCGACATCGCTGGGGACGGGGATCGCTACTTACCTGTCACACCAGGCGATCCTGCGTCCTCCCGCCCGGCTCCACGCGTCGCTCGTCCTCACAGCAGGAAGCGCCGCAGGAAGTGACCGACGAGAAACAGTCCAGGACGTTCTCGCGCGATCAGCGATAACCAGCGGGGGAGCCGGTCGTAGGTAAGTATCAGACACAGAGATATCGCTAGCAATATCGCTATAACGTCACTAGTTATAGCGATATTGCTAGCGATATCTCTTAGTGTGACAGGCCCTTAAGCAGTGCACCAAAGAGACAAAGCAAGGGGCCGCATTGTCGACAAAAGACATTAGAGCAATAATCAGGGAGGAGATACAGGCTATTAACCGTGCCAAAACTCCCTCAGAGACTGGCAGCAAAAAGCAGTTAACCCTCAGCTCAGAGTCAGAGGAAGAAGGGGGGTTAATCTCTGACTCCTCACTCACATCCTCGTCGTCATCAGACATGGAGGGACGGTCATGTTTCCCCCTGGATAGTGTGGACAACCTAGTCAAATCGGTGAGAAGCACTATGGGGTGTGAGGAACCAAAGGGTGCCCAAACCGCACAAGACATAATGTTTGCGGGATTGGCGGAAAAGAAAAGGAGAGCGTTCCCGGTAATACCGGCAATTAAGGCCCTAATAAAAAGGGAATGGGAAAAACACGACCAAAGAAGTTTTCTCCCATCAGCCTCAAAAAGAAAGTATCCATTTAGCGATGAGGAGCTATTAAAATGGACCAAAGTGCCAAAAGTGGATGCCGTTATATCCTCTACCTCGAAACAATCAGCTATTCCAGTAGAGGACGCAGGCTTGTTGGCAGACCCGTTAGACCGCAAGGCTGAATCATCATTGTAGAGGTCTTGGGAATCTACCACGGGTATTTTTAAGCCAGCGGTAGCCAGCACATGCACCACTAGATCTATGCTCGTGTGGTTGGACCAGCTGGATCAACAAATCGAGCAAAAGGTGTCCAGAGAAAAATTACGGGCCGCTATCCCATTAATTAGAGGGGCAGCTGCCTTTATGGCTGATGCGTCGGCGGACACTCTACGGCTGGCAGCAAGATCAGCAGCTCTTGTGAACAACGCCAGAAGGGTGTTGTGGATGAAGAGCTGGAAGGGGGATGCGCAATCAAAGGCTAAGATTTGTGCAACCCCATGCGAGGGTGAGTTTCTCTTCGGGAAAGAGACAGTATACTCGCCAAAGGAGAGGAAGTCGGCCCTCCCTGACCCTTCTATCCCTTTCTATAGGAGAACCTTTAAGAGGCGACCGTTTGGAAGAAGGAGGCAAACAGAAAGATCAAATAGATGGGCCGCAAAAGAAGAGAAACAAAAGGGTACCATGTTCAGGGGTCCAACATTCCGAAGGGAAAATAGAAATTAAAAAATCAGACCCACCTGTAGGGGGTAGATTACGTTTCTTTTATCCAAAATGGGAACAAATATCCTCAAACCCATGGATCTTGGGTATTATTAAAGAAGGAATGAAAATAGAATTCCTTCAAAACCCTTATGATTTCTTTATCCTAACCCGCCTTAACTCTATGGCCCAACAAAAGGCCCTTGAAGAAGAAATTCGGAGCCTACTATGCAAGGGGGTTTTAGTGGAGGTCCCAGAGGGACAGGAAGGTAGAGGCTTCTACTCTCCTTTAATTTTAATTTCCAAACCAGATGGTACGTTTAGAACAATTATTAATTTAAGGAAGCTTAATACGTTTATAAAAAATTATAAGTTTAAGATGGAATCAATCAGATCCACCATAAAGCTTCTCTTTCCAAATTGTGTGATGGTGGGGATTGACTTAAAAGATGCTTACTATCATCTTCCTATCCATAATAGATACCAAAAATATCTAAGGGTCGCAGTGGTGTTCGATGGCAAGGTCCGTCATTTTCAGTACACAGCCATGCCTTTCGGCCTCTCTACAGCGCCAAGAATCTTCACCAAGGTGATGGCAGAGGTGATGGCCTATCTTCGTCAAAAAGATACTTTAATCGTACCTTACTTAGACGACTTCCTAATAATCGGGAACTCGGATACCCAATGTACCGAACGAGTGGCTGATGCAATCTCATCTTTGCAGGACCTAGGCTGGATCATCAATATACAGAAGTCCAGGTTCGTTCCGCAATCCCTCCAGATGTTTTTGGGGTTCCAATTGAACTCCATAACCCAGAAATGTCTACTTCCTCAGGTAAAGATTGCACTAACAAAAGAGAAAGTAGAGGCAGCCATAGATAGACCACGCATGTCTCTGAGAGGGGCAATGTCGCTATTGTGGTCGCTAGATTCCTGTGCCCCTGCAGTCCGGTGGGCCCATTATCATGTCCGCACACTTCAGCATCAGATCCTCCAGGAGGAGAGGCGACATGGTGGTCACTTCGAGAGCAAGATAACTCTAACTCAGGAGGTCTTGACTTCTCTGGAATGGTGGTTAGATGATGACCATCTATCCTCAGGAGTCCCATGGGTCATAGTACCATCTGGTATCCTAACCACCGACGCTAGCCCCCAAGGCTGGGGAGCACATATGGGGAATAGCTTTTGTCAAGGAAGATGGAATAGAGAGGAAAGAGAATACTCGTCTAATTTAAAAGAACTGACAGCAGTATACTATGCTCTACATCATTTCCTTCCACAGCTCCAACAGAAACATGTCAGGATCATGTCGGACAACACCACCACAGTGGCCTACATAAACAGACAAGGAGGTACTCGATCAGAGACTCTGATGTCTTCTGCGGCAAGAATCTTAAGCTTAGCCGAAAGCAATTTGTTGTCCCTCTCAGCTCTTCATATCAGAGGAGAGGACAACCAAGAAGCAGATTTCTTAAGCCGACACACACTTCGGCAAGGGGAGTGGTGCCTCAATCGCCAAATCTTCCAGGACATAGTAGGTCTATGGGGGCATCCTCAAGTGGACCTCTTCACCACAAGGGAGAACAGACAAACAAAGACCTTTGCTTCCCTGTCTCCAGCAGATCACCCAGACATACTGGATGCCCTCCAGGCCTCATGGAAATTCAAGCTGGCATACGCCTTCCCTCCATTGATTCTCCTACCACAAGTGATTCGGAAAATCACAGAGGAAAAGGCGAGAGTAATCCTGATAGCACCATTCTGGCCCAAGAGACCGTGGTTCTCGTGGCTACGAATTATGTCAGTGATAGATCCTTGGGTTCTTCCCTCAAACCCCAACCTACTCTCCCAAGGCCCTTTCTTCCACCCTCAAGTGGACAACTTACACTTGACGGCGTGGAACTTGAAAGGCACCTATTAAGATCAAGAGGTTTTTCAGAATCATTAATTACTACGCTCCTACAGAGCAGGAAGCAGTCCACAACCCAAATTTATAAAAGAATATGGAATAAATTCCTACAGTTTCATACAGCATCTCATACAGCAGAAGTCCCGATAGTTCCTATCTTAGAATTCCTACAAAAAGGGAAGGAATTGGGCTTGTCAGTAAACACACTGAAAGTACAGGTGTCTGCGTTGGGGGCGCTGTATGGCCATAATATAGCAGGGAATAAGTGGATATCACGATTCATTACAGCATGTGAAAGAATAACTCCGGTTCACATACCTACAATCCCTACATGGGACTTAAACTTGGTGTTAGATGCCCTCACAGAAGAACCTTTTGAACTGATAGATACGATATCCCTTAAATATTTATCATTTAAGACGGCCCTCTTGGTAGCACTGACATCCGCTAGGAGAGTGGGTGATATCCAGGCCCTGTCCATAGATCCACCCTTTTTGCAGGTATACCGGGATAGATTAATATTAAAGCCAGACCCCTCATACCTGCCTAAGGTATCAACAAAGTACCATAGGTCTCAGGAGATACTCCTCCCAACCTTCTTTGAAGATCCTTCCACTCCGGAAGAGCAGAAATTCCACACTTTGGACGTCAGAAGAACTGTCCTAAAGTATATTGAAAAGTCAGAGAGCTGGAGGCAGTGTAGGGCTCTCTTCATTTCTTTTCAGGGCTGTAAAAAAGGGTATGGAGTCACAAAGAGCACCATTTCCCGATGGATCAGGGATGCCATTCGTTTGGCCTACTCTGCAAAAAAGGAAGAACCTCCGGACGACATCAGAGCACATTCCACCAGAGCAATGGCGGCCTCCTGGGCGGAGAGGGGAGACGTTCCAATTGAAACCATATGTAAGGCGGCAATTTGGTCATCCCCTTCTACCTTCTATAGACACTATAGACTTGACCTTTCGTCTTCTTCTGACCTAAGCTTTGGCAGGACTGTCCTTAGCACGGTGGTCCCACCTAGGTGATGGTCTCTGGAATCTCTCCAGTGGGTGCTGTCGTGGCGAAGGGTAAAAAGCCGGATTACTTACCGGTAATGCTCTTTTAATGAGTCCACGACAGCACCCGCTCACTTCCCTCCCTGCTAGAAATATCAATATTAAAAGTATATCTGCTAAAGTTGGATAAGTAAAGTTACAAGTACAAGACATTGCCTAATCCTTGGCGGTCCTCCTGGTACTCTGAAATGCAAAACTGAGGAGGAAAGGCGGACCGCCCCTTTTATCTTTCCTGTAGGGTTTCCTGTTCCAAATGGGGCGGATCCGATACCTCCAGTGGGTGCTGTCGTGGACTCATTAAAAGAGCATTACCGGTAAGTAATCCGGCTTTTCTCCGTTTCTTGTTAGTCTTGATGAATGGTTGAAGAAACTGTAAGTCCCACTCCTGATTGTGGCGTGCAAACACTGAGGCTGAGTGCTGTGTGATAAAACATTGCATAGCACTCTGACAAGTGTCATACTATGGGGCAGCTCAGATCTGTGATTATCTTCTCACTACATGGTGGCCCGATTCTAATGCATTGGGTATTCTAGAATATGTATGTAGTTTCTTTATGAAGATTTAATAATAATGCAATAATGCACCTCACAATCCTGGTATGCATGGTCCGCTCACCCCCAATCCAAATATGCATGCTACCCCTCACCCCCAATCCTGGTATGCATGGTCCTCACACACCCCCCTTTACTGGTATGCATGGTCCCCCTCACCCCTTTTCCTGGTATGCATGGTCCTCTCACCCTCCTATCCTGGTATGCATTGTCCCCCCCACCCCCCTTTGCTGGTATGCATGGTCACCCTCACCCCCCCCCTATCCTGGTATGCATGGTCCTCTCACCCTCCTATCCTGGTATGCATTGTCCCCCTCACCCCCCTTTGCTGGTATGCATGGTCCCCTCATCCCCCTTTGCTGGTATGCATGGTCCCCTCGCCCCCCCCCTTTCGTGGTATGCATGGTACCCCTCACCCCCCTTTCGTGGTATGCATGGTGCCCTCACCCTTCCTTTGCTGGTATGCATGGTCCCCTCACCCCCCTTTCGTGGTATGAATGGTCCCCTCGCCCCCCCCCCCCTTTCGTGGTATGCATGGTCCCCTCGCCCCCCCTTTCGTGGTATGCATGGTACCCCTCACCCCCCTTTCCTGGTATGTATGATCCCCCTCACCCCTGCACACATACAAAAAAAAATAAAAACACCCATCTTTCCTGTGGTCCAGCACTGTCCCGTTCTGCCGGAGGCAGGGGGAGGAGTGTGGCACTGGCGCCGGAGTATGCGCATGCCCACACCGCGCTGTCTGGCGCCATTTTCCTTTAGACACACTGCAAATGTGTCTTCAGGAAAATGGCGGCGGATAGCGCTATGCGCATGCGCGTACTCCAGCGTCAGTGCCACACTCCTCCCCCAGCCTCCTGCCCCGGTCACCGTAAGAAGAGAAGCGACGTGGCAATGCTCCTCCCGGTGAGGTAAATATGTAAGTATGGCGCCGGAGATCGCCATATCCATTATCATACAGTACCTGTCTGTCTGTTTGGCTGAGCCAGGCCGGCCGCCACCAATCAGCGACGCGGGATTTCGCTGACAGACCTAAGACAATTATATCTAACTAGCTGAAGAGCCCGGCGCTGCCCGGGCATAGTAACTAACTGTGGTTAGTTATAACAAATTATATTTATCCTCCATCCCATAGTCCCGTGCCCATATACCCATCATACATATCCACCATCCCAAAGGCCCGTGCCCATATACCCATCATACATATTCGCCATCCCATAGTCTAGTGCCCATATACCCATCACACACCCTTCATCTCATAGTCCCATGCCCATATACCCATCATACATATCCACCATTCCATAGTCTCATACCCATATACCCATCATACATATCCACCATCCCATAGTTCCGTGCCCATATGCCCGTCATACATATCCGCCATCCCATAGTTCCGTGCCCATATACCCGTCATACATATCCTCCATTCCATAGTCCAGTGCCCATATACCCGGCATACATATCCTCCATCCCACAGTCCAGTGCCCATATACCCATCACACATCCTCCATCCCATAGTCAGCCATTATGACCTCATAATGAGCGGCGGGGCTTGATGACATCACCGTCGCCATGGCAACCATTATGACATCATAATGAGCGGCGGGGGTTGATACGCACACACTGTTTCCCCAGTATGTAGATAGGGGCGTTATGACATCATAATGAGGGGCGGGGCTTGACTCGCACACACTTTTTCCCCAGTATGTAGATAGGGGCAAAATTGTTTGGTGAATTGGAACGCGCTGGGTTAGATATATAAAGCTCAAGTGTGTGTATGTCCGGGATAGGCATCCGCACCGTCGCAGCTACAGCCACAAAATTTGGCACAGTCACACGTCTGGACCCCGAGAGTGTCCAAAGCTATGTTGTGAGGCGAAATTTTAACCCCGCGCGTTCCAATTCACCAAACAATTTTGCCCCTATCTACATACTGGGGAAAAAGTGTGCGCCTATCAAGCCCCGCCCCTCATTATGATGTCACAATGGTTGCCATGGCGACGCTGATGTCATAGGTTGCAAGCCCCGCCGCTCATGATGTCATAATGGTTGACTATGGGATGGAGGATGTGTGATGGGTATATGGGCACTGGACTATGGGATGGAGGATATGTATGACGGGTATATGGGCACGGGACTATGGGATGGCGGATATGTATGATGGGTATATGGGCACGGGCCTATGGGATCGTGGATATGTATGATGGGTATATGGGCATGGGACTATGGGATGGAGAATATGTATGATGGGTATATGGGCATGGGACTATGGGATGGAGGATGTGTGATGGGTATATGGGCACTCGACTATGAGATAATTATAATTTGTTATGACTATCCACGGTTAGTTACTATGCCCAGGCAGCGCCGGGCTCTTCAGCTAGTCTAATACAGTATATAAAGCTCAAGTGTGTGTATGTGTGTATGTCCGGGATAGGCATCCGCACCGTCGCAGCTACAGCCTCAAAATTTGGCACCGTCACACATCTGGACCCCGAGAGTGTCCTAAGCTATGTTGTGAGGCAAAATTTTAACCCCGCGCGTTCCAATTCACCAAACAATTTTGCCCCTATCTACATAATGGGGAAAAAGTGTGTATCAAGCCCCGCCCCTCATTATGATGTCATAATGGTTGCCATGGCGATGCTGATGTCATCATAGGTTACAAGCCTCGCCGCTCATTATGATGTTGTAATGGTTGACTATGGGATGAAGGATGTGTGATGGGTATATGGGCACTCGACTATGGGATGGCGGATATGTATGATGGATATATGGGCATGGGACTATGGGATGGAGAATATGTATGATGGGTATATGGGCATGGGACTTTGGGATGGAGACTATGTATGATGGGTATATGGGAACGGGCCTATGGGATGGAGGATAATTATAATTTGTTATACCTAACCACAGTTTGTTACCATGCCCAGGCGGCGCCGGGCTCTTCAGCTAGTGTGTGTGTGTATGTATATATATATATATATATATATATATATATATATATATATATATATATATATATATATATATATATATATATATATACACTCACTGGCCACTTTATTAGGTACACCATGCTAGTAACGGGTTGGACCCCCTTTTGCCTTCAGAACTGCCTCAATTCTTCGTGGCAGAGATTCAACAAGGTGCTGGAAGCATTCCTCAGAGATTTTGGACCATATTGACATGATGGCATCACACAGTTGGCGCAGATTTGTCGGCTGCACATCCCTGATGCGAATCTCCCGTTCCACCACATCCCAAAGATGCTCTATTGGATTGAGATCTGGTGACTGAGGAGGCCATTTGAGTACAGTGAACTCATTGTCATGTTCAAGAAACCAATCTGAGATGATTTGAGCTTTATGACATGGCGCATTATCCTGCTGAAAGTAGCCATCAGATGTTGGGTACATTGTGGTCATAAAGGGATGGACATGGTCAGCAACAATACTCAGGTAGGCTGTGGCGTTGCAACGATGCTCAATTGGTACCAAGGGGCCCAAAGAGTGCCAAGAAAAAATTCCCCACACCATGACACCACCACCACCAGCCTGAACCGTTGATACAAGGCTGGATGGATCCATGCTTTCATGTTGTTTACGCCAAATTCTGACCCTACCATCCGAATGTCGCAGCAGAAATCGAGACTCATCAGACCAGGCAACGTTTTTCCAATCTTCTACTGTCCAATTTCGATGAGCTTGTGCAAATTGTAGCCTCAGTTTCCTGTTCTTAGCTGAGAGGAGTGGTACCCAGTGTGGTCTTCTGCTGCTGTAGCCCATCTGCCTCAAAGTTCGACGCACTGTGCGTTCAGAGATGCTCTTCTGCCTACCTTGGTTGTAACGGGTGGCAATTTGAGTCACTGTTGCCTTTCTATCAGCTCGAACCAGTATGCCCATTCTCCTCTGACCTCTGGCATCAACAAGGCATTTCCGGCCACAGAACTGCCGCTCACTGGATTTTTTTTCTTTTTCGGACCATTCTCTGTAAACCCTAGAGATGGTTGTGCGTGAAAATCCCAGTAGATCAGCAGTTTCTGAAATACTCAGACCAGCCCTTCTGGCACCAACAATCATGCCACGTTCAAAGGCACTCAAATCACCTTTCTTCCCCATACTGATGCTCGGTTTGAACTGCAGGAGATTGTCTTGACCATGTCTACATGCCTAAATGCACTGAGTTGCCGCCATGTGATTGGCTGATTAGAAATTAAGTCTTAACACACAGTTGGACAGGTGTACCTAATAAAGTGGCCAGTGAGTGTATATATGTATGCCATGCGAAGACAATTGCTGCATGCTGCGAGTGCATCAGAGAGTTGGATTACATTATCCCATACAAGTCTATAGGTGCTTGCAAAACATTGGGCAGCACTGGGATGTTATCCCAGTGCAGTGTGATTACTACGGACATCAGCAATGGAAGAGATGGAGAAATGACTTACTCCATCTCCTCCGCATCGGTGCTGCGAGTCTCGGATGGGAGCACAGAGCACTGACACTCGGATCACCCTCGCAGCAGAGCTGGAGCCGATTGTCATTCGCAGATCTCATCAGATGCCATACGATAGTGTGACCCCGGCCTAATACAAAGGATCCCATTATAGTCAGTGGCGGCCATGTAACACTGTTTGACTTTGTTTTATGGCGTTTATGTTGCCTACATGAAATGTTTTTTTCATGGAGAGAGAAACTGAATCCTAAACTCAAGTGTGAACCTTCGTGTTACATGTTGACTGTAAAAGCCTACAGAGAGAGGGAGACTTCTCCGAGCTGCGGTATAATGTCTGCCATGCTGTATCTTAGAGGGTATGCTGCAGAGTGATAGGGGAGCAGGGTCTCCTCTGTGTGTGTTATACAGTGGGGCAAAAAAGTATTTAGTCAGTCAGCAATAGTGCAAGTTCCACCACTTAAAAAGATGAGAGGCGTCTGTAATTTACATCATAGGTAGACCTCAACTATGGGAGACAAACTGAGAAAAAAAAATCCAGAAAATCACATTGTCTGTTTTTTTTTCATTTTATTTGCATATTATGGTGGAAAATAAGTATTTGGTCAGAAACAAAATTTCATCTCAATACTTTGTGATATATCCTTTGTTGGCAATGACAGAGGTCAAACGTTTTCTGTAAATCTTCACAAGGTTGCCACACACTGTTGTTGGTATGTTGGCGCATTCCTCCATGCAGATCTCCTCTAGAGCAGTGATGTTTTTGGCTTTTCGCTTGGCAACACGGACTTTCAACTCCCTCCAAAGGTTTTCTATAGGGTTGAGATCTGGAGACTGGCTAGGCCACTCCAGGACCTTGAAATGCTTCTTACGAAGCCACTCCTTCGTTGCCCTGGCGGTGTGCTTTGGATCATTGTCATGTTGAAAGACCCAGCCACGTTTCATCTTCAATGCCCTTGCTGATGGAAGGAGGTTTGCACTCAAAATCTCACGATACATGGCCCCATTCATTCTTTCATGTACCCGGATCAGTCGTCCTGGCCCCTTTGCAGAGAAACAGCCCCAAAGCATGATGTTTCCACCACCATGCTTTACAGTAGGTATGGTGTTTGATGGATGCAACTCAGTATTCTTTTTCCTCCAAACATGACAAGTTGTGTTTCTACCAAACAGTTCCAGTTTGGTTTCATCAGAACATAGGACATTCTCCCAAAACTCCTCTGGATCATCCAAATGCTCTCTAGCAAACTTCAGACGGGCCCGGTCATGTACAGGCTTAAGCAGTGGGACACGTCTGGCACTGCAGGATCTGAGTCCATGGTGACGTAGTGTGTTACTTATGGTAGGCCTTGTTACATTGGTCCCAGCTCTCTGCAGTTCATTCACTAGGTCCCCCCGCGTGGTTCTGGGATTTTTGCTCACCGTTCTTGTGATCATTCTGACCCCACGGGGTGGGATTTTGCGTGGAGCACCAGATCGAGGGAGATTATCAGTGGTCTTGTATGTCTTCCATTTTCTAATTATTGCTCCCACAGTTGATTTCTTCACTCCAAGCTGGTTGGCTATTGCAGATTCAGTCTTCCCAGCCTGGTGCAGGGCTACAATTTTGTTTCTGGTGTCCTTTGACAGCTCTTTGGTCTTCACCATAGTGGAGTTTGGAGTCAGACTGTTTGAGGGTGTGCACAGGTGTCTTTTTATACTGATAACAAGTTTAAACAGGTGCCATTACTACAGGTAATGAGTGGAGGAAAGAGGAGACTCTTAAAGAAGAAGTTACAGGTCTGTGAGAGCCAGAAATCTTGTTTGCTTGTTTCTGACCAAATACTTATTTTCCACCATAATATGCAAATAAAATGAAAAAAAAACAGACAATGTGATTTTCTGGATTTTTTTTTCTCAGTTTGTCTCCCATAGTTGAGGTCTACCTATGATGTAAATTACAGACGCCTCTCATCTTTTTAAGTGGTGGAACTTGCACTATTGCTGACTGACTAAATACTTTTTTGCCCCACTGTATATACACATAGTGGTAACTGTCCTCTTCCTTGTTTTCTTTCCTCTTTTTTTTTTTTTTTTATCTCCTCCCTTCTTCATATACTTTAATGGACAGCATGTAACCTTTTTCTTATCTTTTTGTACAGGAAAGTTGTTTTATGATCAAATTTATAATTTAACCAGTTTTGTTTTGTCCAAGTGACATTGGTTTCAAATAGCCATAGACACCCCCCCCAAGCCCCACTATCAGGCTATGTGCACACGTGCGGAATTCCCGCGGATTTTGTGTTTTTGCTACGAAAACGCATAAAATAAGCAACCCGTTGATTTCAATGGCATTCCGCACTTGCTTTGCTAATGCTGTGTATTTTTCCGTGGTGGAATTGCATCGCGGAAAAATACGCAGCATGCTAATTTTTTTTGCAGAATCGCGGGAATTCCGCACACATAGGAATGCATTGTTCCGCTTACTTTCGGCATGTGGCTATGCCCACCATGCGCAAAGAAAGCGGAAAATGTGCGGATGGTACCCACGGTCTGGAAGAAGGAGATTCTCCTCCAGGCCCTGGGTACCATATCCCTGTTAAAAAAAAAAAGAAAATTAAAAAAAATTGTGATATTCTCACCTCCTGGCAAGTCCTGGTCCAAGTAATGCCTTGCGACAGTAACCTGTGATGACGTAACGGTCTCGCATGATGCTACGTCATCTGGGGTCATTGTCACAAGGCATCGCTGGGAAAGGGACTTGCCGGGAGCATTGCGAAGGCCTGGGAATGCTGCGGGAGACGCCTTTAAGGTGAAAATATCAATTTTTTTTTAATTTTTTTTTGGTATTTTTAACATATCTTTTTACTACTGATGCTGCATAGGCAGCCTCAATGGTAAAAAGTTGGTCACACTTGTCAAACACTATATTTGACAAGTGTGACTAACCTGTCAATCAGTTTTCCAAGCGATGCTACAGATCACTTGGAAAACGCTAGCATTCTGCAAGCTAATTACGCTTGCGAAACGCTAGTTTTTCACGGGAATTACGCATGCGGATTTCTTGCGTATTTCCCGCAGCAGGGAGTTGCAGAATTGCCGCGGATATTTCCACGGCAATTCCGCACGTGTGCACATAGCTTCATTGGGAATGTGTCAGTAAGACCAACCCCCTCATCCACCACACCACATACAAGGGCTTGTAGGTCTTAGTTTTAACTGTCAATCTGTTGCCGCATTCCTGAGAAATCAGTGATTAAAATTCATATGGAAATGAATTAAGTGCTCTAGGTACAACAGTGCACTTCTTGAGCCTTTGCCTCCAAAGCATTTCCCGGACTTGCGCCAGCCTCTTTAGCTTGATTGATAGCCCACTTACTGTGCAATGTCAGGCTCCAGGTAAGGAAACCAGACCGTGAGGTATCAATCAAGACTCATTCTGGACAGGGAACAACCTGCAAATGCAGAGGCTTGGGAAGTGCTCTGTTATGCCCAGAGCACTTAATACCTCAGTTTCATATGAATTGAAATGCTGATTTCTCTGGAATGCAGCAAAAGATAAAAGATATGTAAAGGAGTAGATGGATTTACATTTCAAAGACCTGCATGCCCGTGGTTTTGGGAGAGGTTATTCGTATGGCAGATTTACTTTAAAGTCTTTTAGGAAGTGAACATACTGTAGATATGATTGGTAATTTAAGCAAAAGGTTGTAGATTTTGGGAACCTTTTGCTTGGGTGTCTGTTGTTGCAGTTATGGCACCTAGCAGAAAGTGAAATAAATTGTGATGTTACAGTATTTGTTCTCTCAGCTGTGACACATGCCTCATCCATTGTTCCAAAGACGCAATTGTTTCCATGAATGACCCACCTGCTCTTTCCATGTTACTGGCTTACAGAGTTCTTACCATCTGGAAATCCTGCTGCAGCTGCTGTTATCTATATACTGTACATACTTTATGTATACTGTTTATGAAAACTGTCTCCGTGAATGACGGTATTCCCAGCGATTTCTCATGGTTTGTATTTATCGTCAGTAAGGTTCCTTTGCAGTTTTATATATTTTGGAATCTGACACTTTACTACTATTGCTACAATCCTGCTTCTCATAATTAGAAGTCTAAATATTAGTTTTGAGGTTTGGTGGCCGAGGAAAATGTCAGGAGCATAAATGTGTGAAGGGCTTTATTCATAGCTGAGTGTAGGGTTTTATTGCCAAGCAGTATGTGTATGTTGCCAATAATCCAGTTTAACTCTACACAAGCCTACCAGCTTTCATCAAATCATAGATCCATGTTGGGGGTATGTGGACAAAGAGTCGTTTAAGGAGTCTTTATTCGGTCGTCCATGACAGCACCACCTGAGAGAGAGGGATCCGCCCTTGCTAGGAACAGGAAGACCCTACAGATACAAAAGGGCGGCACCTCTCCCACGCATCAGTTGGTTTCCTGTTCCTAACAAGGACAGAACTCCCTACAGATCGTCCGTCATGGATAACTGAATTCCCAGGCCAGCGGACCGACTCAGGTAGCGGGGGGTTCTCCTACCTCGGTCTCGCTGGGGGCCCTGGATGCGCCACGGTGGGTCCGGGTAGGATTTCCACGGCAGTGGTAAGAGCAGGCGGAGACAGGGTCCGGTGGGCGCCTTCTCCATGGGGCCGGTGAGGTAAGCGTTGTCCCCCTGTCTCTCCTTCCCCCGGGGGCGCGGCCCGTTCGGGCGGGCGCCGCCGGTTGTGTCCCACAAAGAGAGCGGCGGTTCCGAGCCGGCGGCGCAGTGCTAGCCCCTTGCCGCGCGTCCCCGTGGCCTCTGTCGCGCGGCGGAAGTGACGCGGCGGAGGGGGCGGGGCCTAGCGCCGAAACCGGAAGTCGGATGCCGGTCGACTTCCGCTTGTTGTGGACACGCGCCGATGCGCGCCCGCCGCCTGAGGGGGCCGGGCAGGCCTGAGGGGGAGGGGAAGGGTCGCGAGGAGCGGTCCAATGGGGGGCCCGAACACCGGACGGAGTTCCTGCTGATCCGGAGGGGAAGCCTTCTTAAGACAGAAGGCATTGCTGCTGAGGTGCTTCTGGAGGCCCAGCGATGGACACAACAGAAGCCCCCATGGATCCACAAGAGGTGCAGCCCGTGGCAAAGCACCCCAGTGACCAGCCTAAGAGGCGGAAGGAGGGACGTTCGAGTGGACAGAGCCACAGTAGTTCCTCTAGGCCAAAGGATCCTCCTGCAGCCCCCCATGATCTGGTACCTGTCCTCATCTGCAAGGGTAAGAGATCTGCGAGAATGTACCCTAATGCAGTGTCCCCTTATGTGTTTGATTCTCAGGGGAAGAAGGCCACAGGGAAGCAGAAGCACAAGGAGTGTGCCCTCTGTAGTTGCCCCTTACCAGATGGCCACCCTAAGAAGTTGTGTCAGTCTTGCGTGAGACAGACGGTAGGGACGGAGATGAGGGGTAGAACGTGAGTGGAGTATCAGACTCTTACACTCTTCCCTATTTATGCAGGTAGCGGAAGAAGCTCCAAGCTTCGCTACAGACCTGAGGCAATTAATCAGGACTGAAATAAAAGCCCTATCAAAAGAAGATTCTTCTAAAAGAAGACGGGCTAGTGTTTCAGGCTCAGAATCTTCAGTCGGCCCTAGGAGGGAAGATATTCCCTTGGACCAAATGGATAAATTAATTAAAACCATAAGGTCAACCATTGGGGTAGAAGAAAAAAAGACAGAACTGTCTGCTCAGGACATTATGTTCGGGGGTCTAGACCCCAGAAAGCAAAGGACTTTTCCATTAAACGAAAGAGTCCAGAGCCTGATAGACAGGGAGTGGAAAAAAACGGAAAAAAGGGGTTCTATGCCGCCTGCTTTCAAGCGAAGATACCCCTTTGAGGACCCAATAGTAAGTCGATGGGATAAGGCCCCCAAGCTGGATGCAGCGGTAGCTAAGGCCTCCAAAAAGTCATCTATACCCTTCGACGATATGGCCTCCCTTAAAGACCCCCTAGATAAAAAGGCAGATTCCTTTTTAAAGGGCACATGGGAGATGTCAGCAGGCGCCCTAAGGCCAGCAATAGCAGCCACGTGCGCAGCCAGATCCATGATGGTTTGGCTGGATCAATTGGACTCCCAGCTAAAGGATGGAACCTCGCGAGCCTCCATCCGTAAGTCTCTTCCAATTATCCAGAATGCTGCTGCCTTTCTGGCAGATGCCTCGGCAGACTCGGTAAGAATGGCGGCCAGGTCTGCAAGTTTGTCTAATTCGGCCCGAAGAGCCCTCTGGTTAAAATGCTGGCCGGGAGATATCCAAGCCAGGTCCCGTCTCTGTTCTATCCCCTGTGAGGGTGAATACTTGTTCGGCCCCGTCCTAGACGAACTGTTAGAGAAAGCCGGGGATGAGAAAAAGAAATTTCCGAGTCTGCCGAATACATCCTGGAGACGTCCCTTTTCTAGGAAGGGGTATTCCCGCAGGAGGCAGGCCAGAGATCAGAACAGATGGGACAACAAGAAAACCAGAGGTACGGGCTTCATGTTCGGAGGAGGTGGGCGCCAAGACGGTCCATCACGGGATAATAAGAAGCCGCCCCAATGACTAGTGGCTCCGGTAGGAGGAAGATTATCTGCCTTCTACCCGGCCTGGGCCAGAATCTCAAATAGCAGCTGGATACTGGGGGTGATAGCTACAGGACTGCACCTAGAGTTCTCCTGCGTTCCCCAAGATCGGTTCAGGGTAACTCCGCTCAAATCTTCCCCGCTAGAACAAGCTGCCCTGGAGACCGAGGTCCTCGAGCTACTGGACAAGAAAGTTCTGACGAAAGTTCCAGAGGAAGAGAGGGGGAAAGGCTTCTATTCCCCCCTGTTCTTGGTCCGTAAACCGGACGACTCATTTAGGGCTATATTTAACCTCAAAGCCCTCAATAAATTCCTGGTCGTACGTCCGTTTAAAATGGAAACAATTAACACCGCAATAAAGATGCTGTTTCAAAACTGCTTCATGGTGGTCCTAGATCTGAAAGACGCTTACTACCATATACCCATATGTCTAGCACACCAACCTTTCCTTAGACTGGCGGTTCAGTTGGGGGGGGTCAATCCAGCACTTCCAGAACGCGGCCTTACCCTTCGGGGTGGCAGTTGCGCCCCGAGTATTCACCAAAGTGATGTCAGAGGTGATGGCCCATCTACGCGAGCTAAACATTCTGGTCGTTCCCTATCTAGATGACCTCCTTATAATAGGCAGTTCAGCCGAGCAGTGTTTAGAACAATTACAGAAAACAACGGCGGCTCTAGAGCGGTTGGGATGGCTACTTAATATCAAAAAATCCCGTTTGCAGCCATTAAAAATGCAACAATTTTTAGGCCTAACCCTAGATTCTAAAAAGCAGGAATGACGTCTGCCCCCAGAGAAGCTGCTGCACCTGCATGGCCGGGTCCTGAACGCTTCCAACAACCCCTCCATGTCCCTCAGGAAGGCCATGTCCCTGTTGGGTTCCCTCTCATCCTGCATTCCCGCGGTCCAGTGGGCCCAAGTTCATACGAGAACTCTACAGGGCGAAGTTTTATGGTATCAGAGGATTCTTGGGGGTAACTTAGAAGGTCGACTGACCTTATCCAGAAACACAATAGAGTCCCTGGAGTGGTGGCTGGAAAGAAATAACTTGTCTAGAGGAGTCCCTTGGGAGTATAACATTACCCGCGTGGTCACCACGGATGCAAGTCCTTCCGGTTGGGGGGCGCATATGAAGGAAATTCTGGTCCAGGGCCTATGGGAACGGGATCAGATACAAATGTCTTCTAATTTGAAAGAATTGACAGCGGTAGTACACGCAGCTAAAGAGCTCCTTATGTATCTACAGGACCATCACGTACGAGTTCTCTCGGACAATCGAGTGGCCGTGGCCTATATCAACCACCAAGGCAGAACTCGATCCAAAACTCTGATGAATGTGGCAGGACAGTTGTTCCAGCTAGCAGAGCGGCATTTTTTATCTCTCACGGCTCTTCACATAAGAGGAAAAGAGAACGTCACGGCAGATATCCTAAGCCGCAATCTGTTAAAACAAGGAGAGTGGGCCTTAAACACCTCCATTTTCGTTCAAATCGTGCAGAGATGGGGTCAACCAGAGGTGGATCTATTCGCCACCAAGGAGAACTCGAAAACGAGACAGTTTTGTTCCCTAAATCCCAGGGAGACTCCTCTGGCAGTAGATGCGCTACTGATAAAATGGGACTTCAGGCTAGCCTACGCCTTTCCTCCCCTAGCTCTACTTCCTCTGGTGTTGAGGAAGATCAGGAAGGACAGGGCAAGGGTCATAGTCATCGCCCCATTGTGGCCCAGAAGAGCATGGTTCTCGAACCTCAGGATCATGTCGGTAGACGATCCTTGGGTTCTCCCGGACATCCCGGACCTTCTGTCCCAAGGCCCGGTCTTCCACCCTCAGGTGGCTGGCCTACATCTCACGGCGTGGAATTTGAGCGGTCACTGCTAAAAAGTAAAGGCTTCTCCCCAGACCTAATTGACACTCTACTAAAAAGTAGGAAAGTGGTGACAACTAAGATTTACGTCAGAATTTGGAAAAGATTCCTCCAAAGCTCAAATATAAATACTGATGATTCCGTCCCTATAGGCCAGATCTTGGAATTTTTACAAAAAGGGCTGGACCTGGGTCTCTCCACCAGTACCCTTAAAGTACAGGTATCCGCCTTAGGGGCCCTCTTTAGCTGCAACATCGCGGCTAATTACTGGGTCAATAGGTTTATCAAAGCAGCGAGTAGATTGAGACCAATAGTAAAGAATAGACTCACGCCATGGGATTTGAACCTAGTCCTCACAGCTATGACAGAAGTGCCATTTGAACCCATCTTGTCAGCCTCTATTAGGAGCCTGTCCCTCAAGATAGCTTTCCTGATAGCCATAACGTCAGCCCGTAGGGTAAGCGACATTCAGGCACTGTCTAGGCGTCCACCTTTTCTTCAGGTAAAAGAGGATAGGGTAATACTTAGACCTGACCCAGCGTATTTACCAAAAGTAGCCTCCAGCTTTCATAGGTCGCAGGAAATAGTCCTTCCATCCTTCCTCCCTAAACCAACTAATGAGAAAGAGGAGAAGCTACATACTTTAGATGTTAGGAGATGCCTCTTGGAGTATCTAGCGGCTACCGATCCCTGGAAGAAGGACAATGCCCTCTTTGTCTCCTACCAAGGCCCTAGGAAAGGTCTTAGGGTGTCCAAAAGTACACTAGCCAGATGGATTAGAGAAGCAATCTCGTTAGCTTATACCTCAAAAGGTAGAGTAGCTCCGGAGAAATTGAAGGCGCATTCCACCAGAGCCGTGGCGACCTCGTGGGCCGAGAGATCGGAAGTCTCCATCGACCAGATTTGTAAGGCGGCCACTTGGTCCTCTCCGAGCACTTTTTATAGTCATTATAGGCTAGACTTGGGTGCTTCTGCAGACCTCTCCTTCGGTATCGGGGTTCTGCAGGCTGTAGTCCCCCCCCTAAAGTAGTGATTACTCTCTGTAATTCTCTCAGGTGGTGCTGTCATGGACGACCGAATAAAGTCTTAGTTACTCACCGGTTAACGGTATTTTTCGGAGTCCATGACAGCACCCATAGATTCCCTTCCCTCAGTCAATTTGGGTGTGCACGTCTTCCCTTTGTACATATTCACGGGTGATAAAAATTTTAAGTATTAATATTGTTGTACATATAATCATGCATTAACCTTGGAGGTCCTCTTATGCTCTGTAATCCAACTGATGCGTGGGAGAGGTGCCGCCCTTTTGTATCTGTAGGGTTTTCCTGTTCCTAGCAAGGGCGGATCCCTCTCTCTCAGGTGGTGCTGTCATGGACTCCGAAAAATACCGTTAACCGGTGAGTAACTAAGACTTTCAAAAACCACCTGAAAAAGCACTCGAAAGACTCTTCCTATGCATTTCTATTGTAAAACGACTTGCTGGGCACATGGCTAGTCTTTTTTTCCAGTTTGGTTTCAAAGGTGGTAACTGCCAGAAAGGAGGCTATGTGGAGCCAAAAATTGCATGTTCTGATCTCTGAGCCATTCAGTGCAATGAGAGAATCAGAATCCTGTCTGTAGGGGATTCAGATGGAAGTTCCCAATGGAGTTATGGACCGAGCCTACTTAATAATGGAATAGTGACTAATATCGGATTTTTCAGACTGATTCTGACACTTTTTCTGTGCCAGACTCATTGTAAAATCAGCTTGAATTCTGCCTCTAATTGGAATTTACGATACAAAAACAAAATCGGGTATTATGTGCAGTATAGCCTCATTAATGGAGGTAACCAGCGTGTGTATCTGCCACTGTGCAAACAGCAAGTTTTCAAATCCGAGGATCAGCTGTTTCTCTTTCTAACTAACCTCTTATTTTTTATGATATCAAATCAGCGGCGTAAACATGATGTTTGTTTGCTTTTGGAACAAATTCTGCATGGGAGTGGAAGCTCTAATTTATTTACTTTGCTGAGTTTTGTAGTCATCACAACGTTAGTTTGTATATCACTCATGTAATTATAGGACTAAGGACAAATCATTTTTTTTTTTTTTCTTCACCAGCTGGTTTCTCAATTGTGGCAGAAAACTGGGGTTTTGTGTCAAGTTTTTTTTTTTTAGCATGACATACCTGTGTTGAGTGCTGTAAGTAATATATATTTACACATACGCGATTTATTGTTTTTCTCAAACTTGATTTCCAGGTGGCTCAATTCTCTATTTCTTATTGGTCACAAAAAAAAGCTTGAAGAGGATGACATGTACAAAGTACTGCCAGAGGACACCTCCGAGAGACTTGGGGAGGAACTTCAGAGGTAAAGGGTCTAACCATTTTTCTTAAAGAAATTTAGAAGTTGCTTGTTTTTTACTAGCATTTTTGAGCTGATGCAAGATCAGAGACCTGACAAATAATGACACAGGACCATCGCTAATAAGCCATCCCAAAGTGAACATTATCGCTTGGCTGAAAAACAGGGACAGCTGCATCAAAAAATAAAAAGTTATGATTGCCATAATGCAAAGATACAAAATCTAAAAATGCCCTCAAATCTCACCTTGTTCGAAAAAGCTTGATGCGGTTGTCTGGCCTCCAGCTACAAGTATGCACTTGTGAATCCTCACATCGCGTGCACTGCATACGCTGAGAATTCTCCGTCAATTTGCATACATACAGCTATGTACAGACTAGACATGCACAGCAATACTGAACACAGCTTGTTGGAATGTCATCAGAAGTATGCAAATCGCATATTTGCGGTCACATGACTTTCCGATCCTGTCTTCAACACCGGAGAATCCTCATAGCGTGCAGATTTGTAGCCTAAAGCCGGACAACCCATTTAATCATACTCCGAAAATTTGCAACAACATTCAAGGCAAGCTGGGCCAGTTTTAGACAAAGTGGAGCCCTGGGCAAAAGTTTAAAATGCGCCCCCAAATGCTTACATATTACACCATCACACAGAAATATTTTGGTTGTATTTACATGCGCTAAGTTCAGGCCGGTAAATGAGCGTGATCGACAATATTGAAGCTGTTTGACGCTTGTTTCCCGGCGTCCTTAGGGTAGGTGCACACGTTCAATTATTGGAAGTGCTTTGGATGCAGCGGACATGTGCTGCATCCAAAGCACTTCCAGCTTTTGAACACACGTGACTCCATGTGTGTTCATTGAACCGTGCGGAATCACCGCATCCAATTCATTGTATGGGTGAGATTTATCTTGCGGAGATTCTCGTGTCTGTAAGATAAATAGACCTGCTGCGGTCTGGAGTGATGAGTCACATGTCCTTCTCCGCAGGTGAGCCGCGGGCGTCTGTGAACGCATAGTGGATATGGAATTTCTTGAAATCCCATCCACTATGCTGTAACATCTGGACGCTGCCCAAGTGACCGTATGCATCTATCCTTACTCTGGCTGTGGAAGAATGATGGGTATACATAGTCCAAGTTACAGTATAATGCAGGTCCCATATAGTAAAATGCACTCCCCATGGTCCTTGATAGAGTATACTGCAGGCTCCCTCATAGAGTATAATGTAGTCCCCCCACACACAGTATCATGCAGCACACACACACACACACACACACACACACACACTATAATGCATACACACAAATACGCACAGTATAGTGCAGACACACACACACACACACACACACACACACACACACACACACTACAATGCATATACACACACACAATACTGACCTCTCCTCGTTTCCAACTGCTTTGGCTTTTGCGGAGCGAATCATCATCTACACTGCTGTCATAGGCAGAGGGGGAGTGATGGGAAAGGGAGTGTGTATTGGAGCGTGTAGTCCCCTCATAGAGTATAATGCAGTCCCCCCACACACAGTATCATGCAGCACACACACACATTATAATGCATACACACAAATACGCACAGTATAGTGCGCACACACACACACACACACACACACACACACACACAATACCAACCTCTCCTCGTTTCCCACTGCTTTGGCTTTTGCGGAGCGACTCATCAGCTACATTGCTGTCATAGGCAGAGGGGGAGTGATGGGAAAGGGAGCATGACGTGACGCTCTCTTCTCCAGCACTGCTTTCAACTGTCTCTGCATCTATGATGCCAATAAGTTGAATGTGCGATATGGGGGAGGCCGTGCCGATCCCCTCTTACTCAGTGGCTCCATAGTGGCTGTGTGGTGTGCTGTTATTAGCTGCATGCCACTGGCTGGGTGCCCCTGGAGGTGGCTGCCTGGTCTGCCCGGCCCTGAAGGCAAGAAACTCATTCTGTATAAATCTGTTATTGATTCTAGTGTTGCAGAATTATTCTAGGGATTTCACTCAATGCAAAGCAACGGGTTAAATCTGCAGCACAATTTTAATGTAACACAAGCATATAACACAACAGATTTGTGTAGAACTTTTTCACTAGAGTAAATAAGTACAACTCTGTCCATATGCCCGGTAAAGCTTCACAGTCATTAAACCCCTTAGATGGCGTGTTACATAGCAACTGCGGCATCTAAATAGTTAGACAGAGGGAGCTCATTTTGTCACCCATTTTATTATTAACAGCAGTCAATGGAATATCGAAGCAAATGTTTAGGTGCGCAATTGCATATAATAATGGCCAAAAATGTTGGCATCCTTGAATTTCTCCCATAAAATTATTGCAATTACACATATATTTTGTTATACACCTGTTTATTTTCTTTGCATGTATTGGAACAACACAAAAAAGTGAAAAAAAGGCAAATTGGACATAATTTCACATACAACCCCAAAAATGGACAGCACAAAATTGTTGGAAAGTTTCCAAAATTGTGGGTAAACAACTTTGTTTCAAGCATGTTATGCTCGTTCAAACTCACTTGTGGTAAGCAACAGGTGTGGGCAATATGAAAATCACACCTGAAATACAGTAAAAAGGGATGAAGTTGACTCTTTGCACTGTGTGTCTGTGTATGCTATGAAAAAAAGCATGGAGAACAGTAAGATAAGAGTACTGAGTGAGGATTTGAGAACCAAAATTGTTGAAAATGCCAACAATCTCAAGGTTACAAGTCCATCACCAGAGATCTTGATGTTCTTTTGTCCACTGTTTGCAAAATAATCAAGACGTTTGCAACCCATGGCACTCCTTGGACATGTAGCTAAACTCCTTGGACATGAACAGAAGAGAAAAATTTATGAGATATTGCATGCCAGGATAGTCCGGCTGGTGGATAAGTAGCTCTAACCAAGTTCCAAAGAAATGCATGCTGTCCTGCAGGCCTCAGTTCATGCTGAGACTGATGCACCTGATCTGTCGACATTTTAATGAAATGAAACGCTATGGCAGGAGATCCAGGAAGACCCCACTGTTGACACAGAGATAAAAAAAAAGCTAGACTTCAGTTTGCCAAAATGTATGTAAGTCATAATCCTCCTGGAAAAGCGTCTTTTGGACAGATGAGACTAAGATGGAGCTTTTAGGTAAAGCACATCATTCTACTGTTTACTGAAAATGAAAGGAGTCCTTCAAAGAAAAGAACAATGTACCTACAATCAAATATGCTGGAGGTTCAAAGATGTTTTGGGATTGTTTTTCTGCTTTTGGCACTGGTTGTCTTGACTGTGCACAAGGCATCATGAAATCTGAAGATTACCAAAGGCTTTTAGGTCAGAATGAATGTAGTGTCTAGTGTCAGAAAGCTGGGTTTGCGTCCTAGGTGATGGGTCGTCCAGTAAGGCAGTGACCCCAAACATACTTCAAGAAGCACACAGAAATGCATGGTATCAAAGTGCTGGAGTGTTCTTAGGGTGTGTGCAGACGCTGCGGAATCCGCTGCGGATTAATCCGCACGGATTTTGCAAAAACCGCAGATAAACCGCAGGTCAAAAGACCTGCGGATTATCTGCGGTTTTGCCTGCGGTTTTGTCCTGCGGATTCACCATCTCCACAATGGTGGAGATAGGAACCTGCTGCGGATTCCGCAGAAAGAATTGACATGTCACTTCTTTCTGCGGTTTCAAAAGGCACCTTTCAAAGATGAGCGACCTGGAGCAGTTTGCAAAAGAAGAGTGGTCCAAAATTCCAGTAGAGAGGTGTAAGAAGTTTGTAGATGGTTATAGGAAGTGATTGATTGCATTTATTCCAAAGAGGGTGTAACCAAATATTAAGTTTGAGGGTGCCAACAATTTTGTCATGACCATTTTGGGGGTTTTTATGTGAAATTATGTTCAATTTGCCGTTTCTCTTTTTTTGTGTTGTTCCAATACACACAAAGGAAATAAATACATGTAATTGCAATTATTTTCTGGGAGAAATACTTCATTTTCTGTTGCAGTTTCAAGGGTGCCAACACTTTTTTGGCCATGACTGTAAGTCTGGTCATACCTTTTGTGGGATCTCTTCAAGACGTCCAGCTGAAACCAAATACAAAACGCTGAGACACATTATCCTAACATCCATCCAGGAGAGATTTGTTGTAACCGAGCAGATCAGACCAAGATATTTTGATATAGTGATTGATGTATTTGTTGAGATGGCTGGGTCTCTTTGTTTTGAGACTTTTGTATGTTCACGTGTAGAAGGCGAGATTGAAATAAGTGAATCTGACTGTTATTTCTTATTAATGTCCGGTGACTCCTGTGTAGGAAATGATGACTTCCAATCTTACATCATATTCAGTGAGGGAAATGATTCGGCTGCCTGGCAGTCCTAGTAACGGGCCTGCATCTGGTCATTAGCTTATTGTACGTCTTCTCATACTTGCTAACCACCATGGAGACGCTATCTCGATATATTTCCATAGCTAGGTTGCTATAATAACGCCATGTTTCCTTTATCAGGAAACTTGTGAAAGGCTAATTACTAGGCACTTCAGAGTTGAGGACCTTGCATATCATGAAGAGGAAATGCTGAACGGGTTTGATTGCTGTTTTAACCTTGTGTGCAACTTGCTGCCGGTAAATGGATGTCTGCTTTACCTGTCAGTCTATTGTCTGTACTGCTACAGGATTTTGCTCCACTGTTCTTTTTTTTTTTTTCATTGCACAGAAGTAATTGATCAGTTTTATTCTGTTTTTAAATCATTCCTGGATGTTTCATCAGTGTTCCCTTTTAGGTCAGCTTCTTACAGGGGTGGAGTTGTAAATTCCGATCAGCTAATTGTGTGCTTGGAATATTTGGGTATATGCCTAGGTCGATCTGTGTGCACTCTTTAACTGATAATTTGGCCACTGTGTTCAGAGCTGTCACTAGCAATATAACATATGGGTATTTTGGTCTATGATCTCGCTTGACTTTGTTCACACGATTTAGTTTCACTGCTAGATGCAAGATTTTCCTCCCATGACCTCACTGAGTTTGGATTTTGAAGTGTTATTGAAATTGTTGCATTCAGACACTTTTTCACCATGTCCAGAATCCAGCAGATCACTCTTAGGACATTGTCAAAACTTGAACACGTTTTTTTTAAATTTTGCCTAAATTTATCTTATTAAAAGGGTTTTCCCTTTGAAAGGGACCTTTCACCAGTTTAAGCATATTAAACTTATCACATCATGGAATAGTAGCTGGAAAGATGAGTAAAACATTATTTTCATTTCTCTTCTCCGTTAGAGATATTAGCTTGTTCAGTTTAGACTATAAGTTATGTTGAGAGAAAACCGGGATCGCCACCTTCTTTGTTTATCAGCTGGATACGGGACAGATGAATGAACTGTCATAGGTGCCTGGAATTTAGCTGGTGTGCTCAGCAGTAGTAGACAAAATTTGAGAAATTCAGCAAGTTATGATAGATAGATATAGATTATATATATATATATATATATATATATATATATATACTGTGTGTGTATGTGTGTGTATATATATATATATATATATATGTATGTATGTGTGTATATATATATATATATATATATATATATATATATATATATATATATATATATATCTCTATTTCAACTGAGTGTTACCAGAGATTCTTCCAAGGGGGTGTACTTTTCCCCTGCATGAGGCTGACCAATTACAAGCAGGCAGGGCCATGCAGGTTAGAAAAAGACATGCCCAGGGTTGTGGCCTGAGTAGCATAGAGTGAGGACACTCAGAACAGAGCTCCTGCAAACTATTAATATCCTGTGGATCCAGCAAACCTTCAGTCTATACGTGCTGGGGGTGTCTCTCCTTGGCATAGTAAATTGGTGAATTTGTGAATCCATGTGAATGCTCCAGGCAATGATGAGGTAAGGCCAAAAGAGACCAACTCTGGGATGAAGGCCTTTCCAGCATGGAGTCTCCGATCCACACATTGGCAAGGGAGAGAATGGTGGCATCTGTGATGGTCAAGCTGGGGAAGTATGCCCACTCTTTTGTCTCTACCCCACTCACCCTCCTATGAGTTAGAGCAGGTAGACCTATCAGCAGCCAGATATGTGGAGGAGGGAGAAAGTGGAAACCTAGCATCTCAGGGTAAATTTAGTTGTGAAGGAGGTATGTACTTTAACCCTCACATTCCCAAATATCTCTGATATGCAGGAACCTACATTCAGGGACATTGTTTGCCATTATGGCCAACAATAAAGGACCCGTCACACTAAGCGATCTCGGTAGCGAGATCGCTGCTGAGTCACAACAACTGTGTGTGACAGCGATCAGCGAGCGGCCCCCCTGCCGGGATCGCTGGAAGAAACCTCTGGACATTTCTTTGGTCACTGGTCTCCCGCTGGCCAGCACGCATCGCTGTGTGTGACAGGCGAGAGACCAGCGATCAGGTGTAAAAAATAATAAAAAAAATAAAAAATATAGTTATTCTCACCTTCCGACGTCCCGTTCAGCCATCCTGCCTCTCTCCACGCTTCGGTCCCAGTGATCCTTTGTACGAATGACCGCGAGACTTTATCCCTCGAGACCGTGACATCTCGCGGTCATTCTCGCAAAGGATCACTGGGACCGGAGCGTGGAGAGAGGCAGGATGGCTGAACGGGATGTCGGAAGGTGAGAATAACTATTTTTTATTTTGATTCTATTTTTTACAGGGATGGCAAGCGATGCCGGGCGCTTGGCATCGCTGTGCTGATCGCTGGTGAAGCTGTCTGTGTGACAGCTCACCAGCGATCACATAGTGACTTACTAGCGATCCTGACACCTTGATATCGGTGTCGGGATCGCTGGTAAGTCACTTAGTGTGACGGGGCCTTTAGTCTCTTAAAGGGAATCTATCAGCAGGTTTTTGCTATGTAATTTGAAGACAGCGTGAAGTAGGTGTTAACACTGATTTCAATTACGTGTCACTTATCAAGCTGTGTGCTGTTGTTTACTTACAATTAAGGTTTTATCACTAGTACATTATCATTGCTTGAACTGGCTGCCTCTTGCCAAGTCGTCTGATCATGCCCACTCTTTGTGAGAATCAGCTTACTGTCAATGGAATGGGCGGGATTAGCTTACTCAGCTCTGCTGCATACTACATCTAATAATAATAATAAATAATAATAATCTTTATATAGCGCCAACATATTCCGCAGCGCTTTAGTTTCAATCCACAAGCCTTAAGTAACAACGTTAATAATACAATAATTAAAGCAAAATAAGACGACCCTGCTCGTGAGAGCTTACAATCTACCATGAGGTGAGGGAGATACAAAGTACAGGTGTGTATTTACAATTGTGTATTTATAATGAAGGTCCAGCCATCTTGAGGGAGTGAGGGATAGATGGAGATAGTGAATGGGCTACTCATGCACACTTACACATAAAATGACTTTGATTAGTGAGCGTGATAGGCCGCTCTGAACAATTGTGTTTTGAGGGAGCGCCTGAAACTATGCACATTGTGGTTAGTCCTAACTAAGAACTGTGTCACAACTAGTGCATCCAGTAAGTTAAGTGATATATTTGATGCGTTGTATTCAGGGTCTCTTTCCTAAATTATGCTGCTCTCCGATGAGGTAGCAAAAACACTGACAGATTCCATTTAATTATCTTGCTGTACATGTGGGAAACTTGAGAGAGCCCATGATTCACTTTAAGCAGAAGGGGAGTAGTGTCTAGAAACAGTTAAGAGGTTGGAGACAGAGTAAGCACAGTGGAGAATCATTTCACCCATACTCAGGGAGCTAAAAAGAACAGCTCATAATGTAAGCTTATTAATCAGCAAGATGGATGATTTAGAAAATAGATCCCATTGCAGCATTATCCGCTTGGTGGGTGTTCCAGAGCAGGCGGAGGGGCGACATCCTGAATACTTTTTTGAATTGTGTGAATAAATTTGACAATGAAAGTTTATTGCCATTTTGCTGTTTGAAAGTGCCTATATATTCCACAGCTACCCGATACCGCCGGAAGCCCTGCATAGATCACTGCTAATAAAACTGCTCTAATGACCTTTCAATTATCTGTCTACGCAAGTCACACATGTCGACAGGAGACCTGGGCTTTACCGGCCGTGGGAGGGTCATCCCTTTTGCTCCACCTTTTAGTTCTTATAATACAGGGGTCAGTATACCCTTTCAGTGTCAAAAATGACTTATTGATCCAGTGGGCAGGTTTCTTTGTTTGCTTTGTTAAATGAATGGATCTCCCTTACGTTTAGCAGCAGAATAAGTACCTCCCGCATATTTGGCTGTGATGCTGAATTAAAAATTAATTTTAGGCTTGAATCCCTTTGATGTACCACAGCTTATTGAGGACTTTACTATGTATTTGAATCGTACCACAGCTTATTGAGGACTTTACTATGTATTTGAATCGTACCACAGCTTATTGAGGACTTTACTATGTATTTGAATCTTTCACTAGATAAATATCATGGAGACTTCACAGTTGTATGTAATGTAATGTAGTTCCAGTGATACCGAATGATCTTTCTTTTGTGAGTTTTATGATTGATACCAGTCATGCATCTTTGCTATGTAACTTGTGTGAAATATGCATATATTTAGGTAACTGATGTATGACCAGAAGAGTTTATAGGGGTTTGTTAGTTTTGTATTACTTGTACCTGTTGTAAAATTAATAATAAAAAAATCAATTCTGATTAAAAAATGAGAAAAGCACACCCTGTTCTCCTTACTGCTCTCTGCATCTACTACATAGAGATATAGCAGAGCCAAGTTATGTAACATTAGAAACACTTCTAGATTTGAACTCCCTGCAGTCAGTGTGGGGGGGAGGGTGAGAGCAGACAGCACTGAAGGTTGTGATCTGGAAGTGTTTGTAATGACATATAACTCTACAGGTACTGTACAGAGCTGAGTTATATATCCTTACAAGCCCTTCCAGATCTCCTCTCACTGTGTGGTCACACTGCAGTGAGATGAGGTCTTGAGGAGTATTTTTAATAATACAACGCTTTACTCGTGTTGCAGCTATTACTCAATGACTAACATAACAGTGAATAACATGCTCAAACTGATAATGTGCTCATTAAAAATGTTACATTTTTACTGGATCCATTTTTGAACCATGCGCACATTTTTTTACAATACATGTCATCCATTTACTCTTATGGAAAGTAAAATTATTTCAAAGCTTCTTATTTCAACAACTTGGTGTAAAATGAACAGCACATGGAAGACACATGGATGGTATTTGAGTACTGTGTATTTTATAACGGATCCAGTGATTTTAAATGTTTAACTTTGATCCAAAAATAAGATCCGAACAGGAAATGTCTCTTTTGTGAACTTTCAATTAAAAATGGGCGTAACGCGTACGACAAAATCTGACATGTGAATGAGTCCTTAGAAAGATTACTGAAAATATGTATTAATTTAGAGCAAAGTTCTTTCACTTCTGACAAGTATGATTATACAGTATCCGCTAGAACATTGTCCTGCATTATTAATATTACTTATGTCTGATTATTCCAGTTACTGGGAAGCAGAATTGCAAAAAGCTCAAAAAGAAGGTCGTGTCCCACGCCTAGCAAAGGCCATTATACGCTGTCACTGGAAAGCCTACTCTGTCCTGGGATTCTTTACGTTTATTGAGGTACACGGCTCAGACTTTGGCATCAGTGTGCAAGCAGCTCCGTTAATAATAATAATTAATTTTATTTCTATAGCGCCTACATATTCCGCAGCACTTTACATTAAGTTGCAAATGTCATGTTGTGAACGTTACAGTAAGTTTCCATTTTCAGAAGATTTCAGGAAATCCCCTTTATTGGACGAGTTACAAGCATTTCATTTGGCAAGAAGAGAACTCCATTTTAAAACATGTTTTGAATAGGTTACAACTATTGGCACGGGCTGTGTGAGTCGCCGTCCTAAAGCAATGGACTTCTTGTTCTGACCTTCTTTTATGATAAGTATTTAAAGGGAACCTGTCAGCAGGCTTGTAGTGATGAGCGCGTATACTCGTTGCTCGGGTGGTCTCCGAGTATTTTGGCGTGCTCGGAGATTTAGTTTGTTGCCTCAGCTGCATGATTTGCGACTGCTAGACAGCTTGAATACATGTGTGGAATGCCTGTTTGTTAGGGAATTCCCACATGTATTCAGCCTGTCTACAAGTCGCAAATCATGCAGCTGAGACGATGAAAACTAAATCTCCGAGCACTCCAGAATACTCGGAGATCACCTGAGCATGATCGAGGAGACACGAGATGAGATAATTTAAGATTACTCCATTGGATGCTATTACTGTAGATAGTTTTTTTCACTGGGGGTGTGTACTTCTGCCTCTTGTATGATGCTGACCAACCATAAACAGGCAGCTACATAGAAATGCAGAAGGATCTATGATGATATCAGGGTCACATGACCAGAGTGCAGAGTCCTGCCAGCTGGAGTGTGCAGCCTAAATAAGCGTTGGAGATATAATACACAGCACAGAAGTGTGGAGCTATTAACTTGTCAAAAATTTGACTGTTGATATCTTCGCAACAGAGAGGTGACATTAATTCAGCAGCATTCATTGCATTGTGTGCAGAGTTCACCATGAAAAATTTAGTGAAAGGTCCTCTTAATGGAATTTTGAGTGGCATTACTCACTAATAATGATTACTATACGTACAATATTTTTAGTGCATTTTTTAATATTATGATAAATGGCTCACACTCAATAGTGTACTAGTGACCAAGTTTGAAATCTTGATCTCCATATTTCTTTTTTTCTGTCATTTGTGTAATTCCTGCTTTGTCTCAGACATTCTTTCCTTCCTTCTAGGAAAGTGTCAAAGTGATCCAACCTATTTTTCTGGGAAACGTTATAAATTACTTTGAGATGGCTGACCCTAATGATGCTGCCTTGACCAGTGCCTACATAAACGCAGCTGCCTTGTCTGTCTGTACCTTAATCTTGGCAGTCTTTCATCATATTTATTTTTATCATGTACTTCGAGCTGGCATGAAGCTTCGTGTGGCAATGTGCCACATGATTTATAAAAAGGTGAGCATTTATAATGGATTATCTCTAGGTGGTTAATTATTTTTCAAGGTCATCTCCTTAATACTAGAAGAATAGAGTTTTGTACTGTTTGCTCCATAATATCAGGGCCTTTATTCTAATTGTTTCTTTACAGTATTATCAATATAGTGTGCTAAAATGTTAGCAGGTGTGGAAAAAATGCAGCAAAGTAAGAGTGCTTTCAAAAGTACAAGTGTTAATAGTTTATTTTTATCAATTAATAAAATCCAAAGTGGAAAAAAAAGAGAAATCTATTTGCTGTGACGACCCTTTGTGCTCAAAACGGCATCAATTCTTCTTGATACACTTGCACACCATCAGTGATTTTTTTTTTTTTTTTTTTTTTTTTTTTTTTAAGAATTATATTTAGGTGTATTAGTAACCAATCATACCAAACAGGAGATAATTAGTGATGAGCGAACATGCTCGGATAACATGTGATCTGAATATCTTCAGCGTGCTGAATATGTTTTGAGCCTCTCCGGCAGTAACACATGCAGGTATTTCTTGCTTGTTAGCAGCGACCGGAGTTATCTCAGATTGCTGCTGTTGAACCATTTTAAATGGCGCTTTCAGTCACTGACAGCGACATTTAAATGACTTGTGTGTGGGTATACTGACTCCTATCACCCCCCCCCCCCTCGTCCTGCCCCACAATGTGATCGCCGGTATCCAATGGATTAACCCGGTAACCCGGCTTGTGATGAAGGCTGGCATTTCACTTCTCATTATACCTCCACCTGGGTTTTATAGAAGAACATCAGTTACACTAAGTAGTTACATAGTGAGGTTGAAAAAAGACTCAACCATCAACTTCAAATGGGATGGGAAAGAACGAAGGGAGTGGGGTTTAGGTACATCCATTATGCATGATCCACAACACCCTAAAGAGAAATCTTGTCCGCTCCTGATTCCGAGTGTCAATTGACTGGACAGTGCTATTTAGTATGAATGATGAATACTAGGGCTTAAATCACTCCCTTTTCCACATCCATAAAGAAATTAATATTATATTTTTAAGATATTTGGTATTGTCCTGTCTGTAAGGCTGTGTGCCCACGTAGCGGTTTTTTTTTAAGCGTTTCTGCAGCGCTTTTAGACAAGTGATTCTGCTGCAGAAACGCTTAAGAAAAGCATCCAATTGATTTTTAATGAAAAACGCACATGTTGTGCCAATGATGCGTTTTTAACCGCTGCGGAAACGCTTAGTGATTAAAAACACAGCATTTTCATTAATTTTGCGGAATCCATCAATTATATGGGCAAAAACGCTTGACAAACGCTTACGAAAGCGCATCAAAAAAGGCATGCGGTTTCCAGGGAGCAGGGTGTGCGATTCTGCTCAGGAATATTCTGCTTCAGAATCGCTACGTGGGCACATAGCCTTAAAGTCCAAATTACAAAAATCGAAAATTATTTAAACCTAATCATAATCAACAAGAATAAAAAGAAATAAAACTCTTGAATTAATATTGGACTGTGGTAGAAAACCATTGCATGATGGTGCCGTGTACGGTCATTACTGGCCGTGATAATAAGGTAGTTACACATTTAATCATTTAAACTTTAAAAGGGGGGACATTTACCGAAGACCACCATTATTTAATATGTTCGTGGTCTTAATGGAACGGCACTGAAGATGTGACACATTTATTAAGAGGCTCACCAACTTGTTAAGTGGTAAGAGCAGTGTGAAAACAAGAGAAGCATTGAGACCTTTCACCAATCTTAAATTTTAATAAATCACTGTTTCACTAGTCTAATACTTTTATTCTAATACAACACGTATAACTTTTATTTGCAGTATAAGGGGTCTATAAAAGGTATATGTTCCTTCTGCAGCTAATAGATCCCAATAATGTTTCCTCCGTTATTTTCTTCTAACGTTGGAGAGTTTTTGGTGTGATGTCAGAATTGTGCCGGCCTGTGAGAACTTTTTGTTTGCGTCTCCGACACGATTCCACATTAATGACCGATTTTTCTATGTTTGGATTGTTTTAGGCTCTGCGTCTCAGCAATACCGCCATGGGAAAAACAACCACTGGTCAAATCGTAAATCTGTTATCGAATGATGTCAATAAGTTTGATCAGGTATATGTTCTTATTAAATTCTATTATTGAATGTTTTTCATTTTTACAGAAGAGCAGGTCATAAAACTATAAAAGCATCATAAGTAACAGAAAATACACAGTGTAGTAGCAATAAACTATTCCCAGAGTGTAGACACTGCAAGAGCTCAACAGTAAATATAGTGTAATTACCCAAAGAGAACCAGCAGTCAAAGAATCCATAAAATGCAATATTTTATTGAATAGTATTTAAAAATTATGGACATACAGTGCATGGATAGGGAGGAACAGCAAATGTACCTGGAAACAGTGGTGGCAGTGGGGTCGGTCCAGTCCCCGACGCGCGTTTCGGAGCCAAAAGACTCCTTCCACTGCTTCCAGGTACATTAATGTAGCCATCAGCTATTTTATTTGTGATGCTCTTTGAGCATCGGCTGAGTTATGATGTGTGTTCCTAACTGTCAGGGAACCTTTCCAGCTTACATAAGGGCAGTAGCACTTGCTACATGGTGATGCTTTATAACACTCCTTGCTATATAATTTCTATGTGTCCCTGACTCATCATTAGTACTTTGCAATTATTTTTTTCACATTGCTGTCTTCCTGGTGCTGTGCCTGCAGTGTGGCTGGTCCTATGACCACTGTGTTTCTACATTTGCTGTTCCTCCCTATCCATGCACTGTATGTCCATAATTTTTAAATACTATTCAATAAAATAATGCATTTTATGGATTCTTTGACTGCTGGTTCTCTTTGGGTAGTTTCTAGTAAATGTGCAGTTTTCCTACATTGTCCTGCTTTATTATGTGGATCATGATATACAATATATATTAGTGATCATTCCTTTATGGCCATTATAATCGTTGATTTTTTGGCCTCCACATTAATATGTCTATCACCTATTTATTCAAATATAGTGTAATGAATAATATCATTGCATATTGACAATTCTCAAAAATATATCAGTAAGGACAGGAAAGTAAAGGTGCCTACGTATTACATAGCTGTCACCAAGGGGGAGAAAGCTGCAGGCAGACTAAAGGGGGTTTTACACTAAGCGATATCGCTAAAACGTCACTGGTTTTGTGACGTTATAGCGATATTGCTAGCGATATCGCTATGTGTGATACTTACCAACGACCGGCTCCCCCGCTGTCCATCGCTGATCGCGCGAGAATGTCCGGCTCCATTTCTCGTCGGGCGCTTCCTGCTGAGACTTCCTGCTGTGACGACGAGCGACGTGTAGACGCGGGCGGGAGGACGCAGGATCGCTGTGTGTGAATGGTAAGTATCGTGCGCTGCGTCGCTGCTGCATCGCTGTGAGATCTTTCTGTATGAAAGCTCACTAGCGACCATTTAGCGATGCACCAGCGATCCTGACCGGGTCGGATCGCTCGTCGGATCGCTGGTGCATCGCTAAATGTAAATGGGCCTTAACAGTCTATTGATGGCTTATGACCTGTGAGAGCAAAGGATCAGGCATGCTAAAAATCCAACCTGCTCTAGCCTTTTACCAGTAATCTGGTGTTAGAGAAAAGTTGGGACTGCACTGTACACATTAGATGACTGTCAACATATGACAGAACCAGTTTGTCAGAAGCAATCTATGGGTCCCTTAAAGCCGAGCAGCATGATATAGGGGCAGAGATCCTGACTCCAGCGATGTGTCACATACTAGGCTGCTTTTTGTACTTTCAATAAAATCCCATGTTTTATCAGCAGGTGATTCTTACTAAAGGGCTACTAGTATCATCATGCCAAGTAGTCTTCTTGCTCTGTGTAACCCTGCCCCTCTCCAGAGTGTTTTAGAAGCTTTCTGCCTATGAACAGTGTACACAGGAAGCTGCCACTCTGTGGTTTGTGCGGTGTTATACAGGGCTCAGTATTCAGAGAATTGGTAGATCTACAGCACAGAAAACAGTGATTTTATCAAAAGTACAATAAGCCGCCCAGTAACAGACAAATCCCTGGAATCAAGGTATCTGCCCCCACATTATGCTGCTCAGATTACATAGCAAAAACCTGGTGTCAAATTCCCTTTAGGTGTAGATGAAGGTACAAAACAAGACGCTATAACTATTAGGCTCTACTCACCTGTCTATTTGTCATCTATTTGTAACAAATCTTGTGTTTAAAAAGAACTGGATCCATTACAAATGGAGTAAAAACACTAAATTAAAACCAAAGTTTCCCATTTGAATGGATTTGTTAAAAAACACATTAAAATAACAAGAAAGGATCAGTTTAGAAACAGACATTTCTTAGTTTCCACTTTGCAGTTGTTTTTGTTCATGCACAGTGCTACAGAACGGATCCCTTAATGGATGACCTGACAGGTGACCATCCATTATGAGCCTTTACCCATATACTTCATTGTTAAAAAAAAGTATTCAGTAGTTGTGCAGAATAGGTTTTTCTATCAAGCTAAAAAATGGATTATGGCTGGATTTCAAACAAACATAGGACATTTTAGGATTCTCTCCTCCATCTTATTTACGTTTTTTTTTTTTTTTTTTTTTTTTTTTTTATCCCTCCCAAAACTGATCCAAAATTGTAACAAACTGGACATGTGAACATAGCCTGAT
This sequence comes from Dendrobates tinctorius, assembly GCF_039654945.1. Taxonomy (NCBI): domain Eukaryota; kingdom Metazoa; phylum Chordata; class Amphibia; order Anura; family Dendrobatidae; genus Dendrobates; species Dendrobates tinctorius. Next base: position 20,930,357 of record NW_027361694.1, read on the forward strand.
GGTATATAACACCAGGATACATGATCCACAGAGAGGATCAGTGATCAGGACTACAGAGGACTTGCAAAGATTTAAACAGTATAAAAATTCGTAAATATAAGGCAAATGTGAAATATATCTGAAGGGGCCAATAAGCCAGAGGAAAAACCATTCAGACAAGTTTTCCTGTCCGTAGATGTCACCTACGGAATTATTTTAACCAAACAGAACTTTATTAGTTTGGCTAGATATCTATACAATTCGTTCAGATTACCTTCTCCAGGAATCCTCAGTTTGCCTCTATTCAGACCATGCCTTCTCTGTATTCTTTTTTTACTTTTTAGAACAATGGACAATAAATTTAGCATTTGTTATGTCTGCTAAGAAATTACTTGGAGTGTTTTGAGGAATGTTTTTCATGCGGTGTTTTAAGAGGTAGATACAAAAGAAGAGAAATATCAGTCTTTCCTTTATCTATCTCCTTTGTTTTGGATCCACTGATGGCTTTGGCTCAGAAAACTGCCACAGTAACCATATGTGTTGATCTTATAGGAGTATCCTGTGGAGACGTTACTGTGTGCATGTTTTATCTCAACAGGTAACCATTTTTCTACACTTTTTGTGGGCTGGACCACTGCAGGCTATTGCGGTAACGGTGCTCCTTTGGATGGAGATCGGTCCATCGTGCCTGGCAGGAATGGCGGTGCTCATTATACTTATGCCTTTGCAAACCGTTCTTGGAAAATTCTTCACATCATTGAGGTGAACATTCCTTCTCAATATACTATTCAAAAAAGATATAACATACTTATGTTTCAATCTCAGTACCTGAGAAGCCATAGGAATGCTTCTTGCATGATCTAAGAATAATAATTTTATATAGCACCAATATATTCTGCACTTTACAGTTAAGCGGGGACGTGTACAGACAATAAAGACGTCACAAAGTAGCACAATTCAATAGTTACAGGAAGAGTGAGTGCCCTAATCGCAAGCTTTCAATCTTTAAGGCGATGGCATCACAATAGGTAGAATGTGCTTGTAATGTACGGTCCAGCCATCATTATAATTAATAGGGGTTATGATATAAAGCTGCATGAGCCAGTCACCATCTATTATCTAAGTACAATTACCAAGTGCTATTGAGTGCATGAGGATGTGGGGATGGATGAGTCGAAGGGACCAGATTCTGTGGAAAATGTAGAAAGAGGGGCCAGGGAAGAGTTTTACTATTGATGTGAGGTGATGGGCCTGTCTAAAAATGTGTTTTTAAAGCATGCTTAAAAATGTGGGATCTGGGTATTAATCAGATTGTCTGTCTGTCTGTCTGTCTGTCTGGTGTAGTGCATTACAGAAAATTGCTGCAGCATGAAAAGTCTTGAAGACTGAAGTGGGAGATTCGGATTTTGGGGGATGTTAGTCTTAAATCAGTTGCGTAACGGAGAGTTCAGGTAGGGTGAATAGATACAGATTATGGGGGGAGATGTAGGGTGATGCAAAAACTGAAGCACTTTGTGAGTGAGAGATAAATTTACATTGTAACCAGATGGGTAACTAGTGCAATGAATGGCACAAGGTAGAGATGTCAGTGAAGTGGCTGGACAGAAATATAAAAATATTTATATTTGAGAGTCCTCAGTGGTTGATACCTTTTAATGGCTAACTGAAAAGATGGTAGCAAATTGCAAGCTTTCAAGACTACTCAGGTCTCATCAGGCATTGACTAATACAACATCTGAAGATTTATATTTATACACAACAGGGCACAGAAATAACGCAATAGATAAGACAAGTGATGTGAATCAGCACTGAGTGTGTCAAAGGTTTTCAAGTTTATACTCCCAGATCATTCTGTCTCTCTGAGATTTAACGTTACCTTTTTAATACAATACATACAGTATTAAAAGGTAAATTTAAATCGCAGAGAGACAGAAGGATCTGGGAGTATGAACTTATGACAACCTCTAACGCACTCAGTGCAGGAATGAATGTGTTGCATGGATTTAATGTCTTTCTACATCAACAAAGGAATTTGCTCCTCAGACCTTGCAGGTGGGGGGGCATCACAACACAGAACCAGACCCCAATCAGAAGACAATAAAACTTTCACACTCCTTATGTATGAACTTGTCATGGTTTGTTTGGAAGTTTTGGCTGGTACTTCAGTGGTTAAGGCTTTTTAGCCTCTTTCTAGCTGTGAGAGGGCTTTAAATAGCCTCAGCTGGGCTCCAGTCTTTGTTAGTTATACTTCTGCCCTCGGCTGAGTAGTTTGACCCTTGTGCGCTTGTGCCTGCTCTTTGTATGTTATCCTGTTACTGACCTGGTTCATCTCCCCGTTTGGCTTTTGTCTATTGATTCGGTACTGCTCTTTCGTTTGCCTGGTTTCTGACTTCTGCTCTGTCCTGACTGCCTGTTTTGCCAGTCCCCCTGGTACTTCTGCTGCCCTCTATGGTATCTTAGACTTGGCTTGTATTTGACTCCTCTTTTGTATCCCGCTCTTGTACCTCACTTTCCTCTCGGTCTTGACCTCTGCTTTCCTGACATACTCCTGTTGGCGTCCGCCGCTCTCCGCTACCTTCCCCGGGAGCGTTGCGGCTGGCTCCGCCCCGGTTCCATCCCCTGCGGTCACATGCTGCAGGTCCTGCACGTCAGCGGCCGTGCCCCATCCCGGTAAGCTTTGTGTGCTGCCCAGCCCCGCTTGTCTGGGACATAGCGGGATACGTGAACTGAGTGAGCTTTATCAATCACTGTGTTCCTGATAGAACTATTCCAATATTTATGACCACCACTGTTTATCACTCTCCTATAATGACAGTTCTGCTTTACATCACTTGTCTTACCTATTACATTATTTTCCCGTCTCCCATGACGGCACACATGAGAGAGAGGGGATCCGCCCAGTCAGGACAGGAACCCTACTGAAGATAAAAGGGCGGTACCTCTCCCTCGCTTCAGTTGGGTTTCCTGTCCTGACAGGGACCCGTGCTGAAGACAGCAGGTCACACTTACCTGCCCCTCTCCCGTGCCGGCGTAGAAGATCAGGCTGGGCTCCTGAGCGCTGGACGTCGGGATGGAGGAAGCGCCGTCCGCGGGTCCTCCGGGGCTCAGCGTCCGAGCGGGCGCAGGAACAGCACGGCGGGGGTCCTGGGGCTCTGCCGTGGCTGCCGCGCCGCCCTCTCCCCCTCTGCCGGTGATTCCCTACTCTGGAGGAAGTGGGGCAAGACGAGCAGCGTCAGCAGCAGCGACAGCAGCAGCGTCAGCAGCAAGACCTCTCGCCAGATGCCAGGCCGAGCCACCAACATACCAGGAGCAGTCACTCAAGTGGTGGGAGCGGCAGTCATAAGCGCAATCGGCATGACTCTGGGACGTCCAGGAGAAACGTCACGAGTGCATCTGAGGAGCCTCCGAGATCGGTACCCCTGATTGACAGCGGTGGTGAGTGATCTACGTGAATGTCACCCTTATGGTAATGGGGTTCCATTTTTTCTGTTTGATCACTAGGGGGCGAGGAAGGCCAGCAGCAAAACCAAAAATAGAGAATGCGCCCTATGTAAAAACCCGCTGGCAGATCAGTGGCAGAAAGATCTCTGCGCTGACTGTATTAACAGGACTATACAGGAGGAGACCCCTGATTTGGTGACTAGTCTGAAGGAGTTAATACATCAGGAGGTGAAAGGTTCCCTAAAGGCAGCCCTTAAAAAGAAAAGAAACCGTAGAAGGAGCTCCGATTCAGAGGCCTCGCCAAAGCAGAAGGGGCGGGATAGATCTTTGTCCCCCTCCACCTCCTCTTCCTCTACGCAGTCCTCAGAATCCTCCTCGGACAGCGATATAGGCGGCCGTCCATGTTTCCCAACGGAGGACGTAGAAAAACTGGTCAAGGCCATTAGAGCTACAATGGGCCTTAAAGAAGAAAAAACTCCCAAATCATTAGAGGATGTAATGTTTGGAGGACTGGAGGAAAAGCGAAAGCGTACCTTCCCTGTAAATGATAAAATAAAAGCGCTAATTGACAGGGAATGGAAAAAGACAGAGCGGTCAGGGGGCTTACCTTCCACATCAAAGAGGAGGTACCCCTTTGACCAGAAGGACTCAGAAACCTGGGAAAAAGTCCCAAAAATTGATGGGGCTGTAGCCAGATCCTCAAAAAAGTTATCCCTACCATTAGAAGATTCTGGCGTGTTGAAAGACCCGCTTGATAAGAAAGCAGATGGGTTTCAGAAGCACATCTGGGAAGCTTCAGCAGGGGGATTGAAGCCAGCAATAGCCTGTACCTGTACTGCTCGTGCCCTCATGGTCTGGCTGCAACAAATAGAGGACCAGATCAAGGATAGAGTTCCTAGAGACGAAATTCTAGCTAATCTAACATTGGTGCACGGAGCAGCGGCTTTCCTGGCCGATTCCTCTGCAGACTCCGCAAGATTGACAGCTAGAGCAGCAAGCCTGTCAAATGCGGCATGACGAGCCCTGTGGCTTAAAGGGTGTCCCGGAGATTTACCCTCTAAGCACAAGTTATGTTCCATTCCATGCGATGGCCAATTCCTCTTCGGGAAAAAACTAGAAGAGATTTTGGAGCATGCGGGGGATAGGAAGAAAAGCTTTCCCCGATTTCCGGGAGAACCTAAGAAGCAGCCCTTTCGGAGGAGGAGATTTAACAGGGGTCGTCCCCCGGGAGATAGAAAAAGCTGGGACTTTAAAGAAAAAAGAGGATCGGGCTATATGTTTAAAGGGCCCTCCACTTCCTCCAAAAAATCTCCCCAATGACATTGGGCCGGAGGTATGGGGGAAGGCTTTCTCTCTTCCTTTCCGCCTGGGCAAATATCTCCCCCAGTAAATGGGTCCTAAATATAATCAAGGATGGCTTAAAAATAAAATTCATCCGTCCGCCCAGGCATACCTTCATAATAACACCCAGAAGGAAAGCCCAAGAGCAACAGCTGGCTCTGGAGACGGAAGTCTTGGGACTAGTGAAAAAACAAGTCCTACAGGAAGTCTCAGCGCAAGAAGAAGGAAGGGGGTTCTACTCCCCCCTCTTCTTAATACAAAAACCAGACGGCTCTTGGAGAACCATTGTCAACCTGAGGAGACTCAATCAGTGGATAGACAATTGCTCCTTCAAAATGGAGTCAATCAACACGGCCACAAAGATCCTGTTCCAGCATTGCCTCATGGCAGTGATAGACTTAAAAGATGCCTACTATCACATCCCAATCCATCGGGAGTATCAGAGATATTTGAGAGTAGCGCTCTATATCCAGGGGCAGGTGAGACACTACCAATACGCAGCCCTTCCGTTTGGCCTGTCTACAGCCCCGAGGGTATTCACCAAAGTGATGGCCGAAGTAATGTCTTTTCTGCGATCCAGGGACATAGTGATCGTCCCATACTTAGACGACTTTCTGGTAATAGGGAGGTCGGAATCCCACTGCACACTTCAAGTGAAGGAAGTAATAGCAACTCTAGTAGGACTAGGATGGATAGTAAACATCCCCAAGTCAAGGATAACCCCAGTAAAAGAGCAATCCTTCCTAGGGTTGATATTGGACTCCGAGCAACAACGCTGCCTCCTACCAGAGAGGAAAGTGACCAAGATAAGAGGCCTAGCTCGCACAGCAATACAAAGACCAAATATGACACTGAGGAACGCAATGTCCCTTTTAGGCTCACTGACATCATGTATACCCGCAGTAACATGGGCGCAGTACCACTTAAGGCAACTACAGTGGGAAGTCCTGTCAGCGCAGAAACAATTAAAAGGGCATTTAGAAGGCAAACTATGTCTCTCAGTGGCTGTAAGAGATTCCCTGCTCTGGTGGACTGTAGAAAAGAATCTTAACAGCTGGTGTCCCGTGGCAAAAACCAGTCGAGGACATCATTACGACAGATGCGAGTGCCACAGGGTGGGGAGCACACCTGAGATCCCATACAATACAGGGGACCTGGTCCTCACTAGAAAGCGACCAGAATTCAAATGTAAAAGAACTATGGGCAGTGGAAAAAGCCGTGAAACATTTCCTTCCCTTACTTCAGGGCCGCCACACCCGGGTCATGACGGACAATCAGGCAGTAGTAGCCTACATCAATCATCAGGGGGGAACGAGATCTCGGGGCCTCATGCAAATATCAGATCTACTCTTCCAGCTAGCAGAACAACATCTGTTATCCATCACAGCATTGCACATAAAGGGGGCAGAAAATATACAAGCAGACTTCCTGAGTCGCAGGCATCTAAGACAAGGGGAATGGTCCCTAAACCCCTGAGTCTTCCAACAAATAGTTCAGGCCTGGGGCAGACCAGAAATAGACCGGTTCGCTACCGCACACAACCGGAAGGTCAGGAAGTTCTGCTCGCTAAATCCAAGGGAAAACCCCTTAGCAGTAGATGCCCTACAAATACCCTGGAAGTTCATCCTGGCCTATGCATTTCCCCCGATAACAATGATCCCAGTAGTAGTCAGGAAAATCAGGGAGGATCGGGCAAGAATAATTCTTATAGCTCCTTTTTGGCCGAGAAGGCCTTGGTTCTCCCTTCTGAGGCTCATGTCAGTGACAGATCCATGGATACTACCAGAGATTCCAGACCTGCTTTCCCAGGGACCAGTGGTCCACTCTCAGGTGAAGGGCTTCCATCTAGCAGCCTGGAATTTGAGAGGGCGCTACTGAGTCGCCAGGGATTCTCTCCAGGGTTAGTCTCTACCCTGTTGAAAAGTAGGAAACCAATAACATCCCAAATCTAAGGTAGAATGTGGAAAAAGTTCCTAGACTTCCTGGGGGAACCTTTAGGGGATGTAGCTCCAGTGGGACCTATCCTAGAGTTCTTACAGTCGGGGCTGCAACTGGGGTTAGCCACTAACACACTCAAAGTTCAAGTCTCAGCTTTGGGGGCCCTATATAACTGCAATTTAGCAGCCAATAGGTGGGTGTCCCGGTTCATTAAGTCCTGTGGCAGGTCAAGGCCGGTCATTATCCCAAAGATACCACCCTGGGACCTGAACCTAGTTTTGGAGGCTTTAACCAAAGATCCCTTCGAACCACTACTAGAGCTGTCACCAAAGCTACTTACACTTAAAACGGTCTTACTGGTAGCCTTAACGTCAGCCCGAAGAGTCAGCGACCTACAAGCTCTGTCTATATGTCCTCCTTATACACAGATCTTGGATGACCGAGTGGTTCTAAGACCAGACCCGGCCTATCTCCCCAAGGTAGTCCAAAAGTTTCATAGGACTCAGGAGATCTCCTTGCCGTCGTTCTGTAACAATCCCAGAAACCCGGGGGAGCCAAAGTTCCATACATTAGATGTAAGAAGAGCCATAATACAATATATGTCAATAACTAGTCAGTGGAGGAAAGATCAGTCCCTTTTTGTAGCCTTTCAGGGTAGTAGAAAGGGGCACGGGGTAGCTAAAAGTACCATTGCCAGATGGATCAGGGAGGCCATTATGTTAACCTACTCCGCAAGTGGCGCTCCGGTTCCAGAAGGCATCAAGGCTCACTCCACCAGAGCCGTGGCTACCTCCTGGGCAGAGAAGGCTGAGGTATCGATTGAGCAAATTTGTAAAGCCGCTACTTGGTCCTCACCTTCCACCTTTTTTAAACACTACCGACTTGATCTGTCTTCCTCTACTGACCTAACCTTTGGTAGAAGGGTGCTGCAAGCGGTGGTCCCTCCCTAAGGTGTCTTATTCTACAAAAGTCTCTCATGTGTGCCGTCATGGGAGACGGGAAAACACCAAGGTTACTTACCGGTAGCCGGTTTTTCCGGAGCCCATGACGGCACCTGTATATTCCCCCCCTTTTCACTCCTTTGGTGTGCACTTTAGTTTGGGTGTTTTTTTAGTTAGATATAATGTGGTGATAGTTTTACCATGTGTACTAACCCGGGGGGCCTCTCATGCTCTGTAAACCAACTGAAGCGAGGGAGAGGTACCGCCCTTTTATCTTCAGTAGGGTTCCTGTCCTGACTGGGCGGATCCCCTCTCTCTCATGTGTGCCGTCATGGGAGACGGGAAAATAATGTAATAGGTAAGACAAGTGATGTAAAGCAGAACTGTCATTATAGGAGAGTGATAAACAGTGGTGGTCATAAATATTGGAATAGTTCTATCAGGAACACAGTGATTGATAAAGCTCACTCAGTTCACGTATCCCGCTATGTCCCAGACAAGCGGGGCTGGGCAGCACACAAAGCTTACCGGGATGGGCTCCGGAAAAACCGGCTACCGGTAAGTAACCTTGGAGTTTCTGTGCTGTGTTGTGTATAAATTGTGATTCTTCAGATTTTGTATTAGTCTATTCGTGATGAAGAGACCTGAGTAGTCTTGAAAGCTTGCAATGTGTTACCATCTTTTCAGTTAACCATTAAAAGGTATCAACCATTAAGGACTCTCAATTCTGAATATTTTTCTATCTGCTGTCTAACACGGTACAATGATATATATCTTTCCTGGACAGAAATATGACACTGGCTGCCACATTCAAGACTGATGATCTGTCTTTATATCGAGATATCACTTTTTCACTTTTTCTGTGGAGCAGAATGTTATGTATTAAAAAAAGGGGAAATCCAGTCCAAATCATTGTTACACGTGTGATGGACACACGTGTCAAGTCTGTGATCCTGAAATACAACTGATTTCCAAAATAAAAGGTCTCTACAGAATGCTGTAACCTTTTTGATATTGTAAAGGGCCTGTCACTCTAAAGGCCCTTTTACATTTAGCGATGCACCAGCGATACGACCCGGTCAGGATCACTGGTGCATCGCTAAATGATCGCTAGTGAGCTTCCACACAGGAAGATCTCACAGCGATGCAGCAGTGACGCAGCGCACGATACTTACCTTTCACACACAGTGATCCAGACGTCCTCCCGCCCACGTCCAGCGTCGCTCATCTCACACAGCAGGAAGCCCAGCAGGAAGCAGACGACGAGAAATGGAGCTGCCCGATCTCGCGCGATCAGCGACAGACAGCGGGGGAGCCCGTCGGAGGTAAGTATCACACATAGCGATATCGCTAGCAATATCGCTATAATGTCACAAAATCAGTGACGTTTTAGTGATATTGCTAGCGATATCGCTATGTGTAAAACCCCCTTAAGCGATATCGCTAGCAATATCGCTATAACTTGTGACGTTATAGCGATATTGCTAGCGATATCGCTGTGTGTGATACTTAACTTCGACCTGCTCCCCCGCTGGTTATCGTTGATCGCGCGAGAACGTCCAGGACTGTTTCTCGTCGTCAACTTCCTGCGGCGTTTCCTGTGGAGACACAAGCGACGAGCGTGGAGCCGGGTGGGAAGACGTCAGGATCACCTAGTGACAGGTAAGTAGCGACCCCCGACCGCTGCGATGTCGCTGGTGAGATCTGCCTGTGTGGCAGCTCACTAGCGACCACTTAGCGATGCACCAGCGATCCTGACCGCGTCATATCGCTAGTCGGGATCGCTGGTGCATCGCTAAGTGTGACAGTACCTTAAGTCATAATTTTATAACATTATTTCAACCAACTTGTCTTTTGAGGGGATTGGTTGATGTAAATGTAACAACCAATATGATAAGTTCAATTTTGTTATAAATATCATGAATAATGGTATGGAAAAAAAAATTACAAAGGAAAAAAAAATATGAAAGTTAATCATTGAGATGTATAAATTGCCAACTGTCCATAAATTGTATGATAGTATGAAAAGGCGTCCATGAATGTTTTTCCAATGTGTCAGTAAAAAATGTTGACCGTTTTTTGTTAAGCTGTCCAGAGAACGTAAAGGTCAACTTTGCGACCCTGTAGACACGCCAAATGGGATCATGGAAGTGTTGATTTGAATTTATATGCTAGTTTTAAGTATTCTTGTGTACAATCTTCTTTTAGGGGAAAGACAGCGGCCTTTACTGACACCAGGATTCGAACAATGAATGAAGTAATATCTGGGATGAGAATTATTAAGATGTATGCATGGGAACAGTCATTTACAGAGCTGGTCAATGACATACGGAAGTAGGTGGTGCTCCAGAAAGTAGTGCTTGTAATACATAGCAGTCCTCTTTACAGTAAGCCTTCTTAGACAAACCACATCTTTCTTGTCTTCTATTCATTCATTTCTGTATATTCTGTGTCGGTCACACATTACTAGCCATCTATCTTGTACATCTGGTTGTACAATGATTCAGGGTTACCACTCAGTTTAAGACCTAATTCACACAACCGCACGGTGACTGCATTTCTTGTATGTGTTATTGCTGTAAGTCCTGGCCAAGTCATATGATTATGGTAATGTTAGTTTGGGCCATAAGACCCACAGTTGGGCCAAGATATGTGAATTGGTCCTCAACCTCATGGAAAAGTAGACAACTGATCTGTTAATTCTTATGAGGTTCATGAGATTAAGGGTTTAGGTTGATTGACAATACCCTCTTTTTAAAAAAAAAAAAAAATAATCAAATTAAATTCTACAGTTTGTTTTTATGACTGGTCATGGCGACTCGTACGCAATTTTCTTTGCATTGAGTCAAACAATGCATGTCATTTTGTTTTCTGCTTTCGCCATTGTAGAAAAGAAATATCCAAGGTCCTTCTAAGTTCTTATCTGCGTGGAATCAACCTGGCATCATTCTTTGTTGCAAGTAAAGTCATCGTGTTTGTGACTTTCACCACGTATGTTCTGCTTGGCAATGTTATCTCTGCCAGTCGAGTGTTTGTTGCAGTGTCCCTTTATAGTGCAGTGAGACTCACTGTCACTCTCTTCTTCCCCTCAGCTATTGAGAGGGTTTCTGAGGCCAAGGTCAGCATAAGGAGGATAAAGGTATGCTTTTTTTTTTTTTAACATGCTCCATACTTTATTGTGCTCAATCTTGAAAGCTTTCCTTTACTAAAATGGGTATTTGTACAATGGTGCTAGTAAATTACATCTGGACCTTTCACTGTCCCTTAACATTGTGTCACAGTTTTCAGTGAGATTTCAGCTATATTGCAGCATTTGTCTGTGTAACCCAAATAGCAGAGCATTGGAGAAGAGGCTGGATAGGACCCGTGCAGAGAGAAATACAAACCGCGCTCAAGGAATTAACATCTATATATTTGTAAGGGAAAGATAAAGGGTTATAGCCTCAAATGCTTAATTTTCAGAAAGTATGCATACTTACTGTTAATATGTAGACTAAGCCCTACATAAGGTTTCTTGAACATGTGTCTTTTTTTTTTTTTTTTTTCCAAGATCTGTCTGCCCCTCGGTTTCTCTAGTTTCACTTAGATGAATGGACACCCCTAATCTTGTATACTAAAGCTACATTTTCCAGAAGCACTCCTTTCTCCTCAGTTCTGCAGTCCCCTTCCACCTCTCCTGTGTGCTCCTGACTAACCACACATCTTTGAGCTACAATCAAGTTAATCTAAGTGTAGAATTCACCTTTGCAACAATTGCTCCAATACAGTTTTCTGCCTGAGCAATTTGTTTTAGCATTGGCGGCTGGTTATAGCCGAGCTTGAATATATTGCACTCCTCCACAACAGCATTGTTCAGTTGTTTGCTGCTGACAGATTAGTTTTGTGAAACTGCAAATGCTGCTCTGTTGATACATACAGTTGTGGACAAAAGTATTGACACCCCTGCAATTCTGTCAGATAATACTCAGTTTCTTCCTGAAAATGATTGCAAACACAAATTCTTTGGTATTATTATCTTCATTTAATTTGTCTTAAATGAAAAAACAAAAAAAGAATTGTCCTAAAGCCAAATTGGATATAATTCCACACCAAACATAAAAAAGAGGGTGGACAAAAGTATTTGCACTGTTCGAAAAATCATGTGATGCTTCTCTAATTTGTGTAATTAACAGCACCTGTAACTTATCTGTGGCACCTAACAGGTGTTGGCAATAACTAAATCACACTTGAAGCCAGTTGACATGGATTAAAGTTAACTCAACCTCTGACCTGTGTCCTTGTGTGTACCACATTGAGCATGGAGAAAAGAAAGAAGACCAAAGAACTGTCTGAGGACTTGAGAAACCAAATTGTGAGGAAGCATGAGCAATCTCAAGGCTACAAGTCCATCTCCAAAGACCTGAATGTTCCTGTGTCTACCGTGCGCAGTGTCATCAAGAAGTTTGAAGCCCATAGCACTGTGGCTAACCTCCCTAGATGTGGACGGAAAAGAAAAGTTGACAAGAGATTTCAACGCAAGATTGTGCGGATGTTGGATAAAGAACCTCAACTAACATCCAAACAAGTTCAAGCTGCCCTGCAGTCCGAGGGTACAACAGTGTCAACCCGTACTATCCGTCGGCATCTGAATGAAAAGGAACTGTATGGTAGGAGACCCAGGAAGACCCCACTTCTTACCTCAAGACCTAAAAAAGCCAGGCTGGAGTTTGCCAAAACTTACCTGAAAAAGCCTAAAACGTTTTGGAAGAATGTTCTCTGGTCAGATGAGACAAAAGTAGAGCTTTTTGGGCAAAGGCATCAACTTAGAGTTTACAGGAGAAAAAAAAAGGCATTCAAAGAAAAGAACACTGTCCCTACAATCAAACATGGCGGAGGTTCCCTGATGATTTGGGGTTGCTTTGCTGCCTCTGGCACTGGACTGCTTGACTGTGTGCATGGCATTATGAAGTCTGAAGACTACCAACAAATTTTGCAGCATAATGTATGGCCCAGTGTGAGAAAGCTGGGTCTCCCACAGAGGTCATGGGTCTTCCAGCAGGACAATGACCCAAAACACACTTCAAAAAGCACTAGAAAATGGTTTGAGAGAAAGCACTGGAGACTTCTAAGGTGGCCAGCAATGAGTCCAGACCTGTATCCCATAGAACACCTGTGGATAGATCTAAAAATGGCAGTTTGGAGAAGGCACCCTTCAAATATCAGGGACCTGGAGCAGGTTGCCAAAGAAGAATGTTCTAAAATTCCAGCAGAGCATTGTACTCGTAAGAAACTCATTGATGGTTACCGGAAGCGGTTGGTCGCAGTTATTTTGGCTAAAGGTTGTGCAACCAAGTATTAGGTTGAGGGTGCCAATACTTTTGTATGGCCCATTTTTGGAGTTTTGTGTGAAATGATCAATGTTTTGCTTTTTGCTTCATTATCTTTTGTGTTTTTTCATTTAAGACAAATTAAATGAAGATGATACCAAAAAATTTGTGTTTGCAATCATTTTCAGGAAGAAACTGAGTGTTATATGACAGAATTGCAGGGGTGTCAATACTTTTGGCCACAACTGTATGGCAGAGGATTATCTTCTGGCATATGTATCACTAGAGCTGCATTTCGCAGCTACACATGATTGATTTCTCAGCATGCAGCAAACGCAGCTCACTGTCCGCAGAGCACCATCCTGTAGTATATCCCCTTTACTAATATGGAACTGTCCAATTGTTCCCAACATCTGCAGTTTATGAAAAGAAAAATCACATACAGTATGTAGAATTTCAGCAATGTGTTTCTTCTTACGCCTTCCTTTCATAGAGGGCATATTAATTCTATTGATACTATTAAAGGTTATATTCTGGATTTTATTAAAAAACAAAAATGTACCTAAGCACCAAAAGGCAGGTAATTGCAACTTGCCTGTCATGCCTAACGTCGTTCTTCCCCATCACAAAGCGGTTACATACCACTTCTGTTGGGGATTCAGCTGCCTCTGCTGATGCGACAATGCGTGACGTCTGACGTCATTTTGACTGACAGCCGGCTCCCCCAGTTAGGCATCAGGGATCCCCGTTGCCTTTCAGAATGACATCGGCAGTCCCACCCCATCGATGGAGCGGAGAATAAGCCTTTGCTCTGTAAATGTGACGTCTGCAGAGGCTTCTGAATTTCCGGCAGGAGCAGTATGTGACCCCTCTGAGTCGGGAAAGAACGGCGCTGGGCGCAATAGATGGGTAAGTGCTTAGGTTACTGCTTAGGTACATTTTTTGTTTATAATAAAGTCCTGGATATCCCCTTTAATGGCCATTCATGAAAACTCTGTTGGCTTTCTCAAAAGGAGCTTTCAGTGATAAATGATAAAACCACCATTTCACATTCACCTTTGAGTGACCTTAAGTCTATGCAAATGGAAAGCTTTCATAAGTCCTAGTCTCACTATGGAATTGTGTAAAAGACGCAAAGTACACCCCTACTTTCCTTCATAGTAATTACAGATTTATTTCTACATTCCGGAGTGGATTATCTGGCTCACATTTCAATTAGAATTGTCTTTGTAAACTAGAACAGACCCATCCCCTGCTTTTTGCTATTCTACAGTTCTTTTTCACTGTTAATACACTACATAGTTGCTGATTTGTTGTGAACATATCTATCGACAGTCTTCATATTTTTTTCTCCATTTTAAAACATTGCCAAAGCACTGAAGATATCTGTATGAGTTTTTATTTGAGAGCACATAACTTTGACTGGTTAGTTTCAAAACCAAGGTCAAAACTTGTAGTTGTTTATTCTGACCCGTCTTGATAATACGTAGAAGTTATCAGGCGACCAAAAGCTCAGCATACCAGTAAAGAGGATGGCACTAGAGCCAAGTATCAAACCATATACTGTGTGTGTGTGTGTGTATGTGTATATATATATATATATATATATATATATATATATATATATATATATATATATACATACACATTTTGATACTTGGCTTGAGTACCATCTTCTTTACTGGTATGCTGAGCTTTTGGTCGCCTGATAATTTTTACGCTCAAAATAACATCCATGAGTGTAATACACCCCAAAATATCTGTTTGGAAAATGCAGATCTTTGTATAGCTTTAAGGTACTGTCACACTTAGCGATATCGCTAGCAATATCGCTGTGTCTGATACTTACCTACGACCTGCTCCCCCGCTGGTTATCGTTGATCGCGCGAGAACGTCCTGGACTGTTTCTCGTCGTCAGCTTCCTGCGGCGCTTCCTGTGGAGAGACGAGCGTGGAGCCGGACGGGAGGACGTCAGGATCGCCTAATGTGACAGGGAAGTAGCGACCCCCGACCCCTGCTTCATCGCTGTGAGATCTGCCTGTGTGGCAGCTCACTAGCGACCACTTAGCGATGCACCAGCGATCCTGACCGCGTCATATCGCTGGTCGGGATCGCTGGTGCATCGCTAAGTGTGACAGTACCTTTATATGCAAAGTCATATGGCTATGCTATAGGGAGATATCGATTTATAGGATTGCTACTTTCTATCAGTGCACTGGTGATCCTCTTATCTTCCCCTGTCAAGAATCTGTTTTTGCTATTTTAGATGTAAGAATTCTTCTATTTGTCGTGTTTTATGCCGGAAATGTCACATTCCTACGTGACTTACAGTGGCATGTAAAAGTTTGGGCACAATTATGAACAGTTAAGCAAGTTGAAGATGAAATGATCTGTAAAATGCCTAAAGATAAACATTAGTCATTTCCTTTGAAGTATATAATATACTTTCATCTTTTATATTTTAAAAATTACAAAAGGGAAAATAGGCTGATGCAAATGTTTGGGCACCCTTGGAGATTTAAAGGGAATCTGTCACCCTTTTTTCCCCTATTAGCTGCCGGCATAGACATCGGGGGCTTATCTACAGCATTCTGTAATGCTGTAGATAAGTCTCCGATGTAACCTGAAAGAGAAGAAAAACACATTATATTATACTCACGGAGGTGGGCGGTCCGGTCCGATGGGTGTTGCGGTCCGGTCCGGCGCCTCCCTTCCTCATGCGATGACGTCCTCTTCTCCCGTCCTGAAATGGCTCTGGCGCAGGCGCATTGCTGTGCCCTGTTGAGGGCAGAGCAGAATTCTGCAGTGCGCAGGCGCCAGACCCCTCTCGACACCTGCGCACTGCAGGACTCTGCTCTGCCCTCAACAGGGCAGAACAATGCGCCTGCGCCATTACAGGACGGGAGAAGAGGACGTCATCGCATGAAGAAGGGAGGCACCGGACGGGACGGCGACACCCATCGGACCGGACCGCCCACCTCCGTGAGTATAATATGACGTGTTTTTCTTCTCTTTCAGGTTACATCGGAGGCTTATCTACAGCATTACAGAATGCTGTAGATAAGCCCCCGATGTCTATGCCGGCAGGTGAAAGGCCAAAAAAAGGGTGACAGATTCCCTTTAAGCGCTCAGATAACTTTGACTAAGGTTTTGCCGTTAGCCAGCCAAGAGTTTTTTATTTATATATATAATATTTACAGACCAAAAGTTTGGACACACCTCCTCATTCAAAGCGTTTTCTTTATTTTCATGACTATGAAGATTGTAGATTCACTCTGAAGGCATCAAAACTATGAATTAACACATGTCTAATTATATAATTAACAAAAAAGTGTGAAACAAATGAAAATATGTCTTATATTCTGGGTTCTTCAAAGTAGCCACCTTTTGCTTTGATTACTGCTTTGCACACTCTTGGCATTCTAATAATAATAATCTTTATTTTTATATAGTGCTAACATATTCCGCAGCGCTTATCACTGTCCCTGATGGGGCTCACAATCTAAATTCCCTATCAGTATGTCTTTGGAGTGTGGGAGGAAACCCACGCAAACACGGAGAGAACATGCAAACTCTTTGCAGATGTTGTCCTTGGTGGGATTTGAACCCAGGACCCAGCGCTACAAGGCTACAGTGCTATCCACTAAGCAACCGTGCTGCCCCGCATTCTCTTCAAGAGGTAGTCACTGGAAAAGGTTTTCACTTCACGAGTGTGCCCTGTCAAGTTTAATAAGTGGGATTTCTTGCCTTTTAAATGGGGTTGGGACCATCAGTTGTGTTGTGCAGAAGTCTGGTGGATACACAGCTGATAGTCCTACTGAATAGACTGTTAGAATTATGGAAAGAAAAAAGCAGCTAAGTAAAGAAAAATGAGTGGCCATCATTACCTTAAGAAATGAAGGTCAGTCAGTCCGAAAAATTGGGAAAACTTTGAAAGTGTCCCCAAGTGCAGTGTCAAAAACTATCAAGCGCTACAAAGAAAGTGGCTCACTCATGAGGACCGCCCCAGGAAAGGAAGACCAAGAGTCGCCTCTGCTGCGGAGAATAAGTTCATCCGAGTCACCAGCCTCAGAAATCGCAGGTTAACAGCAGCTCAGATTAGCGACCAGGTCAATGCCACACAGAGTTCTAGCAGCAGACACATCTCTACAACAACTGTTAAGAGGAGACTTTGTGCAGCAGGCCTTCATGGTAAAATAGCTGCTAGGAAACCACTGCTAAGGACAGGTTACAAGCAGAAGAGACTTGTTTGGGCTAAAGAACACAAGGAATGGATATTAGACCAGTGGAAATCTGTGCTTTGGTCTGATGAGTCCAAATTTGAGATCTTTGGTTCCAACCACCGTGTCTTTGTGCAACGCAGAAAAGGTGAACGGATGGACTCTATATGCCTGGTTCCCACCGCGAAGCATGGAGGAGGAGGTGTGATGGTGTGGGGGTGCTTTGCTGGTGACACTGTTGGAGATTTATTCAAAATTGAAGGCATACTGAACCAGCATGGCTACCGCAGCATCTTGCAGCGGCATGCTATTCATCCGGTTTGTGTTTAGTTGGACCATTTATTTTTCAACAGGACAATGACCCCAAACACACCTCCACGCTGTGTAAGGGCTATTTGACCAAGAAGGAGAATGATGGGGTGCTACGCCAGATGACCTGGCCTCCACAGTCACCAGACCTGAACCCAATCGAGATGGTTTGGGGTGAGCTGGACCGCAGAGTGAAGGCAAAAGGGCCAACAAGTGCTAAGCATCTCTGGGAACTCCTTCAAGACTGTTGGAAGACCATTTCCAGTGATTACCTCTTGAAGCGCATCAAGAGAATGCCAAGAGTGTGCAAAGCAGTAATCTAAGCAAAAGGTGGCTACTTTGAAGAACCTAGAATATAAGACATATTTTCAGTTGTTTCACATTTTTTTTTTTTTTTTGTTATATAATTCCACATGTGTTAATTCATAGTTTTGATGCCTTCAGAGTGAATCTACAATTTTCATAGTCAAGAAAATAAAGAAAACTCTTTGAATGAGAAGGTGTGTCCAAACTTTTGGTCTGTACTGTGTATGTGTATAATGTGTATAATAAATTTTGTTTTCCTAAAATACAAACTTTTGACCGGGGTGCCCAAACTTTTACATGCCACTGTACTTTAGATGAATATGTACAAATCTAGAAAATATTTTAAATGACAAAATGTCAAAAAACCCACTTAAAAGCTAAAGAGTGCATAAATATCTGGTTTCTACTTTTCATAAGTTTGGACCCCTGAGGAAGGAAGAAAACCCAGTTATAATTGGGTTTCCTTACAATGAATTGTTCCTATGCGTTAGCAGTGAACCTAACATGTTATAAAAATGATTTAGAAAATGTTTTTATCTTTTTTTTTTTTTTTTTTTTTTTTAAATGGACATTAACCCCTTTACTCCCAAGGGTGGTTTGCATGTTAATGCCCAGGCCAATTTTTACAATTCTGACCACTGTCCCTTTATGAGGTAATAACTCTGGAACGCTTCCATGGATCCCGGTGATTCTGACACTGTTTTCTCGTGACATATTGTACTTCATGTCAGTGGTAAAATTTCATTCATATAACTTGCGTTTATTTGTGAAAAGAATGAAAATTTGGCGACGTCTTTGAATTAAATTTTTATGCCCTTAAATCAGAGATGTGGCACTCAAAATACTTAAGTAACATTTCCCACATGTTTACTTTACATCAGCACAATTTGGGAACCAAAGTTTTTTTTTTTGTTAGGAAGTTATAAGGGTTAAAAGTTGACCAGCGATTTCTCATTTTTACAACACCATTTTATTTTTACGGACCACATGACATTTGAAGTCACTTTGAGGGGTCTATATGATAGAAAATACTCAAAAGTGACACCATTCTAAAAACTGCACCCCTCAAGGTGCTCAAAAACAGATTCAAGAAGTTTATTAACCCTTCAGGTGCTTCACAGGAATTTTTTGAATGTTTAAAAAAAATGAACATTTAACTTTTATCACAAATAAATTACTTCAGGTCCAATTTTTTTATTTTACCAAGGGTAACAGGAGAAATTGGACTGGAAAAGTTATTGTGCAATTTGTCCTGAGTACGCCGATACCTGATATGTTGGGGGGGGGGGGGAAACCACTGTTTGGGCGCATGGCAGAGCTCGGAAGGGATGGAGCGCCGTTTGACTTTTTCACTGCAAAATTGGCTGGAATTCAGATTGGATGCCATGTCAAGTTTGGAGAGCTCCTGATGTGCCTAAACAGTGGAAACCCC
This sequence comes from Dendrobates tinctorius, assembly GCF_039654945.1. Taxonomy (NCBI): domain Eukaryota; kingdom Metazoa; phylum Chordata; class Amphibia; order Anura; family Dendrobatidae; genus Dendrobates; species Dendrobates tinctorius. The sequence goes on from NW_027361694.1 coordinate 20,949,570, forward strand.
ACACAAGTGACCCCATTTTGGAAACTAGACCCCCCAAGGAACTTATCTAGATATGTGGTGAGCACTTTGAACCCCCAAAGGCTTCACAGAAGTTTATAACGTACAGCCGTATAATTAAAAAATCATATTTTTTCCACAAAAATGATATTTTCACCCCCAATTGTTATTTTCCCAAGAGTAACAGGACCCCAAAAGTTATTGTGCAATTTGTCCTGAGTACGCTGAAACCCCATATGTGGGGGTAAACCACTATTTGGGCGCATGGCAGAGCTCGGAAGGGAAGCAGCGTCATTTGACTTTTTTGGCTGGAATTGAGATCGGACGCCATGTCGCGTTTAGAAAGCCCCTGATGTGCCAAAACAGTGGAAACCCCCCAATTCTAACGCCAACCCTAACCCCAACACACCCTTAGACCTAACCCCAACCCTAGCCCTAACCCTAATGGGAAAATGGAAATAAATAAATTTTTTTTTTTTTTAATTTTATTATTTTTCCTTAACTAAGGGGGTGATAACGGGGGGTTTGATTTACTATTCATGGCGGGTTTTTATTTTTGGCAGCTGTCGCACGCTAAAAGACGCTTTTTATTGTAAAAATAGTTTTTGCATCCCCACATTTTGAGAGCTATAATTTTTCCATATTTTGACCCACCGAATCATGTGAGGTCTTATTTTTTGCGGGACGAGTTGACGTTTTTATTCTTACCATTTTCGGGCACGTGACATTTTTTGATCGCTTTTTATTTTGATTTTTGGGACGCAGAATGAACAAAAACCAGCGTTTCATGAATTTCTTTTGGGGGGTGCGTTTACACCGTTCCACGTGTGGTAAAATTGATAAGGCGGTTTTATTGTTCGGGTCAGTATGGTTACAGCGATACCTCATTTATGTCGTTTTTTTATGTTTTGGCGCTTTTATGCAATGAAACCAATTTTATATAAAAAATTATTTTTGCATAGCTTTATTCTGCGAGCTATAACTTTTTTATTTTTTCGCTGATGACGCTGTGTGGTGGCTCATTTTTTGCGGGACAAGATGCTGTTTTCAGCGGTACCATGGTTATTTATATCCGTCTTTTTGATCGAGCGTTATTGCACTTTTTGTTCGGCAGTATGATGATAAAGCTTTATTTTTTGCTTCGTTTTTTATTTTTTAAGGGGTTCAATAAAGGGGTTAACTGGTGGGTCAGTTTTATAGGGCGGGTCGTTACGGACGTGGCGATACCAAATATGTGTACTTTTTATTTTTTTTTATGTTTTTTTATTTTCAAAGAAGGAATTTATTAGGGAATTTTTTTTTTTTTTTTTTTTAAATTTATTTAGCTGTTTATTTTTTTAATACATTTTTACACTTTTTTTTTTTTTTTTTTTTTAGACTTTATTACATTGTCCCAGGGTGGACATAACTGTCATGTGACAGATCGCTGATCTGTCACATCACAGATCTCTGTGACAGATCAGCGATCTGTCACAGGCAGTGCTGCAGGCTTCCTCATGGCGACGCTTTGCAGGCATGGGGGAGCCGCCTCCCTGCAGGCCCCCGAAGGTCCCCGCCGCCATTTTGGATTCGGGGACCTGCAGGGAAGGAGATCGCGCTGCTGTGGGGGTCTTAGGGAAGCACGGAGGGAGCCCCCTCCCTGCCGATGCTTCCCTAAACCCCTGATACACTGCGATTGTGTTTGATCGCAGTGTGCCAGGGGTTATCGTGTCGGGGGTGGTCCATGACTGCCCCTGACACACAGTGCCGGGTGCCAGCTGTGATATTCAGCTGACACCCAGCCGCGATCAGCTGCGCTCCCCCCGTGAGCGCAGCTGATCGCGCTAGATGTACTATTCCGTCCTTGGGACTTAGGTCCCAGGTCACATGGTCGGAATAGTACGTCTAATGTTGGAAAGGGGTTAAGATCATTAGTTTGGGACCAAAAGCATGTCTCAGATTTAACACATGGAAAGCGCCACAGACTTTTTTTTTTTTTTTTAATCTTTGCTACATGTGTAATTTTACAAACAATCCTATATGATTGATCCGTAAAAGACAAAGCACCCACAGTTCGATATACTATGCTTGCATAGCTCCGTAGCGAGCAAACAAGCTTTTTATATAATTTGAGTGTGGTCTATCTGCGAATTCCACACAAGGGAGCTCCTTTTTATTTTCTCTATTTTTCTCTCCCTGGCCCAAAACACGGCATTGGTTATTCCTTTTAGCTCACCTGTAAAGGGGTTGTTCTGGCATACAGATTATTAAACTGTTACAAAGCTTCTGTCAAGTATATTTTACTTGTAGTCAGGGTTTCTGTATCTTCCTGATCTGTCAGGTGAGGTAATTGCTCACTTCCTGTAGTAGTTTTCAAAGCTGAGAGTACAGATTTCTTGCCTCTGCTTTGCATGGAGCACAATTTATCACTCAGGCCCAGCTCGGCATGCAGGAGGCTCTGCAGGAGTGATGATGTCATAAGGGGCATGGTCTTTGACCTCCAATGTACAGGAAGGATGGAATGGGAGAGCAGCAGCTACAGCAGCATGCATCTTCTCATCAGATCGGTATCTGACTTTTCTCCTACAACCTGTGAGGAGCCTTTTGCAGACACTGCCCCCTCGCTATATCACCTTTCCACAGCACAAATTCCCAAACTGCTGTATTGGTTATGAAGACAGGCTGAAAAGCATTCGGCTAGAGAGTAGGGCTGAAGGGGGAGAATAGATGCTAAGGCGAGAGAAGAGCAAGATCCTGGGAAGAAAGGGGAGCTTGGATGCAGAGGAGATAGGAGCTGGCTACTGAAAAGCAGAGGGAAACCTAGATGCAGAGGAGATCGGAGCTGGCAACTGAATAGGAGGGTGGTAATCTGGATGCAGAGGAGATCTGAGCTGGATGCTGAAAAGGAGGAGGTAGGCTTGATGCAGTGGAGAACTGGGCAGGCTGCTATGCAGGAGGTGAAAGAATTGCAGAGGAGGAGAAGTGCAACTGGGAAGCACTGAGGGGGCTGTAATCAAGTGAGGAGGTGGAGGAGGGTGACGGGACAGGTGTGTCAGAGCAGTCCACACTCTGTTTTTCCCATGTTCATACTGTGTAGCAGTCTAAAGAATAGTCTTGGTGCAGTAGGTGGGTCAGAGATCAGCAGCCAAGTAGATACAGTGAGGGTGGGAAATAGAGATGTGTGGTATAAGAGTAAGGCTGTGTGCACACAGTGTGTTTCTGATGCGTTTTCTTCCATGTGGAAATGGGCCAAAAAAACGCTATGGAATCCTTATGCAAGCTAATTCAATGACTATCTTGAGTTGTTGTGCACATAATCAGTCATTTTCCTTAAGTATTTGCACTGTTTTTTTTTTTTTTTCTGCAGCATGTCAATTCTTTGTGTGTTTCTGTAGTGTTTTTCGCTCATTGTCTTCAGTTGAGTCAGTCAAATTCGCAGCAAAAACGCAGGTATAAAAATGTTTGTGGATTTGCTTTGTTTTTTGTTTACGTTTTGCCACCTTCTTATGGTGTTTCCCAAACACCAATGCAGGGGTTCTTATTGGTGGTAAGACCGTTGGTCAGAGTGCTGCTGTCAGTTGTCAGCGTGACCCCGCAGCTGTGACTACGACCCACTGTAACGCTACCGTCGGTAGATGTTACCAACAGTCAGAGCGCTGCGGGGTCATGCTGTCAGATGTCAGCATGACCCCGCAGCTGTGACTGTGACCCGCAGCCATGACTTACAGTAAAAAGCTTGCCACAGTTTAGCAGGTGTGGGCTGATGAGACTACTGCTTCCATCAGGCTAAGTCTGCTGTCACTGATAATAGCCGCTGATGGGAGATGTAGTCTTATCAGCCGGTGCCTGTGCTCACAGTTAAAAAATAAATAATAAACCAACATATACTCACCTGTCCGCCGTAGTCCACATAATCCCAAGTGTCACATCACATCAGGACTGTTAATGGATTATCTTCTCTGCGGAGAGGAATATTATGTGGTTTATTTTATTTTTGTTGCAGGAGACATTGGCTTCGGTGGACTAGTTGTTTGGTGAATATGATTTAGTTAAGATTCATTAAAGGAGTCTGTCATTATTTCAAATAAAGGACTTCATTCTTGGTGTGTGTTTTTTATACACTATCACTATGGGGTTACTAATGGACAGGTGTCTTATAGACCTCTCTCCATTACTAACCTGTGGGCTTGATGTCACCTGACAATACAAAAGTGACATCAACCTCACAAATATGAACCCCACTTGCCACTGCTACAGGGCAACAGGACAGTATAGTGTAAACTACAACATGGCATCAAAACAGCTGCAGAATTAAGTTTTGTTACATTTTGTAAAGAACATTGGCCATTAAAAAAAAAAATGCAATATGAATATGCTCAAACTGTAAGTAAATCCTTATCTATTTATTTCAGAACTTTTTATTACTTGATGAGGTTTCAAAACCAGCAGTAGACCAGCCAGAAGAAAATGAGAAAGATTTGTTGGTCCAAATTCAAGATCTGACTTGTTATTGGGACACGGTAAGAAACGCTATTGGTCATACTAAATAAAAGGTTGTCTATTTATGTATGTAGTGCGGTTGAAGAAGTTCAGCCCAGGGATGGAAAAGTTGAACAGAAGGGGAATATGTACATCCACAATGCATGAACCAATCTTTCCTAAAGGGCAAGGTTTTCCTTCTTGTTTACAAGTGTTGATCGGATGAATCAACAATCAGAACGAGAACTCTCCCATTTTTTTTTTTTTTTTCATTTTTTTTTTTTTTAGAAACTCCTTTAATTAAACTCTCAGATTAAAAGTATACAACAAATCAAATACAGAGAGAAACATTATGTATTCATGGCATACATTGTTGTAAAGTTAACTTATACAGGACACCTGTTTTCAATAGAAAACTGTAAATGGACATAAGATCAATACAATTACAAAATCAATATTGTAATATCTATATAACCTCAGCTCGGGAGCCAACTTCTCTCCACCATCAGGGATCAGAACCTTGGAAACATATCGGCTGAGATCACTCCACCAAGGTCAGAAAGAAGATGAGACCAGAGGGTGTTAAAATAATAGGAGGTCCTAGGAGATGTACACCATTCCTCCACAATTTAGTACATTTTTGAAGACATCCTCTATTTTTGTATATCAAACTTTCATAGGGAATTTCATTGAGAAAAGAAAGTGGTTCTATCCTCCACCCACCAAAGGGCTATCGCTTTCCTGGCCAGGAAGAGAGTTTCCCTTAGAAAGATACGATTTTAATGGCTCCATAAAGACTCTTCTAAGATACCCTTTTAGCAGACCTCTGATTAGTGTGGGATGGGTATTCCCAAGATGTCTTTCAGTAAATCCAACACCTCTCCCCAAACTTTACACCTTTACGCAAGTATTTACGTTCATTTTTATAAAATGGCATCTGAGTCCTTTTTGAAACCATCAACTGTTCCCACCATGATGAGCTCCTTAGGTATTTTATTCCACAGCCTTGTCTCTTCTGGAGAGTGAAGGTATTTTTGTTTAGGCAGAGGGAGTTCTGCCTTTTTTTTTTTTTTTGAGGAAATTTTACACTTAAGGCTTCTTTTACACTTGTCGTGTTTTTGCGGCCCCAGTAGATTTCTATAGGGCTGCAAAAATGGGCCGTAAAAAATTCGTCGGAACGCCGTATGACCATAAGGGCCGTATTTTCGGCCGTAAAAAAATATCAAGCCTGCTCGATGGGGCCGCAAAAACAACGTAAGCTTGCCCAGTGTGTTGATTTTGCAGTACACCGTGAAGACTGTATTTACGGAATGCCGTATTTTTTTTTTTTTTTTTTTCCCCCTACTTTATAAAACCTATTCCAAACCAGAAAAACGGCAATCCGAGAAGATTTTTGCGTCCCGTTTTTGCAGCAGTGAAAATTACAGCAATACGGCCTGCAAAAAAGGGCCTCAAAACATGGCAAGTGTAAAAGAAGGCTAAGAATTGCATGTTTTACGTGGGCCATTTATGTACTGGTTCATGTTAGTCTTTCTGCCCGTAATGTAATTATTTTATTTTCTCCTTCGCCACATTGGGGCAGGAAACTGTATTTGGTCTTGTAAATTTTAATAACTGCTGATATATAAAAACAGATGCCAATACAGAGGAATTTCCCTTGAGAAAGCACTACGTGAAACACGTCAGGACAGTATGGAGGATTCAAAAGTTTATGTTGGCACTTGTACTTTACTGTGAGATTGTATGGAAATTAATATACGGTACATGGATGATATTCAATACATGAAATAGGAAAATTCTATCCATGCACATTGCATAGCAGTATTATACTCTGAATCTGCCTACTTATGTCATGGATTATTGACTTTTCCCCATGACTTTTTTCCTACCGATAGACCATTATTATAGTGAAGTAGATTTTTTTTTTTTTTTTTTCTACATCTTAGATTTATTATGATCTGAGGTCTGGAGAGATTCCACAGAATAGCAAAGGTTATAAAATTTGCACAGGTCATTGGTCTGCTCTTTGACCAATCTAAATCTAAGATGTAGAAAAAAAAAAAAACCCCACATACTTCTAACTTCACTGCTCACCTCTCCAACCTCTCTACTCCTCATCATCACCCGTCTGGTCCTAGTTCTATCTTGCATTCACCGCTGCGAACGTTGAAAACCGAGGCCTCCTCTCACTAGGATGGGACTTCTGGCTTTGGATGGTTCTGGGCAAGTGTGTGTAAGGTAGCACTACTTTATGTCGAATTGTGTTCCTCGAGGAGCAATGGGGCCGGAGAGATCAGTGGTGAGGCAAGTATACGTACTCTTTTATACTTGTGAACCTCTTGATGGCTGTTTACCGTACAAAAAAGGACGCAAGTTTGCTTAAATAGGCACAGAAGCGAATTATAAATAAAAAAATTATATATAATATATAATCTTTTTTTCTTTATATTCAAGTAGACTGAAAAGATGATCAATGGCAAGCTTTCAAGACTTTCTTCTCTCTTATCTAGCCCAATTTGATTTGTGTCTATTTTTGTGCCTATTTATATGGAATAAATGAATTAGGTCTTCTTATTCTCCCTTAAGGCAATGAATGATTCGTTAATCAATGACATATGTAGCCAATGAACTGCACAAGCAAACCAGGGAAAAAAGCAAAAACATTATATGCTTGTTACTCAGAAGTTACCGAATATGGCATCCAGTTATAGGTACCAGAGTTCATAGAAATTATGCCCTCGTAAAATCTAAAAAAATAAAAAAAAATACAAGCCACAAAACAAAATCGATAAGGGGCATGGAGGATCTTAGGTATGAGGAAAAAAAGATTTTTGAGATAACTCACCGTAAAATCCTTTTCTCAGAGACGCTCATTGGGGACACAGGACTGTGGGTGTATGCTACTGCTGCCAGGAGGCTGACACTAAGTGAATGAAAAAGAGTTAAGCTCCTCCGCCGTATACACCCTCGCCCCAATTGTGGGCGAGAACCAGTTCATGCTTAGTGTCCATTGGAGGCACATGTCTGTTTTTTCCAGATTTTCTTTTTTTTTTCCTTCTATGAAGATGAGACAGGGGCGATGGACCCTATTGAAAGGGTCCGATCTCTCCAAACCAACAACGGGCGAGCACGTGCGAGTGACGCTTCCACGTGTCCTCTCCCGCAACGTGGGACATGATGCTGGACTCGGCCCTGACCACCCTAAGGTATTGAAACCCTAGGCTGTACAGAGACATAAGTACAGTCCATGCGGCCCCCACTGCGTCACCAATGCAAGGACTGCAGTGATGGAAGGTGGCGGACGGTCCCTCTCCTCATCCCCAATAGGAAAGATGGAGCTAGGGTGCCTGCACCGTCCTTTATGCAGCCCCCCTCCCCTCTAACCTGAGCTGGACTGAAGCATCATGGGGATCACGGAGGAGAAAGACCTGGGAAGGCTCCTGTAGCAACGTTCCCCAGGGCAGGCCGGTACTTAGCCTCATTTCTTGGGTGCCAGAGCGGTGCAGCTTCCGCTGCAGGATGGCGCCATCGGGCGTTTCCGGGCGTCCGTTGGGCTCGCCCCCCTCCCCATCGCGATCGGACACAAAAAATCCAGCCCCCGGCTTCGGCCGTCGCTAGGCCACGGGCGGAAGTCCCGCCCATCTTCGTCGTGTCACTTTCGGCGGACCCGACCCCCCCAATGGCTCGGGCGGGTGCTGAAAAATTTACACATTGGTGGTGTGCATTTTCCTTTTTGGTCCTTCTTTTTTCTCCTTTTTTGCTTTAGATTACTATGTTGCCATTAATCTGCACCCCCGCTATTTGATACTTTGTTCAATACTAGCTGTGCGCCCTTTTTTTTTCTATATTCTAGGTGCTGATAAATTTAGCCCTCGGCTTCGGACCGACGCTAGGCCGCAGGCAGAAGTACCGCCCCCAGGACCCCTTCTTCCGACGGCCCGCCCACAGCTGAGGCGCGCATTTTTTTAATCCGGGGCAGCGCTCTGCACTTCCAGGACTGTGAGGGGGCACAGGACTGGGATAAATGCTACCCCCCAACCCCCTGAGAGGCCACTCTAGGCGAAAGCGGGGCGTGCACCCTCTGCTCCAGCGGTCTGCAGCACTAGTGCCTGGCAGATACAGCATGTTCAGAAAAGCTAAGACGCACACGTTTCTATACTCTGCATGCATCTCCTGTCGGTCAGCTTTTCCGCAGGCGCAGAGCAAGGGATTATGCGAAGCCTGCGATTCCGAAGGCGCCTAGGAGCCCTCCCTTGCGTCCGAGCCCAGTGTACCAAGTCCCCCAGAGTGGGCTCTCTCTGTCGCAGTATATGACGTCACTTACTAGAGCAATCGAGTCCCTTCGAGCCCCAGATAGGGGCAGGGATAGTGGCTCGCCTGTCTTAGAGGGGTCCTCCACCTCACAGGAGCCTCCGGCCTGCAGGGGCCGCTCTCACTCCAGGCAGACACTGGGGAAACAAACCCACACGGCTTCTCCCGGTCCGTCCGGTGCCTTGGCATCCATGTTCTGCTTCTCGCTCACCTTCATCAGTAGTCGATAACGAGCAAAGCTCAAATTACGACTCGGACGAGCCCCTTGAGTTAGATACTCCGGGTTACCAGGAAACAGTTGACAGCCTCATTGAGGGTCAAACAGCCGTTTCATCACCAGCTTCAGGCACGTTTCCGGGCCTTTCGCAACCCCGGGTGGGCTGCAGTGACCAATCCCGCCGCTTCAGGTCGCCCCAACCAGGACAGGGATCGTCAAGTCTCATATAGAGCTAACCCGTTGGGGAGAATGCGTACCCATCAGCCCAGGTCAAGGGGACCTAGGTCCCAGAGATCTTCAGCCAAATGACTTGAGGCAATTTCCAGGTGACATCAGCAAGGTAGGTGGTCACCTACTTTGGTTTCGCCACGTCTGGCTCACCGTTGCACATGACACATGGGTAAGAGCTGGTGTCCTCGGGGTACAAGATAGAATTTGTCAAGTACCCCCCATGATGGGTTTTTTCTTTCCCGTCCTTCCAAAGTAGATACCCGGGCAAGGGCTTTACGCAAGGCCATCGAATTGCTCCAGCACAACGGAGTCATTGTTCCCATACCAGAAAACGAGAATTTTTGGGGCTTTTAATCCAACCTGTTCACGGTCCCCAAAAAGGATGGGACTGTCAGGCCCATTCTGGACCTGAAGCTCCTGAACATATTTATCAGGATCAGACATTTCCGGATGGAGTCTCTCCGTTGTCATATCTGCCATGGGTAGGCGAGAATATTTGGCCTCTATCGACATTCAAGACGTCTATCTACACATCCCAATTTTCCCTCCGCATTAAAGGCCTACATTTCCAGTTCGCAGCCCTGCCCTTCGGACTAGCCACCGCCCCCAGAGTGTTCACAAAGGTCATGGCGGTCGTCATGGCCTTCCTGCACTCCCGGGGCATAGTCATCTTGCCTTACTTAGATGACCTTCTGGTCAAGGGCCCTTCATTTCAAGAATGCGAGGAGAGTGTCAACATCACGCTAGATACTCTTTCCCGCTTAGGGTGGTTGGTCAACCTGAAGATATCATCCCCTGTCCCAGCCCAGAGGATTTCCTTTTTTAGGGATGATCTTCGACACCTCCCAAGGGTTGGTAATTCTCCCTCAGCACAAGGCCCTAGCTCTCCGGCAGGGAGTCCAGGCACTTAGCCAATCAGTCCCTCATGCCATCCGTTCTTGCATGAGGGTCTTAGGAAAAATGGTGGCAATTATGGAAGCGATTCCGTTTGCCAAGCTCCATCTTCGCCCCCTGCAGCACGCCCTCTTGGCATCATGGGACAAGAACCTATTTACACTCAACCACCGGCCCCATTTGTCCGCGCACGTCAGACAGGCACTCGGGTGGTGGACAATCAGTTCCTCCCTTCAGGGGGAACCTTTTTCCCCTGGACCATTGGCTGGTGGTCACAACCGACGCCAGCCTCCTCGGCTGGGGAGCGGTTTTTCGCCATCATACGACCCAAGGACATTGGTCACAGAGGGAAGCATGCCTCCCGATCAACTTGCTAGAAATAAGAGCGATCCGGCTGGCTTTGCAGCATTTCCATCATCTCCTAGCAGGCCGCCCCGTCCGGATCCAATCGGACAATGCCACGGCTGTGACTTACATAAATCATCAGGCGGGGCACCCGCAGCAAGGCGGCCATGCACGAGGTGGAGCACGTTCTCTGCTGGCCCAAGAGAAACTACTCCGTGATCTCTGTGGTCCACATCCCGGGCGTAGAGAACTGGGCGACAGACTTCCTCAGCCGGCAGGGTCTTGCGTCCAGGGAATGGTCACTACACCCCAAAGTTTTCCATCAGATTTGCCAATGTTGGGGAACTCCGGATATGGACCTGATGGCCTCCAGGGTGAACGCCAAAGTGCCCGCATTTATCGCTCGCTCTCGGGACCCACAGGCAATCGCCGTGGTTGCGTTGGCTCTGCCATGGAACGAGTTTCGCTTTCCATACTTATTTTCCCCGCTGCCACTACTTCCGAGGGTCATCAAGAAGGTCAAGGCAGAAGGGCTTCCAGTGATTCTGCTGGCCCCAGATTGGCCTCGTCGGGCGGGGTACGCAGACCTAGTGCAGCTACTCGCCGATGTCCCCTGGCGGCTGCCAGAGCGCCCAGACCTGCTTTCCCAGGGCCCGATCTACCACCCAAACTCGGGGCCCTGTGTTTGACGGCTTGGCCGTTGAAACTTGGATTCTGACCCAGGCTGGGTTCAGCCGCAGTGTAGTTGCTACAATGGTTAGCGCCCGGAAGCCCGCCTCAGCGCGTATTTACCACCACACCTGGAAGGTTTTCACATTGTGTAGGGACTGTGGTTGTTCGCCACTGAGATTCTCTATTCCCAACATTTTAGCCTTTCTCCAGTCTGGCCTAGACTCAGGTTTAGCTCCAAGTTCCCTCAGGAGACAAATATCGGCCTTATCCGTTCTGTTCCTGCACAGGATTGCTACCAATCTGCAGGTAAAGACATTCATACAGGGGTTCTCCCATTTGGTACCTCCCTATAGGACCCCTCTGGACACTTGGGACCTAAACCTGGTTCTAAGCGTTCTACAGGAAGCTCCATTTGAACCGTTGCAGGATGTCTTTGTCATAACTTTCCTGGAAGGTAGTCTTCCTCGTAGCTAGAACATCAATCAGGCAGGTGTCGGAGCTGGCAACTTTATCCTGTTGAGCCCCGTTTCTGATCTTCCAAAAGTATAAGGTGGTTCTCAGACCAGCTCCTCCTTTTCTACCGAAGGTCGTTTCCACATTAATGAGGATATTGTCTTGCCCTCTTTTTGTCCAGCACCGGTACACCGTGTGGAAAAGGTTCTTCATACGTTGGACCTGATGAGAGCTCTCAGGAGGTACGTGTCTCCAACGGCATCCTTTCGTCAGTCAGATACGCTGTTCGTGCTCCCTGAGGGTCACAGGAATGGACTTACTGCCTCAAGATCGACCATAGCCAGGTGGATTCGTTTGACTATTCAAGAGTCTTTCCGCATCAGAGGCGCGCCGGTTCCAGCGGGGATTAGAGCACACTCTACTCGGGCGGTGGGCGCCTCTTGGGCTCTTTGGCACCAGGCATCGGCGGAACAGGTTTGCAAGGCGGCAACCTGGTCCAGCCTGCACACATTCTCCAAGCACTACAATATCCATACTCGGGCTTCAGCGGACGCGAGTCTGGGTAGAAGGATTCTCCAAGCAGCGGTGGCGCACCTTTAGACAGGAGATGCGTGTAGCTTGGACTGGGGAGTCGACTTCCCACCCAGGGACTGCTTTAGGATGTCCCACAGTCCTGTGTCCCCCAATGAGGTGACGGAGAAACAGCGATTTTTGTGATAACTCACCGTAAAATCCTTTTCTCAGAGACGCTCATTGGGGGGGACAGCATGTATTTTTGATAGTAGGTGGGTTTTCTAAACATGTTACCTGCATTAAGGTTGATTTTGTCTTATTTTTGATCTCCTACTGCTTTTGCACCAAACTGGTTTTGCCCGCAATCGGGGCGAGGGTGTATACGGCGAAGGAGGAGTTAACCTCTTTTTCATTCACTTAGTGTCAGCCTCCTGGCGGCAGTAGCATACACCCACAGTCCTGTGTCCCCAATGAGCGTCTCTGAGAAAAGGATTTTACGGTGAGTTATCTCAAAAATCTCTTTTTCCTCATACCGAAGATCCTCCATGCCCCTTATCGATTTTGTTTTGTGGCTTGTAATTTTTTTTTTTTTTTTTTTTAGATTTTACGAGGGCATAATTTCTATGAACTCTGGTACCTATAACTGGATGCCATATTCGGTAACTTCTTAGTAACAAGCATATAATGTTTTTGCTTTTTTCCCTGGTTTGGTTGTGCAGTTCATTGGCTACATATGTCATTGATTAACGAATCATTCATTGCCTTAAGGGAGAATAAGAAGACCTAATTCATTTATTCCATATAAATAGGCACAAAAATAGACACAAATCAAATTGGGCTAGATAAGAGAGAAGAAAGTCTTAAAAGCTTGCCACTGATCATCTTATCAGTCTACTTGAATATAAAGAAAAAAAGATTATATATTATATATAATTTTTATTTTTTTTTTATAATTCGCTTCTGTGCCTATTTAAGCAAACTTGCGTCCTTTTTTGTACGGTAAACGGCCATCAAGAGGTTCACAAGTATAAAAGAGTACGTATACTTGCCTCACCACTGATCTCTTCGGCCCCATTGCTCCTCGAGGAACACAATTCGACATAAAGACGTAGTGCTACCTTACACACACTTGCCCAGAACCATCCAAAGCCAGAAGTCCCATCCTAGTGAGAGGAGGCCTCGGTTTTCAACGTTCGCAGCGGTGAATGCAAGATAGAACTAGGACCAGACGGGTGATGATGAGGAGTAGAGAGGTTGGAGAGGTGAGCAGTGAAGTTAGAAGTATGTGGGTTTTTTTTTTTTTCTACATCTTAGATTTAGATTGGTCAAAGAGCAGACCAATGACCTGTGCAAATTTAATAACCTTTGCTATTCTGTGGAATCTCTCCAGACCTCAGATCATAATAAATCTAGGTTATGGAAAAACAAAAAAAAAAACTACTTCACTATAATAATGGTCTATCGGTAGGAAAAAAATCATGGGGAAAAGTCAATAATCCATGACATAAGTAGGCAGATTCAGAGTATAATACTGCTATGCAATGTGCATGGATAGAATTTTCCTATTTCATGTATTGAATATCATCCATGTACCGTATATTAATTTCCATACAATCTCACAGTAAAGTACAAGTGCCAACATAAACTTTTGAATCCTCCATACTGTCCTGACGCGTTTCACGTAGTGCTTTCTCAGGGGAAATTCCTCTGTATTGGCATTTGTTTTTATACATCAGCAGTTATTAAAATTTACAAGACCAAATACAGTTTCCTATATTAATAGTGTTCATGTATCTGTAAATCAGATGCTATATAGATAATGAATAAAGGATTCCATTTTTTTTTATATTTGCACCTATAAACTTGAATAGGCGAGACTCATCCAAACTATGGAAGAGACCAATGTACGCTGCAATTTTTTTTTCATGTGGATATTTGGTCCGTGTGGGGAAAAAATTGTTTTCTGAGCAGCCAAGATGAATAGTGGTTGGTCTGAGTACTGTCTTTTTTTTTTTTTTCTTTCCATGGACAGAACTTAGACTGAAAATACGCTTGTGTGAACATAGCCTAAGGGTGAAAATAAATCATTAGGGCATATAGAAGATGTCATCTTTACAGACAATGCATGATCATTTGTGTGCTGTAGGGAATAGTCACGGGGCGCTGTGCAGATAATTCGCTCACCTGGGAGTACTGAGTAGAGGTTGTTTTGCCGTGAATTCTGTCACAAGATCCTGTAATGAAAAATTGCAGTGACAGAACGTAGAAACATTGACTTCAACTTTAAAGTCAAAGCAAAATTTAGGAGTGTAGAAAATGGCTAATCCCTAATTACAGTGCCTATATTGTACTTCAGAAGGCCTTTATCTTTAATTCTAAATGATATCATTCAAACCATCCACCCAGCTAGATAAAATAGGTTTTCACAGCCCTTTAAATAAATACATATCTGCCCCCTTTCAGATGGCCTTTATTACCTACTAGATGGTGGCCCGATTCCAACGCATCGGGTATTCTAGAATATGTATGTAGTATATTTATGAAGATTTAAGAATAATGCAATGAATACACAAGATTTTCCAGGTAAAATATATACATTATCATTAAATGTTATTGCTCATAGAACTTAATACAACTGCAGGAGATGACCCGCGGCAACCGTCGGGAGATCAGCGGCTAGTGCCGCAGATCTCCTGATGGTAGGGGTGGCGTGCGTCGTTCGAATTCCGCGCCAATTCATGGCCGGACTGCGCCTGTCGCTGATTGGTCGCGCCCGACCCATCAGCGACGTGCGATTTCCATTACACACAGACAGACAACTAGATGATTATAAAGTAGCTATGCCACCCTGACAATAGAGGAAATTTTTCAAGGAACTTAAATGGGTCAGCAGCTTTCCTAACATTCAGACCAGAGGAGAAGCGTTGGGGCTAGGCCTGTCCATTTGCATCCTCCAAATGTAAAACTCCTCATATGGGAAAGCTGCTTTTGTATTAGAGGAAGATGCACACGTGGTCAAAATTGTTGGTACCCCTATTTTAATATCGGTAAAACCCACAATGGTCACAGAAATAACTTGAATCTGAAAAAAGTAATAGTAAACCAAAAATCTATGAAAATGAACAACTGAAAGTCAGACATTGCTTTTCAAGTTAAACCATGCTTTTTTTTTTTAAACCAACTATGTCTGGAGACAGGTGTTTTTGTTTTTTAAGCCTGTATGACAATCGGTTTGCATCCATCTCCCATAGACGACGATGTTCTAAAGAAGAGAAAAGCGCAGGATTTCCATCCATTGTATTAAAGGATGAAATGTGCCGCGGACTGCGTTTGTTTATATACTGTAAAAAAAAATCTGACCCAAGTGACTGTGTGCATTGTTACCCCACAACGTACGCTGTAAAAATTGTTACCACGTGTTTTCCAGTATGCCATGTGGTAAAATGAATGGTGCCGTTTTACAGCACAACTCTCCCCGCCAAATACGAGCCATCATGCGTCTATGGGGACAGAAAATTAGTTTACGCTCTTGGAGGAAGGATGAGGAAAACACAAAAACAGAAACTGTCCATATAGAGAAGGGGTTAAAAGACGTGTCCACAGACACAAAGGTGTTCATAGGATTCATTTAGTCATATGAAGGCCAGAATAGTGTCTTGTTGGCAGAGTACGATATCCATTAAATGTGTTCATCATTAGCTTTTTTCATGACTTATGCCGTATATTAAATGAATGCCTTTACAGCCTATGAGTGAGATCTGTAATGTTTCCTATGTCACTTACCTTATCTCCACACTCTTTCACACTTGATCTAGCTTCTAGCACTGTGTTTTTGTTTGGTTGCTGCCCTCTACTGGTAGTTTTTATGTTTGCCTTCCTCGGCTATGAGCACACAGATTTTTACAAGGAGTTTTTGGAGAAGAAACTTTCCCAATCTCAAAACTCAAAAACTAAATTTCCACTCTTTCTGCTCAGGAAGCCCAGCACATACCCATAAAGTGTTTTTTTGAACCTACTCTAATCTATTAAGATATACCATTTTTCTAGTATAAATTCTTTAATTGAATGGAATTTTTCCTTTTACATGTTTTAATTTCCCAGGGGAGCATGCATGGCTTATGAGTCTCCTCACTCTGACATGCCAGGCTTGGCTTGTCACTCTCCGCAAGGAGAAACTTTACACCCTAGACTCCTTTTACAAGTGAATCCTTCCCACTTTCAGCCAGTGGCATGTAAAAGTTTGTGCACCCCTGGTCAAAATTACTGTTTGGCTGTATGCACACAGTGCTTTTTTTATGTGTTTTCGCTGCGTTTTTTCCGTGCGGAAATGGGCCAAAAACGCTATGAAATCCTTATGCAAGCTAATGCAATGAAGTGTGGTACACATGATCAGTAAATTTCCTTTGAGTATTTCAAGTGCGTTTTTTTTTTTTTCCTGCAGCATGTCAATTCTTTGTGCTTTTTCGCCCATTGACTTCAATTGAGTCAGTCAAATCCACAGCAAAAACGCAGGTATAAAAATGTTTGCGGATTTGCTGAGTTTTTGTTTGTGTTTTTAATGGCTTTCTATGGTGTTTCCCACGCTGTCCTCTGTGTAATAGCGTGGGAAGCAACGGCGCGGTTGTTCTTATCGACGGTGAAGCTATCGCCGATAAGACCATCGGTCAGAGCGCTGTAGGGTAACGCTGTCAGATGTCAGCAGGAACCCGCAGCTAGACTGTAACCTGCAGCGGTGACCTGCGGTAAAAAGCTTATACAAGCTATACAATATCATTACTAACCTGTGGGTCTGATGTCACCTGACAATACAAAGGCAAGACATCAATTCCACAAATATGAACCCCACTTGCCACCGCCAGAGGGAAAGTGGGAAGAGAGAGGCTAAGCTCCAGATATGGGGCATCTTATAGACGCACCTTTTCTGGGGTGGCTGAGAGCTGATGTCTTTAGTCTGGGAGGGGCCAATATCCATGGCCCCTTCCTAGGCTATTTAAAATCAGTCTGCAGCTATCTTCCTAGCCTTTACTGGTTAGGGTCCCCCTATAAAATGTCAACTTTTTTCTGGGGTTCCCCTGTAAACTAGCCAGCAAAGCCTAAGCAAACAGCTGTGAACTGATATTAGTAACTTGGGAACCTTTATGGCTATTGGCTCCTCCTTCCCAGAATAGTAACATCAGCCCTCAGCCATCGGCTTTCCCTCTGCTGGTTATTAACCCCTTCCCGACATGCGCCGTACATATACTGCTCTGTGGGAGGGGCGTTCCCGCAAAGAGCAGTATATCTACGATGGCACAGCCTCATGCTCAGCGCCATGGCAATCATGTGCATGTGTCAGCTGTATGTGACAGCTGACACCCCGCAGCAATGCCCACGATCGGTGCTAGCACCAATCGCGGGCATTTAAACCCTCTGATGCCACTGTCAGTAGTAACAACGCAATAGAGAAGCATTGTGCAGGGAGTGGGCTCCCTGCGTGCTTCCATCGGGACATCGCGATGGCCTGAAAGTCTCCCTGGAGACCCCTGGCACCAAGATGGGTTCTTCTGGGTCCTACAGAGAAGGTGGCTTGTGAGCGCCTGCTGAGAGCAGGCTTCGGCATGCCTCCTTCCCTGCCTGTAAGATGGCTGATATGAAACTGCAGTGCAAAGTGTCAGACCAGCGATCTGACATTACATAGTTTTGTTCCATCCTGGGACAATGTAAAAAAAAAAAAAAAAAAAATTTTAGAATGTGTAAAAATGTTTTTTAAAAATATCCCTAAATAAAGAAAAAATAGATATTTTTCCAATAAATACATTTATTTAAATAAATCCAAGACAAAAAGACCTGCACTAAAAGGATTAAATAGAGGCTGCAAAAGTGGACAAATGATGTACAAAGGCACCACCTAAGTAAACACGTATCCGTTCAATAAAGGTGCAAACTGCAAATACAATTATCGCACATAAAACAATAGCAGTAAATATTTATCCTCAAGGAAACAAGCATGCACTCACCAGAAAAAAAGGGGATGATGATGAGAGCTGCAGAGGATAAATCACACAGACGCGGTAACAATGCTGGTTTGTATATGAAGCGCCGCAGGCAGAAGTAACTGGAGCACAATGCAGGATGATAATGACTTAGGAAGTCCATGCACAGATGGCGTGCTGCCAAAACAAGAAGCGTGTGCACAAGGCACAGGGGAGAGCAGAATGTGAAAGGAGCGGGAAGGGAAAGCCCCGGCCGAAGGCTTCCCTGGAAACCCGCTTAGAAACGGCCGCCTGAGAGTACCTGGGCGTGTGACGTCACAGCCTATACGGGGCAGTAAACAGGCCAAAAAGCAAACCAACGCGTTTCGAAGGCGCAAACTGCCTTCTTCATCAGGGTGCCTGAGCTGCCCAGGCAGCACCCATAAATACCCTCGGTGGCTAGCAAATTAACCCTCCTCCTGCCTCCTATTAGAAAGGACTGGAGTATATCTAATACCGCTCTCTAAACATGATGTGAAAAGACAAAAATAAAAAAAGAATACCTCTGAAGAACAGTGAATCAATTAGTGCAGTAAAAATAAATGTGCACATTTTACCCAAGAATGTACAAAAAAGGGGGGAACAAAAGCAGAAAAAAAGAGAAAAAGTAAAAATAAGAAGTATAAAATAAAAATGAAATAATGGGTAAATGTACAAAACTATTGAAATAGTCCTCCTTTTATTAATAATTGGACATTCATAACATGAAAAATCAAAAACATGTTTTTTATGATTAAAAATTAGATTTTATTTTATAAATATATAAAAAATATATAAAAACCAGGCCCATAAGCCGGGCACCAAATACCAATTTGTCTGCATGTAACAGACGCCTGTTGACTCAGGCAGAGTGCCAAATAGTGGTGCAAAGAGTATATGTAATGACCCTCAGAAACATAACACTAAGGCTGAGTTCATACGTTGCATTTTTTTCGCGTTTCCGCGGCGGTTTTAACCGCGCAATTTTGCTGCGAAAACGCGAAAAATAAGCATTCCATGCATTCCTATGGGATTCCGCAATGCTGTGCTAATGCTGCGGTTTTTACCGCGACGGAATCGCTTTGCGGTAAAAACCGCAGCATGCTCATTAATTTTGCGGAATCGCGGCGATCCTGCACCCATAGGAATGCATTGTTCTGCTTACTTTCCGCACGTGGCTGTGCACACCATGCGAAAAGTAAGCAGAACAATTGCGGATGGTACCCACGATCCGGAGGAGAGGATACTGTCCTCTGGGCTTTGTGTACCATATCCCTGTAAAAAATAATATTTAAAATAAAAAATATTGTTCTCACCTCCCGACGTCCCGCGGATCCTTCCCGCCTCTCTCCACGCTCCCGTTCCCAGTAATCCTTTGCGAAAATGCCCGCGATGGCGTCCGTTCTCGTGGGATCGCGAAGTCTCGCGGTCCTTCGCGCGACATCATCGCGAATTACCGCGAGACGTCGCGATCCCGCGAGAACGTACGTCATCGCGGGCATTTTCGCAAAGGACTACTGGGAACGGCTGCGCGGGACGTCGGAAGGTAAGAATAACACCATTTTTTAAATTTTTTTTTTACATTCTATCTTTTACTACTGATGTTGCATAGGCGGCCTCAGTAGTAAAAAGTTGGTCACACTTGTCAAACACTGACGAGTGTGACCAACCTGTCAATCAGTTCTCCAAGCGATGCTCCAGATCACTTGGAAAACGCTAGCATTTTGCAAGCTAATTACGCTTGCAAAATGCTAGTTTATCCGCGGGAAAATCGCGGGAATTTAAAATACGATTTTCCCGCGGAATGGAATTCCGGAATTCTCACAGTAATTTCAGCGAGAGTTCCGGTACATGTGAACTTAGCCTAAAACACAAAAATGTGCAGCTAATTATACTACTAGCTCGTAATTAAAACAATATTAGATTAAATTAAATTAGATCCTCCAGCTGGCAAATGAATGCTTTAAAATTCAGCTGTCGAAAAAATTTTTTAAAAATTTAAAAAAAAAAAAAAAAAAAAAATAACCATGATATTTTACTGGAAGGCATAGATTTCTAACTCCTGATTGAGGCCCTTTGGGGCCAGGCAATCAAGAGTATAAATCCATTTTGACTCAGGCCTAGACATGGCTTTGATGAAATCACCACCTCTAGGGTTCTGTTGCACCTTCTGGATGGCACAAAAAATTGCACCTTTCGCCGATTTGTTGTGAAATTCATTAAAATGACGTGATAATGGGTGACCGTCATAGCTAGTGTTGAGCATTCCGATACCGCAAGTATCGGGTATCGGCCGATACTTGCTGTATCGGAATTCCGATACCGACTTCCGATATTTTTTCAATATCGGAATTCGGCATCGGAATCGGAAGTTCAGTTGATTGACGGCCTGACGTCATCATGATGCGCGGTGTGTGCGCATCATGATGCGCCGTCATTTCGGGCCTTCCGGGGGTCTCTGCCGGCCTGCCGGGGGGCTGTGCCGGCCTGCCGGGGGGCTGTGTGGACTGCCCGGGGTCTGTACCGGCCTGCCGGGGGGCTGTGCCGGCCTGCCGGTGGTCTGTGCACCCTGTGGGGGTCTGTACCGGCCTGCCGGGGGGCTGTGCCGGCCTGCCGGGGGGCTGTGCTGATGTCCGGGGGTCTGTGCAAGCATCGTCCGATGGGACTACAAGTCCCATCGGGCGATGCCTGCTACCATGACAGTGATTGACACATTAGCCAATGATGGGACAGTAGTAGTCCCATCATCCGGCTAATGTGTTAAATGTAAAAAAAAAAAAAAAAAAAAAAAAAATACTACATGCATGCTACATACATACTACATGCATGCTACATATATACTACATACATACTACATACATGCTACATACATACTGCATGCTACATACATACTACATACATACTACATACATACTACATACATACTACATATATACTACATACATACTACATATATACTACATACATACTGCATGCTACATACATGCTACATACATACTACATACATACTACATACATACTACATGCATGCTACATGCATGCTACATACATACTACATGCATGCTACATACATACCACATACATACTACATGCTACATACATACCACATATATACTACATACATACAATACATTCATACAATACATACATAGACATACAGTACATATAACATAGAGTAACATACTTACCAATACTTGTCACATTGTTCCCCGAAGCCATTGTCTATTCCGGGATAAATATTAACATAACAAACCACAAAAATACTCACCCACGATCCGAAGCAGTCCACGAGTGTGTCCCACGACGATCTTGGGTAGAGAACTGCAGCATCAGATGATGCTGCCGTTCTCTACGGGCTGTAGGAATCCAATGACGGAAGGTAGGTATCCTTCCGCACTGTATTCCTCCGCCACTTAAAAAAAAAAAGTCCCTAGTCTCACTTTATGCCATTGCTGTGTGGGAATTTCCCACACAGCAATGGCATAAAGTGAGACTAGGGACTTTTTTTTTTTTAAGTGGCGGAGGAATACAGTGCGGAAGGATACCTACCTTCCGTCATTGGATTCCTGCAGCCCGTAGAGAACGGCAGCATCATCTGATGCTGCAGTTCTCTACCCAAGATCGTCGTGGGACACACTCGTGGACTGCTTCGGATCGTGGGTGAGTATTTTTGTGGTTTGTTATGTTAATATTTATCCCGGAATAGACAATGGCTTCGGGGAACAATGTGACAAGTATTGGTAAGTATGTTACTCTATGTTATATGTACTGTATGTCTATGTATGTATTGTATGAATGTATTGTATGTATGTAGTATATATGTGGTATGTATGTAGCATGTAGTATGTATGTGGTATGTATGTAGCATGCATGTAGTATGTATGTAGCATGCATGTAGTATGTATGTAGTATGTATGTAGTATATATGTAGTATGTAGTATGAATGTAGTATATATGTAGTATGTATGTAGCATGCATGTAGTATATATGTAGTATGTATGTAGTATGTATGTAGTATGTAGCATGTAGTATGTATGTAGCATGCATGTAGTATGTAGCATGTAGTATGTATGTAGCATGCATGTAGTATATATGTAGTATGTATGTAGTATGTATGTAGCATGCATGTAGTATGTATGTAGCATGTAGTATGTAGCATGCATGTAGTATATATGTAGTATGTAGCATGTAGTATGTATGTAGCATGCATGTAGTATGTATGTAGTATGTATGTAGTATATATGTAGTATGTAGTATGAATGTAGTATATATGTAGTATGTATGTAGCATGCATGTAGTATATATGTAGCATGCATGTAGTATATATGTAGTATGTAGCATGTAGTATGTATGTAGCATGCATGTAGTATGTAGCATGTAGTATGTATGTAGCATGCATGTAGTATATATGTAGTATGTATGTAGCATGCATGTAGTATGTAGCATGTAGTATGTATGTAGCATGCATGTAGTATATATGTAGTATGTATGTAGTATGTATGTAGCATGCATGTAGTATGTATGTAGCATGTAGTATGTAGCATGCATGTAGTATATATGTAGTATGTAGCATGTAGTATGTATGTAGCATGCATGTAGTATATATGTGTTATGTATGTAGCATGTAGCATGCATGTAGTATGTATGTAGTATATATGTGGTATGTATGTAGCATGCAGTATGTATGTAGCATGCATGTAGTATATATGTAGTATGTATGTTGCATGTAGTATTTATGTAGTATGAATGTAGCATGTATGTAGTATGTAGTATGAATGTAGCATGTATGTAGTATGCATGTTGTATGTATGTAGCATGTAATTTTTTTTTTTTTTTTTTTTTTTTACATTTAACACATTAGCCGGATGATGGGACTACTACTGTCCCATCATTGGCTAATGTGTCAATCACTGTCATGGTAGCAGGCATCGCCCGATGGGACTTGTAGTCCCATCGGACGATGCCTGCACAGACCCCCGGAGCCTGCACAGACCACCGGCAGGCCGGCACAGCCCCCCGGCAGGCCGGCACAGCCCCCCGGAGCCTGCACAGCCCCCCGGCAGGCCGGCACAGCCCCCCGGCAGGCCGGCACAGCCCCCCGGAGCCTGCACAGCCCCCCGGCAGGCCGGCACAGCCCCCCGGAGCCTGCACAGACCACCGGCAGGCCGGCACAGACCACCGGAGCCTGCACAGACCCCCTGGCAGGCCGGCACAGCCCCCCGAAAGGCCCGTACAGACCCCAGAGAGGCTGTACAAGGGCAGGAAAGGGTTTTTCTTATTCCGATACCGGAAGTCCCATAGACTTGAATGGGACTTCCGGTATCGGAATCGGCGATACCGATACTTTTTTTAAAGATCGGCCGATACCATCCGATACGATACTTTGAAGTATCGGACGGTATCGCTCAACTCTAGTCATAGCCCTTTTGGATGTTAGTGAGGTGTTCTTTAATGCGAGTCATTAACTTCCTTTTTGTACGACCTACATATAGCTTGCCACAAGGGCACTCAATGATATAAATAACCCCTGTTGTATAACAAGAGAGGTTCTCCTTAATAGAGTATTCCCTGTTGGTCCTTGGGTCCGTAAATGCGGACCTGCGCAGTTTCTTAAAGCTTGTAGTGGTGCAACAAAAACACGTGTCACTTGGCGTAAACCCTGACCTCTGATTTGCTAGAGTTGAAGGTCCATATGTTTTTGATTTGTATTGAATAGTAGGAGCCACAAGATTCCCCAGTGTCTGAGCCCAACGGTAAACAAATCTAGGACAGTTTGGCAGTATATCTCCTATGATTTTGTCCCTCTGAAGCACAGACCAATGTTTTTGAATAATTCTTTTAAAACCTTGGTGACCTTCATGGAACTGAGTGACAAACGGGAGCTGAAGAATTTGTTGCTTAATATCTGTATATAATGTACTATCGGGATTTGCTTTATATAATAAATTGTTTCGAGGTATTGCGTCTACGTCCTGTTTAGCTTGTTCCAATAGCGGAACAGGGTAACTTTTCTCGATAAACTGATGGGTTAAAAGGTTAGATGCCTCATTATAATCCTTAGGGTTCGTGCAATTGCGCTTAATGCGGGTATATTGCCCCTTAGGAATATTGATCAACCAGACCGGGAGGTGACAACTAGACATATGAATAAAACCATTAGTCAACCTCCTTTCGGTAGCACGTAGTACATAATCGATCCCCTTCTGTATAGATGGTTAAATCCAGAAAATCAATGGTACAAGTGCTTACCGTTGGTGTAAATTCAAGGCCAAATGAATTTAAATTGAGCTCTGAAATGAAAGCATCCAACTGATCTCTAGTACTCTTCCAAATGAAGAGGATGTCGTTGATAAATTGATGCCACAGGGCCAGACCAGTATGTAAATAGCCCCCTGGATAAATGACAGACTCCTCCCACTTGGCTACATACAAGTTAGCATACGCAGGAGCAAAGCGAGTACCCATCGCGGTCCCACGCGTTTGCAAATAAAAATAACTCATAAGCAAAATAGTTATGATGAAAGATGAAGTGAATGCATTGTTCAATGAACGAAACTTGAGTCTCTGGGTAAACCCCTAATTTTTGAAGGTAGCCGTCTGCTATTTGACATCCTAAATCCTGGTCTATTACTGTATATAAAGATTTAATGTCCAATGTGCCAAGAATAAATTGAGAATTCCATTTCACCTCTTCTAAAACTTATAATACATGACTAGTGTCTTTAAGGTATGCAGGAATAAGTGACATACACTTTTGAAGATGGACATCCACATATTTAGGCTGTGTGCACACGATGCAGATTTGCAGCGGATCCGCAGCGGATTTTACCGGGCAGAAACGTTGCATATCCGCATTGTGATGTACAGTAGTCTTAAAATCAATGAAAAAAAAACCCTGCTGTGCAGACGCTGCAGATTTTTCCACGCGGTTTTCCTGCGGTACAAAATCCGCAGCATGTTACTTCTTTTGTGCGGTTTTCCACCTCCCCTGTCTCCAAATCCGCAGGGGGAAAACCGCAGTGGAAAACCGCACAAAAACCGCAAAAAAAAAACGCATTAAAAATGGAAGAAATCCGCAGGAAAAATGCATTTGACCTGCGGATTTCTTCTTCAATTCTGCGCGGAAAAATCCGCAGGGCCGAAAAGTACGTCTGCACTTAGCCTAAGATAAGTTGGAAGTAAGGCTATTAATGCCTGAAATAATTGGTCTGCACGGTGGACTAGACAGACACTTGTGGATCTTAGGAATATGATAAAAAATGCCAGGCTTGGATTGGTGTTCAAAATAAGTGGATACTCATTCTTGTTTAGTATACCCAAAGATCTACCCTTAGTACATAAAATCCTCAATTGGTTAATGTAATGAGAGGTAGGGTCACTACTCAACTTTTTATATAGGTTACTGAATCCCTCAAAAGCTTCTGCGACTCCGCTTCATACATAGAGCGGTTTAAAATGACAATGCCACCCCCCTTATCCGCAGGGCGAATGATAATATCGTTATTTAGCTGAAGATCTTTAATTGCTTTCTTTTCTTGTAAATTGAGATTACCAGGTATAAACCTGGTATCTTTTTTGTAATCTCCTAATGTCCTTTGTGACTAATTCATCAAAAACAATAAAAGCATCCGAATGCTCATTGATGGGGTTAAAGTGGGAAGGATTAGACAGTGAAGTATGAATATATTCACTTGGTAAATAGGGGGTACTAGTACCTTGGGATTTTCCTTTTTTAAAAAAATGCTTTTTAACAGCCAAGTTCTCAGATACTTCTTGAGACAAATATACAGATCAAACGGTTTTGCCCTAACAGTGGGAGCAAATTTCAAACCCTTTTGGAGTAGAGTGTCTTCACTGGCAGTTAGTGTATAAGAGCTGAGATTATAGATTTTTTTGGGCATCAATCGAAGTATGATTTACTTTGGTTTCTGTTGTGTTTTTAATTTTGGAGAGTTTCCTTCCCCTCCTGCCTCTTGGTTTTAGAGGTCCTGCCCGAAAAAAATGCGAATGAATTGATGGACGTGATCCAAATGAGCTCCTACTACCTGTTTTAAATAACGACTTGCCTGGCCTTGGAATATTTTTCTTGTTACCACCACCCTTATTCATACTATCTTTCTTGGTCCGTGATTGCGGTTGTAAAAAATTTGTATTCTTCGTGGGTTTAGTTAAGGTTGATGTATCTGGTTGTGGTACTGTTAAAGCTGCTTTATCCGGTACCTCAGGAAGGTTGCTAGAATGAGTGAAAAGGACCATGAATCTATTGTAGGTGGAAACATTAGGGAAACTGCCAGGACTTATTTATTTATTGCTTGGTAAGCGCTTGTGTGATGTTTATTTAAATAAAAAAAACAGTAAAAGTACACATTTGGTATTGCCGCGTCTGTAACGACCCGCCCTATAAAACGGTCTCTCTATTTAACCCTTTCAGTGAACACCATAAAAAATAAAAAACTAAACAAAAAACAATGCTTTCTTTATCATACAAACGATCAAAAAGTGCAATAAAATGCGATCAAAAAGACGGATGTAAATAAAAATGATACCGCTGAAAACATCATATTGCCCCTCAAAAAACAAGCTGCCATACAGCTACATCAGAAGAAAAATAAAAAAGTTATAGCTCTCACTATAAAGCGATGCAAAAATAATTATTTTTTTCTATAAAATAGTTTTTGTGTAAAAGCGCCAAAACATAAAAAAATATAAATGAGGTATCTCTGTAATCATACTGACCAGAAGAATGAAACTGCCTTATCAGTTTTACCACACGTGGAATGGTCTTTAAAAAAAAAACAAACAAAAAAACAAAAAGCAATTCCTGAATTGCTGGTTTTTGTTCATTCTGTCTCCTAAAAATCAGAATAGAAAGTGATCAAAAAATTTGATGTGCCCAAAAGTGGTACATCACAATAAATCATCAGCTCGTCCCGCGAAAAACAAGCCCTCACATGACTCTGTCGGCTGAAATATGAAAAAATTATAGCATTCAAAATGTGGTGATGCAAGAACTAGTTTTCGCAATAAAATGCGTCTTTTTGGTGTGTGACAGCAGCCAAACCTAAAAACCCGATATAAATCTGTTATCGCTGTAATCGCACCAACCCGAAGAATAAATGTGCCTAATCACTTATACCGCGCAAGGAACGGAGTAAAAAATAAAGAAAAACAATTCTTCACATGCTGTTAATTTTTTTCATTCTGCCTCCCAAAGATCGCAGTAAGGCTCTGCGCCCATTTATCCTGCGCTCTGCACTGTGCACTTACATAGGGGTTTCCATGTAAATCTTTGAAATACGTGATTCAGACAGAACCCCCGGCGGAAGATTCCCTATAATGAGGCAGATGGAGACACTGTGGACGACATCTGACCTGTGATCCGGTGGTGTCCATCTTTTTAGGATTGAATAAATGTGCCATTGGACACAGTTTTTTATGCACTTTTGAAAAGGACATCGCGGAACAGAGGCCAGATGGAGTCCAGAGTGAATTACAGTGAATGGATCACATCACTCGGAGATTTAGATGGAAACCACAAAGTGTGGTCATTGTAGAGCGCCCGAAAAATGTGAACCCAAACGTTATGTAAAATGTTCTCAATAAAAGCTTCCACTCAATCCACAAAATAAGCAAGTCCCCACTCAGTTCTGTCATCAGTTAACGGATGGGGGCTTCCACGTTACTGGTAGCACAAAGGCTCTGGAAAAGTGAAATGTCTTCTCAACCCCCCAAAAGAAATTCAGCAAATTCTCCGCTCCCATATCCAAATGCCACCCTCCCTTCTGAGCCCCAGTGTGCATAAGCCACATATAGCACCCACATGTTTGGCATTTCTATAGTGATGAGAGCCCGCCTAACTTACGGGTGTGTGTCTCCAGAAGCATGAGCTGGGTATAATGTACTGGTGACTGCATTCTACTGGTCGCTACAGCGTAGTGGTCATTACAACGGCAGTTTGCAATTTTCACTCGGCAACATCCATTGCTGCTTCTTTCTGGAAGACACCCATAGGGTTAAAATCTTCACTGCATCTGTAGATAAATTCTGCTTTTCTAGCACTTAGGGGCTCTTTATATGGAGTCCGCAAACTAGTATAGGAAAATCTGCGCTCCTAGTGGCAAATAGCGCTCTGTCCCTCCCGAGTCTCTCTGTATGGCAAAGCAGTACTGTGCAGCTGCATATGGGGTATTTCTACATTCATCAGAAATTGTGGGACAAATTTTGGTGCCATTTTTACCCATTTCCCAGTGTGAAAATGTAAAATTTGACGCTAACAGTCTTGTTGGTAAAAATGTACATTATTTCACTGCCCAATGGTATAAAAGTTTGTGACACACCTGTGGTGTCAATAACCTCAGGGGCTCTGCCAATGTAACATGGCTCCCTAAAACAAGTGCAGCACTGTAATATGGCACTACTTCCCTTCTGAGCTTTGCGCTGTGCTTCAAAAGTAGTTTTTGACGACATATGGAGTATTGATGAACTCAGGAGAAATTGCACAACAAATCTTGGGGTCCATTTTTTCCTTTTGCCCTTGTGAAAATACAAAATTTGTAGCTAAAAAAGATTTTTGTGGAAAAAATGTGATTTGTTTTATTTTC
Source organism: Dendrobates tinctorius (assembly GCF_039654945.1). NCBI lineage: Eukaryota > Metazoa > Chordata > Amphibia > Anura > Dendrobatidae > Dendrobates > Dendrobates tinctorius. Next base: position 20,978,252 of record NW_027361694.1, read on the forward strand.
ATGGCTTAGGCTGGTTTCACATTTGCGTTTTTTAGCGCTGGAAAAAAACGCATACGTGCGCATGCGATTTTTCCCCTATATTTAACATGGGTGCGCATACATGCGCGCTTGTAAGCGCATGTATGCGATTTTCATGCGCTGCGTTTTTTTGGGGTGTGCGTTGGTATTTTCCAGACGCTGCATGTTGCATTTTTTGGCCCTGGAAAAAAGCGCATGCGCACGTATGCGCACGTTTTGCGCTAAAAATGGCCATTATAGCCTATGGATGCGCATACGTGCGCACTGGCATGCGCAGGTATGCGATTTTTTAGCGCTGCGTTTTTTGGGTGGTGTCCACTTTTTATCCTAGTTAGAATCTTCTAAAGTCAAAAAAAAAAAGTCTATATAAAGGAGGTGCCTGCCAAAACTCTGCCACTACTACACTGAGAGATTGAAGAGCAGACAGTCAACCAAGAACCCATTATATCAGCGAAGAATGTGAGTATATTACATTATATGCCTGTCCTTTTAAATTATGTATGTACTAATGATTTTTATTATTTTTACATGCAGTATGTCTTCAGAATCCGAGTATTCCCCATCGCGGCAGGAATTGGCGCAAGCAGACCGTGAGGTGATTATTTTCGTGCATCTGGTAAGTATATCTGCTGCTTCTCCAAATCTCTTACGTTTTTTTCAACTTTCAGACATCGTCATCATCATCTGCGGACGGCACTAGTGAGGGCGAAGAGCAGGAGCAGCGAAGCCAAGTCCCGGTGGTGATACGGAATGTAAGTATCAAATGATTTGTAATGTTCTTTATTTTTTATCTTCTATTTTTACTCATTTTTTTGTTTCTTTTTTTGTAACTTTTTATTCAATTTAAATTTGATTATTCTAATGAATGTGTTTTGTCTAGGTTCCACAACGGGATGAAGACGTCTACCTGGATAATGAGCAGCTCATCAGCCTGGTCCAGGAGCGTTCGCCGTTGTGGGACAGCCGTGACCGGCTGTACAAGGACAATGTGGTGACCCGGCGGCTATGGAATGAGGTGGCCGCAGCGTTGATGGATGGCTGGGACAGCGCCACAGCATCCTCCAAAAAGGCGTTTAGTGAGTATTTCCCTGCTCTGTATTGTGCCGCAGTGACTGTTGTCCTTGACGGCACTGTTGGGTTTCGTGCTAGGCGTATTCTAGCAGGAAACCCAACAGTGTCATCGGTGTCTACAGTGACTGCTTTGAGTATTGTATTGCTACATTGTGCCGCAGTGACTGTTGTCCTTGACGGCACTGTTGGGTTTCGTGCTAGGCGTATTCTAGCAGGAAACCCAACAGTGTCATCGGGGTCTACAGTGACTGCTTTGAGTATTGTATTGCTAGATTGTGCCGCAGTGACTGTTGTCCTTGACGGCACTGTTGGGTTTCGTGCTAGGCGTATTCTAGCAGGAAACCCAACAGTGTCATCGGGGTCTACAGTGACTGCTTTGAGTATTGTATTGCTACATTGTGCCGCAGTGACTGTTGTCCTTGACGGCACTGTTGGGTTTCGTGCTAGGCGTATTCTAGCAGGAAACCCAACAGTGTCATCGGGGTCTACAGTGACTGCTTTGAGTATTGTATTGCTACATTGTGCCGCAGTGACTGTTGTCCTTGACGGCACTGTTGGGTTTCGTGCTAGGCGTATTCTAGCAGGAAACCCAACAGTGTCATCGGGGTCTACAGTGACTGCTTTGAGTATTGTATTGCTACATTGTGCCGCAGTGACTGTTGTCCTTGACGGCACTGTTTTTTTTTATCAACAGTGGACAAAGTCCGAACACGTTGGCGTTCGATCAAGGACCGCTTCAACAGTGATGTTCGTGCTGAGGGCCAGGTTCGCAGTGGATCTGCGTCAAGGACCAGAACTAGATACCGTCACTATCACGCGTTGCAGTTCCTAAGACCGGTCCTTGCCACAAGATCGTAAGTATTATACATTTTGGGTTTTTATTTTTATTAATCTGTGTTTTTCTAATCCACAGCTGATGCTTCTTGTAAAGGCATGGTAGTAATGATTTTCCTTTCTTCCACAGCACCTGGAGCAGCACCCTGCAACCTGGCCCTGGAGCGGTCCTTCCTCGGACGTCCTCTGACCCGTCCCAGCCATCCGACAGCCAGGAAGCACCTTGCAGGTCAGCCACACACACAGCTGGTGACCAGGAAGCTGGGCCATCAGGTGTTCCCCTGTCCCAGGTCTCTGCCACTGGTTATGCGGGCACTACCCGCCAGCGGCAGAGGGCCTTGGACAGGAATGTCTTGCCCGAGTTTATGCATTTGAGCGAGACATTTAATTCCAGCCTCAAGTCACTGTCCGACAGAGTTGAAAGCGGTTTTGCACTAATGGAACGTGGTTTTAACCACTTTGAACACCGCTTAAATTCTGTAGAACAGCGCCTTGACCGTCTGGAGGCCGACCTCAACAGACCAGCACACCATTTTTTTAGTAAGATTGAAAAGGGCATGGCGGAACACCTTAGTCCTGATCAACAGCTGAATGTGCTGCAGGCCTGCAACAATGCTTTCTTGCAGGCTATGCAGCATAATCGGTACGGTCAGCAGTCAGTGGTGTCCTTTCCACCTGTGCCACCATTGACTCGCTTCACCTCACTACCGACTTGTGCTGCATACCACTGCACGGACACCTCTCTTCAAAGCCAGGACACCCACCGTTACACCACCACAAGTCTGAGTGCAGCTGGTCACTTCACCGACACCACCATGGCAAGCGCTGCTCCTGTCTGGAGCACCACCGCCAATCCCATGCATGCGTGGAGCTCAGCCACCACTAGGCAAACATGGAACAGCCCTGCCGCTACAACAACATGTAGTAGCCCTGCCACCACCACTCTGCAAACCTGGGCCATCACTGCCGCCACCAGTCCTCCTGCAAGGACGAGCACTGACAACGAAGAGCAGCATCAGCCACCTCAGCAGCAGCAGCCAACTCAGCAGCAGCCGCCACCTCAGCAGCAGCCGCCACCTCAGCAGCAGCAGCAGCCACCTCAGCAGCAGCCGCCACCTCAGCAGCAGCAGCAACCACCTCAGCAGCAGCAGCCACCTCAGCAGCAGCCGCCACCTCAGCAGCAGCCGCCACCTCAGCAGCAGCCGCCACCTCAGCAGCAGCCGCCACCTCAGCAGCAGCCGCCACCTCTGCAGCAGCAGCCGCCACCTCTGCAGCAGCAGCCGCCACCTCTGCAGCAGCAGCCGCCACCTCAGCAGCAGCAGCCATACCAGCAGACGGGGGACCTACATTCCATATTTGCCCCTACTTCAAGGCGAAATCAATCAAGGCGGGCATTGGGCCAAAGTCGGTCCAGGCACACAAGCCTACGGCGACATGCCATTACAACTAATGTAAATGAACAGATTTCCTCTCCTACAAGTGTTCCAAGTTTAATTCCCTTAACTGGACTACCTTCCCCCACAAGTTTTGTTGCCCCTTCCCCTCAAACACCGTCTTCAACTGCAAGTGTTGCATATTCCCTGCACACCCCCAAATTGAAACCATCTGCCCCCAAACGCCGTAAAAAATAATTTTTATTTTTTTTTTTGTGATAAAAAATAAATTTACATTTGTGGTTCACCATTAATAAGTTTCATTAATGTTGTTTGCGCCGCTCACACACACTGATGGGTAAATACATGTTAAAAACCAACCCAAGGGCTAGTATAGTCATATGTGAAATAACATGGACTAGTATAGTCATTCCAAGGCCTAGTGTAATAACTCTAGTTTTACCAAATAGAATCTGGTTTCATGAAAAACAAACTGTAGAAACTATAAGTTTCTTTCTAGTTTCACCAGTTTGTTTTTTGTGAAACAAGATGCTAGTTGTTAAAAATCGAGTTATTACAGTAGGCCTTGGTATGACTATACTAGGCCGTGGTATTTCACATATTACTATACTACTAGCCCCAAGGCCTACTATACTCATATTTGAAATACCACGGCCTAGTATAGTCATTCCAAGGCCTAGTGTAATAACTCTAGTTTTACCAAATAGAATCTGGTTTCATGAAAAACAAACTGTTGAAACTTGTCTAAAAAATAAGTTTCTTTATAGTTTCACCAGTTTGTTTTTTGTGAAACAAGATGCTAGTTGTTAAAAATGCTAGTTGTTAAAAATCGAGTTATTACAGTAGGCCTTGGTATGACTATACTAGGCCGTGGTATTTCACATATTACTATACTACTAGCCCCAAGGCCTACTATACTCATATTTGAAATACCACGGCCTAGTATAGTCATTCCAAGGCCTAGTGTAATAACTCTAGTTTTACCAAATAGAATCTGGTTTCATGAAAAACAAACTGTTGAAACTTGTCTAAAAAATAAGTTTCTTTATAGTTTCACCAGTTTGTTTTTTGTGAAACAAGATGCTAGTTGTTAAAAATGCTAGTTGTTAAAAATCGAGTTATTACAGTAGGCCTTGGTATGACTATACTAGGCCGTGGTATTTCACATATTACTATACTACTAGCCCCAAGGCCTACTATACTCATATTTGAAATACCACGGCCTAGTATAGTCATTCCAAGGCCTAGTGTAATAACTCTAGTTTTACCAAATAGAATCTGGTTTCATGAAAAACAAATTGTTGAAACTTGTCTAAAAAATAAGTTTCTTTCTAGTTTCACCAGTTTGTTTTTTGTGAAACAAGATGCTAGTTGTTAAAAATCGAGTTATTACAGTAGGCCTTGGTATGACTATACTAGGCCGTGGTATTTCACATATTGCTATACTACTAGCCCCAAGGCCTAGTATACTCATATTTGAAATACCACGGCCTAGTATAGTCATTCCAAGGCCTAGTGTAATAACTCTAGTTTTACCAAATAGAATCTGGTTTCATGAAAAACAAACTGTTGAAACTTGTCTAAAAAATAAGTTTCTTTCTAGTTTCACCAGTTTGTTTTTTGTGAAACAAGATGCTAGTTGTTAAAAATGCTAGTTGTGAAAAATTGAGTTATTACAGTAGGCCTTGGTATGACTATACTAGGCCGTGGTATTTCACATATTGCTATACTACTAGCCCCAAGGCCTAGTATACTCATATTTGAAATACCACGGCCTAGTATAGTCATTCCAAGGCCTAGTGTAATAACTCTAGTTTTACCAAATAGAATCTGGTTTCATGAAAAACAAATTGTTGAAACTTGTCTAAAAAATAAGTTTCTTTCTAGTTTCACCAGTTTGTTTTTTGTGAAACAAGATGCTAGTTGTTAAAAATCGAGTTATTACAGTAGGCCTTGGTATGACTATACTAGGCCGTGGTATTTCACATATTACTATACTACTAGCCCCAAGGCCTACTATACTCATATTTGAAATACCACGGCCTAGTATAGTCATTCCAAGGCCTAGTGTAATAACTTGTAATGGAGCAGATTACATGAGCAGATTACATTCATCCACTCAATGCTGACTTGTATTCCCCATGGACTTTCATTGGGGTTGGGTTTTGAGGATGGACTTTCATTGGGGTTGGGTTTTGAGGGTTGTGTTTTGAGAAAATCACATACTTTGTTTTAAACTAGTTGCACAATTTTCTCTTAAATGGTTTCCTGATTCATGGCCTGCAGCTTTGCTCATTCCAATATATTTCACGCAGACTAGCAATGCTGCATTTTAACTCGTATGTGTATTTACCTGCCCAGGTGTGTGAACATAACAAAATTCAGTTATACATGGGAAGTTTTTTAATTAATTGGAGTTTAAAAAATATAGTGCACTCAGTAATGGTATCAAATAAGGATTTTTATTACCATAAACAACAACATTACACCATTTCATCTTGCCAGTGCACCCGTCCTACATCAGAAATAAAGTAGGCCGCAAATTTGTCCCTCATTTGGCCAACTTCAACGGATGACCTGAGAGTGTGCTGAGTGAATTCAGGCAATGGGTTAGGAGCATCATCGTCCAGTTCAAAGGTCGGGTGCTCTTTAGCCATCACAAAGTTATGTAGAACCACACAGGCCTTCACCACCTCATCGACTGTTTCAAGTTTAAGATTAATGGCCGTGCCCAGAATTCGCCATCTGGAAACAAGAATCCCAAAAGCACACTCGACAGTTCTTCTGGCCCTGGTCAGCCTGTAATTAAAAAATTTTTTGGTGTGGTCCAAGTCCCGGCTGGAGTAGGGTTTCAGTAAGTTTCCGCACATTTGAAAAGCCTCATCGCCAACCATTACAAAGGGCAGTGGCGGAGCTTCGGTGTGAGGAAGAGGCCGTGGCATAGGGAAATTAAATTGGTTGCCATACAACCTCCGGCCCATGTCTGAGTTTTTAAAAGCCTGCAAGTCATTACCACGGCCAAATGCTCCAATGTCCACTGCTACAAACATACATCCGGCATCCGCAATTGCAATGAGTACTATTGAAAAGTACTTTTTGTAATTATAGTACTCAGATCCCGTTCTTTGGGGTTTGATGATCCGTATGTGTTTCCCATCAACAGCTCCCAAACAGTTGGGAAAATTGCATACTGTCCAGAATTTGTCAGCAATTTCCATCCACTTTTCAGCGGTGGGCAGGGGCATAAATTCTGGGCAAAGAACATTCCAGAGAGCCCGGCAGGTGTCAGCAACAATTCCAGACAAGGTAGAGATTCCAATACGGTACTGGAAGTGTAGTGAGGATAGGGTTTCTCCAGTCGCCAGGAATCTGTGAACAGACAAAGAAGTAAAATTAATATTTATGTATATTATTTTTAAAAACTATAAAAAAAAATATTAGTACATTCACGAAAACTAATTACCCAAGGTTTTGAATACTAAATTTACAAAAAAAAACATCAGACCACACCCCTTTGTTTTTAAAACATACCGTAATGTCACCAGTAGCCGTTCCTCAGGAGAAATCGCACGACGGAGCTGTGTGTCCTGTCTCCGGATGGATTGTTGGACACGAGCAAGCAAATCCATGAAACTTTCGTGGGACATCCGGATATAATCAGTAAATTTCTCCGGGTTTGCACGTAGCTCGCTGTAGAGGGTGTGGTATGCCCCACGGCTCTCCCGGAGTTCAACAATCGGATGTATCCACATGCGCCGCCGTCTTCGCTGCCTCTCTCTCTTCCTTTGTTCATGGCAAGCAACTGCATACGCCTGAGCCATCGCGATGTCCAAATCCAAGTTGAAGTGAAAACTCTTCCAGCGCAGATCCATGGTCACGAGAAGAATCAAGCAAATGTGAAGAATACTGTAGACAGGGTCTATATATATTAACATACCACACCCACAATGAAGTCCCATTGGTCTTGTGTGTTGTTGAATGGTTGTTTTTTCTTTTTTGTGGGGTTTTTCAAAAATCTGTAAAAAAACGCAAACGCACAAAAAACGCATACAAACGCGCAAAAACGCTGCGTTTTTTTCCTGCATGCGCATTAAAATGCTGGAAAAAAACGCAGCGTTTGTATGCATTGGTATGCGTTTTTTTAATGCGTTTTTTTGCGGGAAAAACGCGCTGCAAAAAAAAGCAAGTGTGAAACTAGCCTTAACGTTATAAACATCTAAATAAGGTCCCAAAGGGTAGTTTCTAAAATGGTGTCATTTGTGGGGGGGTTCCACTATTTAGGCACATAAGGGGGGCTCTTCAAACGCGACATGGCGTTCACTAATTATTCCATCAAATTTTGCATTCAACAAGTCAAGTGGCGCTCCTTCCCTTTCAAGCCTTCCGTGCGCCCAAACAGCAGTATTCCTCCACATGTGGGGTATCGGCCTACTCAGGAGAAAATGCACAATAAATTTTATGGAGCAATTTCTTCTGTTACCCTTATGAAAATGCAAAATGTAGAGCTAAAAAATGTATTTGGGAAAATTGTGATTTTTAAATTTCCACGGCTTTGTTATAAACTTCTGTGAAGCATCTGTGGGTTCAAGGTGCTTAATACATATCTATATAAGTTCTCTCAGGGGTCTAGTTTCCAAAATGGGGTCACTTGTTGAGGGTTACCACTGTTTAGGCACATCAGGGGCTTGCCAAACATGACATGGCGGCCTTTAATTATGCCAGCAAATTTTACATTCAAAAAGTGAAATGGCACTCCTTCCCTTCCGAGCCCTGTGGTGTGCCCAAACAGTAGATTTCCCCCACATATGGGGTATCGGCATGCTCAGGTGAAATTGCACAACAAAATGTATTGTCCATTTTCTCCTGTTACCCTTGCAAAAGTAAAAAAAAATTAGGTCTGAAGGAAAATCTTTGTGAAGTAAAAGTTTATTTTTTCCTTCCACATTCCAAAAAATGCTGTGAAGCACCTTAAGGGTTAATAAACTTCTTGAATGTGGTTTTGAGTACCTTGATGGGTGCATTTTCTAGAATGGTGTCATTTTTAGGTATTTTGTCATATAGACCCCTCAAAGTCACTTCAAGTTTGAGGTGGTCTCTTAAAAAAAATAAATGGTTTTGCATATTTTTACAACTTTGTTGTAAAAATGAGAAATCGCTGGTCAAATTTTACCCCTTATAACTTCCTAACAAAAAAAAAAATTCTGTTTCCAAAATTGTGCTGATGTAAAGTAGACATGTGGGAAATGTTATTTATTAACTATTTTGTGCGATATGACTCTCTGATTTAAGGACATAATAATAAAACTTTTGAAAATTGCAAAATTTTCACCAGATTTGTTTTTTTTTAAGAAATTTATTTATTTTACACTTATATAGCGCCATTAATTTCACAACGCTGTACAGACTCTATTGGCACTGTCCCCGATGGGGCTCACAATCTCTTTGGAATGTGGGAGGAAACCGGAGTACCCGGAGGAAATCCGTGCAAACACGGGGAGAACATACAAACTCCTTGCAGATGTTGTCCTTGGTGGGATTTGAACCCAGGACTCCAGCGCTGCAAGGCTGCAGTGATAACCACTGAGCCCCAGGATTAACTAAATATCATCCACAACAGAGATTGACTGCCAAGGGTCAGAAAAAGAAACACCATCAGACAGTATGCCAGAAGATGCCAATAGAGCACTTGAATCAATACCTACTGTACCACCACCTAACTCAAACTAATAAAGTGATCTGTGCTACTGCCTCAGCAATCATGGAAATGCTTGGCTATACAACCAGCAAGAACAACAGAAGTACATGCCCCCTTCAGAAAAGAAGACTGGAGACGAAGATCAAGGTGACACGAATGGAAGTCAGCCAACTAACAGAAATACAGAAGGGTGTAAAGATCAAGAATTATTATTATAGCTCCATTTATTCCATGGCGCTTTACATGAGAGGAGGGGTATACATAATACATACAAGTGCAGTAATCTTAAACAATACAAGTCACGACTGGTACAGGATGAGAGAGGACCCTGCCCGTGAGGGCTCACAATCTACAAGGGATGGGTGAGGATACAGTAGGCGAGGGTAGAGCTGGTCATGCAGCGGTTTGGTGGATCGGTGGTTACTTCAGGTTTTAGGCTTGTCGGAAGAGGTTGGTCTTCAGGTTCTTTTTGAAGGTTTCCATGGTAGGCGAGAGTCTGATATGTTGTGGTAGAGAGTTCCAGAGTAGGGGGGATGCGTGGGAGAAGTCTTGTATGCGATTGTGGGAAGAGGAGATAAGAGGGGAGTAGAGAAGGAGATATTGTGAGGATTGGAGGTTTCCTGCAGGTAAGTACCTGGAGACGAGGTCACAGATGTATGAAGGACTCAAGGTTGTGTATGGCTTTGTATGTCATGGTTAGGGTTTTGAACTGGAGTCTTTGGGTAAAAGGGAGCCAGTGCAGGGATTGACAGAGGGGAGAGGCCGGGGAATAGCAGGGGGACAGGTGGATTAGTCGGGCAGCAGAGTTTAGAATAGATTGGAGGGGTGCAAGAGTGTTAGCGGGTAGGCCACAGAGCAGGAGGTTGCAGTAGTCAAGGCAGGAGATGATGAGGGCATGGACTAGGGTTTTTGCAGATTCTTGGTTGAGGAATGTACGGATCCGTGAAATATTATTGAGTTGAAGTCGGCAGGCAGTGGAAAGGGTTTGGATCAGGGCCGGACCTACCGCCCGTGCAGACCCCGTGCATTGCACGGGGGCCCCGGGGGAGAGGGGGCCCCTCCAGCACCGCATGGCTAATTGTGTCAAAATTCAAATTAGCCATGTGTAGTGCAATGAGGAGAGCAGCGCTGCGGGAGGCAAAGGGGCTATATACCATGCCGGGGGGGCTATATACCATGCTGGGCTGTATTATACCATGCTGGGGGGGCTATATACCATGCTGGGCTGTATCATACCATGCTGGGGGGGCTATATACCATGCTGGGCTGTATCATACCATGCTGGGGGGATATATACCATGCTGGACTGTGGGGCCATGCTTGGGGGGGGGGGGGGGGCTGTATACCATGTTGGACTGTGGGGCTATGCTGGGGGGCTATATACCATGCTGGACTGTGGGGCCATGCTGGGGGGGCTATTTACCATGCTGGGCTGTATCACACCATGCTGGGGGGGCTATATACCTTGCTGGGGGGGGCTTTATACCATGCTGGAGGTGCTATATACCATGCTGGGCTGTATTATACCATGCTGGGGGGGCTATATACCATGCTGGGCTGTATTATACCATGCTGGGGGGGCTATATACCATGCTGGACTGTATTATACCATGCTGAGGGGGGCTATATACCATGCTGGGCTGTATTATACCATGCTGGGGGGGCTATATACCATGCTGGACTGTATTATACCATGCTGAGGGGGCTATATACCATGCTGGGCTGTCTTATACCATTCTGGGGGGGCTATATGCCATGCTGGGCTGTATTGTACCATGGTGGGCTATATACCATGGTGGGCTGGGCTATATACTATGCGGCTGTGTTATATACCATGGGGGTACATTTTATATTATATTCTATAAGGGGAGGCTGTGTTATATAATATGGGGGACTACATTATATTCTATGGGGAGGTGGGCTGTATTATATTCTATTTGGGGCTACATTATATTCTACAGGGGGGCTGTATTATATTATAATCTATGGGGGCTGCATTATACTATATTAGGAGGGCTACATTGTATTCTATACTATATAAGGGGCTGCATTATATCCTATGGAGGGGCTGCATTATGCTTTATGGGGGGGGGACTGCATTGTATTCTATGGGGGGTTACATTATGTTTATACAGATATTATATCCAGCCCTGCATAGCCTCAATATTAGATAACAACAAATAACTTTGCCATGTGAAGAGTTGGGGGGGGCCCGAAAAATTTCTTGCATAGGGGCCCACTACAGTCTGTGTCCACCCCTGGCTTGGATATGTGGTTTGAAAGAGAGATCAGTTTCAAGGATAACCCCGAGGCAGCGAGCTTGTGGGACTGGAGAGAGTGGGCAGCCGTTTACTTTAATGGATAGGTCCGTTGGGGTGGGGGGGGGTCACATGAGATGGGGGAAAGATGAGTAATTCTGTTTTGTCCATATTAAGTTTTAGAAATCTAGCGGAGAAGAAGGATGAAATAGCAGACAGACATTGAGGGATTCTGTTTAGTAGGGAGGGGATATCCGGTCCAGAGATGTAGATGTAGAATAAGACCAAGCTGGACAGCTGCAAAGGCCTGACCCCCAACTGAAACCCTAGAGACTGCTAAACAAAGGCTCACACCCCTCGCTTCAAGACTAGGGAGATACACTAGAGAAGCTGAGGCCAAGAAGATAAATGCCCTGTTCTCCAAAGAACCATCCAAAGGTATGCTTCCAACTACAGAGTAACGCACAAAGGCAGCAACTCCACCAATAGCAGAGACTGAACAATACTGGAGGAACATAAGGGAGAAGGAAAAAACACATCTGTGAATGCTTGGCTTTCTACAATGTCAACAGGAAATTAAGAGCCTACCTCAGAAACTCAATGGGGCTATGCAGAACAACGTTCGAAGTCAAATCAATTAGCACAAATGACCATCAAATGCGGCGTATACCAAGGTGATGTACTGTCCCCATTGCAGTTCTGCATAGGCTTAAACCCCTTCAGTCAGATAATTACGAAGTATGGCCATGGATACAAGTTCAAGAGTGGAAGCACCATCAGCCACCTCCTCTACATGGATGACATCAAGCTATATGCAAAAAGTAAATCGGGCATCAATTCACTGATCCACCTGACAAGGATCTACAGTGAAGACATCGGGATGTCCTTCGGGCTGGAGAAGTGCGGCCGGTTGGTAATAGGCATGGTAGTCAAGACTGATGGAGCAGAATTACCAGCAGAGCACATAGCAGATGAACAGACATGCTACAACTACCATGGCATTCCACAGGTATATTGTAACCATGATGAGGAGGCAAGGAAAGCAGCAACATCAAAATACCATCAAAGGTTAAGACAAGTCCTGATGAGCCAGCTCAATGAGACGAATAAAATCCGTGCCATCAATACATATGCCCTGCCAATTATCAGATACCCTGCTGGCATAGTGTGCTGGCCAAAAGAAGATATGAAAGCTACAGATGTGAAGGCACTAAAGCTCCTCACAATGCATGGAGGTCTCCACCCTAAGTCTAACACACAAAGATTGTATACCAACAGAAAGGAGGATGGTCGAGGCTTGATAAGTATCCAAGCTACCATCATGGATGAATCAAAGAGTATCCAGAAATACATCAGAAACATGGCACCAAAATATGAGATGCTGAGAGAAAGCCTAAGGCAGCAACAACAACATATCTGAAAGAATGAACAGGAACATGAAGCACCATGGCAAGACAAGCTGCTGCATGGGATATACCATCGACAAATAATGGAGGTGACTGACATGGAGAAATCCTACCAATGGTTGGAGAAAACTGGACTCCGAGACAGCACAGAGGCACTAACCATAGCAGTCGAAGAGCAAGCAGTAAGTACCAGATCCATAGAAGCAGGATTCTACCACACAAGACAAGACCCAAGGTGCATATATTATGCAAAGAAATCTTAGAAACAGTCCAACACATAGTGGCAGGATGCAAAATGCAAGCAGAAACAGCGTTTACTGAATGCCACAACCAAGTAGCAGGAATTGTACACAGGAACATCTGCGCAGCATATGGGCTTCATCCACCTACGTCCAGGTGGGAGACCCCAGGGAAAGTTGTGGATAATGAAAGGGCAAAAATCCTGTGGTACTTCAAGATCCAGACGGATAAGCAGGTGTTGGCCAACCAACCAGACATTGTGATAGTAAGCAAGGATCAGAAGACTGCAATGATAATAGATGTGGCAGTGCCAAGTGACAGCAATATCAGAAAGAAGGAATATGAGAAGCAGGAGAAATACCAGAGACTCAAAGGAGAACTGGAGAAGATGTAGAAGGTGAGGGCAACAGTGATTCCAGTGGTGATAGGAGCATTGGAGCAGTGACCCCTAAGTTGGAATAATGGCTACTACAGATCCCAAGAGCAACATCTGAGCTCTCTGTCCAGAAAAGCGCAATGCTAGGAACAACTAAGATCCTGCGCAGAACCTTCAAACTCCCAGACCTCTGGTAGAGGGGGGTGAGAAGGAAGTTTTTATAATATATGGCTCTCGCTAGTAATGACCTCTTTCATTTGAAATAAACTCTGAAGGCAGACTGTCCCGGAGATCTTTGTGTATATATATATCTATGTATATTGAGTGAGTGAGGCTGAAAACTGGGTGAGTTGACATGTCTGAACAGGATCGTAGTCTGAGAAACTGTGATTACACTTTATCTACTTCTGTGAAACCACTTCTGGGTTTTAGACCATACTTACAGGGCAATGTGATAACGTATATCTTTTGCTTTCTGTAACTAAAATTGTAGGAAATGTTTTTTTTTTTTTTTTTTTTGAAAGATTGGATTCATTTTTCATTTGAATTGTATTGGGGCCATTAAGAGCAATAATAATCTACCTTCATGTGCACAATGCAACAAATGTATTCTTTGGTCATACTTTGCCAGATGAACGTTAACAAACTTGTGACATCAGCAGACAAACTTATGACTTCCACGGGTCAGGCTGAGGCCGGTATACCATTATTTTTGAATATCGGAGTTTAGTCTGCTGCACTTTTCTATACTAAGGGGTCCTGCAGAAAAGGATTACCCCTCTCTTGGGAGCCTGAGGCAATTGAAGCCATTGTATTGCCCATACCTCTGACAGATCTATCAAATGTGATGCGAACAGAGTCTAACATTGGTTATAATTCTTTGTGCGTAGTTAGTTAAATTATAGCTTTTTCCCTATTAAGTTTTTAAGTTTTCTCCTCAGACGCTGGGAATGCCTACTCTCCAAAATATCTCCTGCACTGTGAGACCAGGAGAACTGCTGGCTGTCATTGGACCCGTTGGGGCTGGAAAAGTAAGTATTTTATTTACTTTTTTTTTTTTTCCCCCCTATGCTGCCTGAATACCCAAAAACTGATTTTGCAGTATAATGAACATGCTGATTCTTGTATGGGCTGTATTCAGAGTCAGTCTGTTGACTGGGGATGAAAGAGAATGTGTACTGTACCATTGATTATTCCAATGTCCCAAAGCATTCCAGTGGGTGACGACTTGTAAGAGAAAACTGATTGGGGGAGGGGATATCTCTTTGTCAAAACACAATCATCCGCTTAGTTTACCTTGCTGTGTTGTGGTTTCTTTTTGGTGTCTTATAAAGGGAGAATTATACTGAAATCCAACGTAATGATTACTTATTACAATCTATAATAATAAATGCCCTAAGCAGCTTCCAGTTGTAACAACTTCCGTCCAGTTGTAACCGGTGACGTCACCGCACACCTCTTTCCATGTTAACCCTCAACACACACACTCCTCTCACCTTTCACCATCTCCACTCACGTCCACTCACTCTTTCACTCTACATACGACCCTTTCTCTCACTCCGTCTCTCATACTCACGCCGTCATCGCCGCTGCTCCACGATCCCCGACATCTTCTTCCGCCGACACCATTTTGGATCCCGACGGCATCCACGCCGGCGACATGTTCCTGCGGCGACGCTATTTTGGATAGGCGAAATCCCGTGATACTCAAGATGGCGTCGCCGCAAGAACATGTCGCCGGCGAGGACGACGTCGGGATCCAAAATGGCGTCGGCGAAAACTCGCGAGATTTCGCCGATGCCATTTTGGATCCCGACGTTGTCCACGCCGGCGACATGTTCTTCCGGCGACGCCATCTTGAGTATCGCGGGATTTCACGATACTCAAGATGGCGTCGCCGCAAGAACATGTCGCCGGCGTGGACAACGTCTGGATCCAGGATGGCGCCGGCGGAAGAAGATGTCGGGGATCGTGGAGCAGCGGCGATGACGGCGTGAGTATGAGAGACGGAGTGAGAGAAGGGGTCGTATGTTGAGTGAAAGAGTGAGTGGAGATGGTGAAAGGTGAGAGGAGTGTGTGTGTTAAGGGTTAACATGGCAAGAGGCGTGATGCTATAGCATCGGGCCATAATCTAGTGTATATTATAAGTTGCTGTATTTTTCAGACTATATGATGCACCTAGGTCTTAGAGGAGAAAAATAGAAAAAATTGAAACAAAAAATGTGGTCAGTTTTGTACTAATATCCCCTTATCCTTGTATTTACATGGCCCCCACATCCCCATCCTGGTATATACAGTACATGGCCCTCTCATCCCTATCCTGGTATGCGTGGCTCCTCATCCCTATCCTGGTATGCATGGCTCCTCATCCCTATCCTGGTATGCATGGCTCCTCATCTCTATCCTTGTATGCATGGCTCGTCATCTCTATCCTTGTATGCATGGCTCGTCATCTCTATCCTTGTATGCATGGCTCCTTATCTCTAGCCTTGTATGCATGGCTCCCTCATCCCTATCGTGGTAATCATGGCCCGCCCATCCCTATCCTGGTATGCATGCCCCCATCAGAAAAACATAAAAAAACATAAACTATTCTACTTGCCCTCCCTACGCTCCCTTGCAGCATCCTGTCTAAACACTTAATGGGAAAATTTGTCAAACAGATATTTGGTGTTTAAAATTTCACAAACTTTGCCACACTGATTTGGCAAATTGGGCATGGTCACATAAAGTATACAAATAAGATTTAGGCAGATTTATGACTTTTTTTTTTTTTTTTTATATAAAGTGGCACGAAAGGTATCAAAGTTGCTGCTGTTAGGGGGGTGGGAGGAAATAAACTGTAGTCAGAACCAGGGCTGTGGAGTCTGAGTCGTGGAGTCGGTGCTCATTTTTGTGGAGTCGGAGTCGGTATAAAAAGGACCGACTCCTAAAATATATAATACCGTATATACTCGAGTATAAGTCGACCCCCCTAATTTTGCCACAAAAAACTGGGAGAACTTATTGACTCGAGTATTAGTCTAGGGTGGGAAATGCTCCATAGATTATTCCCCCATATGGTGTCCCCAGAAGAAGCTCCATAGATTGTTCCCCCATATACTGCCCCCATTAGAAGCTCCATATTGTTCCCCCATATACTGCCCCCATTAGAAGCTCCATATTGTTCCCCCATATACTGCCCCCATAAGCAGCTCCATAGATTGTTCCACCATATGCTGCCCCCATTAGAAGCTCCTTAAGATTATTCCCCCATGCTGCTGCATGTAAAAATAAAAAAATGACATACTCACCTCTCCGTCGCTGGGTGTCAGATTCTCACCTGTCCTGCGTCCATGGCTGCTCACCGCTATCTGCCACGTCATCAGTCAGTGACGTTCGACTGCAGGGGACGCGGCGCCCTCTGCTGTCTGAAGTCACTGACCGATGACAGACACAGACAGCAGCAAGCAGCCATGGACGCAGGACAGGTGAGTATTGCTATACTTACCCGTCCTGACGCTGTGTCTTGAGCCCCCAGCTTCTCCGCGCTCTTTCTTCCTGCCTTCAGCGGTCACGTGGTACCGCTCATTAAAACTCATGAATATGCGCATATTCATGAGTTTTAATGAGCGGCACCACGTGACCGCTGAAGGCAGGAAGAGAGAGCACGGGGAGAAGCTGGGGGCTCAAGACACAGCATCAGGACGGGTAAGTATGACCTGACACCCCCGCCCCCCTTCCCCCTCCTACCCCCTTTGTATATGACTCGAATATAAGACGAGAGGGGGACTTTCAGCCCAATTTTTTGGGCTGAAAATCTCGACTTATATTCGAGTATATACGGTAAATTGGGTACAGTAGTTCAATGCAGAATGTGCTGAATATTTTTTCATAGGAATTTGGAAAAGTTATGAAATGTCCAATAAATGGCTGTTCTATTCCTGATCTAAGGCTACATTCACACAGCGTTTTTGCTGCGATTTTTGAGGATACGGTTTTCAACTGCAAAAGCAGATCAGCTTTTTAAAAAACCGCATCTCCTGAAAGGTTTTTGAGCTCATAGATAATGTTTTCAATAGAGCAGATTTCTTATCTGCTTTTGCTATCTATCCGTTGGTGTTTCTCTGGAAAGAGAAAGTATTAGAAAATTAGTGATTGAAGAAGCCCTTAAACGGGTTGTCCAGGCTTTTCACATAATCTCAGTACATATCTGGGCTGCAGAATTATGACAATAAGTAATTTGCTTTCTGTCACTAGTTTGCACGGTTTTCTAGATATTCTGAACAGAACGTCCAAGGTGGTTTGTGTTATGGCATTGAAATGAGAACTAGTCGTAACCTCCTACTCTACTCCAAACATGCCCTCTATAGCAACAACCCCACCCTCCATAGCTACAGGCCCTCCCCGTCCACATGAAGCAGCCCTCATCACACAGTAACGAATTCTTCCCCTCCAGCAGCCTCAGTGCAGAGAGCACATTTCAATGCCATAACACACCCCCCTTGGACGTTCTGTTCAGAATATCTAGAAAACCGTGCAAACTAGTGACAGAAAGTAAATTACTTATTGTCATATTTCTGCAGCCCAGATATGTACTGAGATTATGTGAAAAGCCCGGACAACCCCTTTAAACAAAAGGAAGATCTTAAAAAGACTCTTAAAAGACGCTTCATGTTTCTTAAAATGGATGCCTGCACACGTCACAGAGTGAACTGTTTTGCCATCAATGTTCGATATGTTTATGACAACAAAGAAATTATTACCAAGACACTGGCAGTAAAAGTTACTAAAGCTCATCACAGCAGCCAGTTTCTCCAGGCCATAGTGGAAAAAGTTCTGCAAGATTACGAGCTAAAAAAAGAACAGGTTCTTGCTATTGTAATGGACAAAGCTTCAAACATGATAAGTACAATTAAACTAATGAATGAGAGTAATGAACAACAGCTAGAAGAAAATTTAGTATTCAGTATGGTTGAGATGGAAGGCCACAGTGCTGTTCATGTAACTGAGGAACAAACCTATTACAACAGAAGAACAGCAAAATTATACTGTAGAAATAGATGATCTTGTTGAAGCTGCTTCAAAACACTTTCATATTCATCACTTGGGCTGTGTTGTGCACACGCTGCAGCTGGCAATAAGAGATAGTCTGCAAGAGGGACATGCTGGAAATCTGACTGGAAAAGTGAGGAAATTGGTTATTGCTGCCAGAACCCCTAAAATTGATTCTATCTTGAAGAGACGTGCTGGGAAAGGGGCAATTGTCGATCAAGCCACTCGATGGGGCAGCACTTATTTAATGATTGAGCGATTGCTTGAACTAAAACTGTTTCTTATAGATAATGCGAACCCTCAGGTAACCCTAACTGAAGGTCAATGGACACAGATGGCTGAATTGAAGGCATTGCTTAATCACCCATTTACCGTGACTAAAAAAATTACAAACTATACTGCTTGATGATCAACAGCTTACTAAAGGAAAAGAAGCTCTGACTGAGGTAGCAGTTAGGATGAGTGGCCTACAGGAGGACTGCCAGGCGCAAGAGGACTCGGGTCCTGACAGTGCTACTGCTGCCATGTCTTGATCCTCATCAGAGGAGGCGTTTGACTTTGACAAGTATTTGGATGACATGGAGCAGGCAAAGCGTTGCCACAAGGAAAAAGATTTCACTCCGTCTCCTATAGCAAGCAGATTGACCATATTTCAGCAAAATGTTTCACTTGCTCTCAAAGAAATAGAAAAATTCAACCGTTCATCAAAACTGATTGTGCATGAGGCAATTCCTTTCTACCCAGAAATTGTTAGAAATGTTGCCCGTGTGGTTAGGGCTTTGCCTCCAGCCCAAGTTAGTGTAGAGAGGTTGTTCTCTAGCCTTAAAATTATTAGGTCAGATTTGAGGTCATCTATGAAGGAGGATCTGATGGAGGCAATTCTATTTCTTAGAACAAATTCATAGACTGCACAAATGTTATTTAGTATGTTTTAGTTTGAAACTGTTTTTTTTTGCCACTTACATAGTTTATTACAGTCATATGTTAAAGTTTGGGCACCCCTATTAATGTTAACCTTTTTTTCTTTATAGCAATTTTGTTTTTTGCAACAGCTATTTCAGTTTCATATATCTAATAACTGATGGACTCAGTTATATTTCTGGATTCAAATGAGGTTTATTGTACTAACAGAAAATGTGCAATCTGCATTTAAACAAAATTTGACCGGTGCAAAAGTATGGGCACCCTTATCATTTTCTTGATTTGAACACTCCTAACTACTTTTTACTGACTTCCTGAAGCACTAAATTGGTTTTGTAACCTCATTGAGCTTTGAACTTCATAGCCAGGTGTATCAAATCATGAGAAAAGGTATTTAAGGTGGCCACTTGCAAGTAGTTTTCCTATTTGATTCTCCTATGAAGAGTGGCATCATGGGCTCCTCAAAACAACTCTCAAATGATCTGAAAACAAAGATTATTCAACATAGCTTTTCGGGGGAAGGATACAAAAAGTTGTCTCAGAGATTTAACCTGTCAGTTTCCACTGTGAGGAACATAGTAAGGAAATGGAAGAACACAGGTACAGTTCTTGTTAAGCCCAGAAGTGGCAGGCCAAGAAAAATATCAGAAAGGCAGAGAAGAAGAATGGTGAGAACAGTCAAGGACAATCCACAGACCACCTCCAAAGACCTGCAGCATCATCTTGCTGCAGATGGTGTCACTGTGCATCGGTCAACAATACAGCGCACTTTGCACAAGGAGAAGCTGTATGCGAGAGTGATGCGAAAGAAGCCTGAGGTATGCAAAAGCACATTTGGACAAGCCAGTTACATTTTGTAAGAAGGTCCTGTGGACTGATGAAACAAAGATTGAGTTGTTTGGTCATACAAAAAGGCGTTATGCATGGAGGCTAAAAAACACAGCATTCCAAGAAAAACACTTGCTACCCACAGTAAAATTTGGTGGAGGTTCCATCATGCTTTAGGGCTGTGTGGCCAATGCCGGCACCGGGAATCTTGTTAAAGTTGAGGGTCGCATGGATTCAACTCAGTATCAGCAGATTCTTGACAATAATGTGCAAGAATCAGTGACGAAGTTGAAGGGAACGCAGGGGATGGATATTTCAGCAAGACAATGATCCAAAACACCGCTCCAAATCTACTCAGGCATTCATGCAGAGGAACAATTACAATGTTCTGGACTGGCCATCCCAGTCCCCAGACCTGAATATCATTGAACATCTGTGGGATGATTTGAAGCGGGCTGTCCATGCTCGGCGACCATCAAACTTAACTGAACTGGAATTGTTTTGTAAACAGGAATGGTCACAAGTACCTTCATCCAGGATCCAGGAACTCATTAATAGCTACAGGAAGCAACTAGAGACTGTTATTTTTGCTAAAGGAGGATCTACGAAATATTAATGTCACTTTTATGTTGATGTGCCCATACTTTTGCACCGGTCAAATTTTGTTTAAATGCAGATTGCACATTTTCTGTTAGTACAATAAACCTCATTTGAATCCAGAAATATAACTGAGTCCATCAGTTATTAGATATATGAAACTGAAATAGCTGTTGCAAAAACCAAAATTGTTATAAAGAAGAAAGGTTAACATATTAATAGGGGTGCCCAAACTTTAACATATGACTGTACATAGTGTTATATACTGTATGTATGTGTGTGTGTGTGTGTGTGTGTATGTATATATGTGTGTGTATGTGTATATATATATATATATATATATATATATATATATATTCGATATTATACAGTGTATTACATATTTACAATTTATTACAGCTTTTTGTGTTCTAAAGTTGTATTCCAATAAATATATATTATGTTCTATCTAAGTATCTTGATTATTGGATCATAAAAATGATTAAATGTCTGATGTTCACATTGTACTACAATACATTTTTCACTTAAATATAAGCAATATATGTGGGAGGTGGAGTCGGTGTAAGGGAAATTGAGGAGTCGGAGTCGCAGGATTGGCTTACCGACTCCACAGCCCTGATCAGAACTGTAATATCTTAGGCTGTGTTCACACACAGCGTTTTTTTTTGCGGTATTTTTAGCGGATTTTCCAATAAAACCACTAAAAATAAGCTTCCCATTCATTTATATGCATTTTGCACTTTTTGTGCATACTGATGCGTTTTTTACCGCGAAAAAACCGCTTCGTGGTAAATAACGCAGCATGCTCATTAATTTTGCTGATTTTTCCTCGTTTCTGGCTATTTCAATGCGTATTGAAAATGCGCGGAAAAAAACGCATAAAAACCGCACATTTTCTGCGCAGAAATTGCGCGGAAAACACGCAGAAAAAAAAGCGCGGTTTCTGGGAAGGGAGTCAGGTTTTCCAGCAGAAATTTTCTGCTACGTGTGCTTATAGCCTTAAGCTTTACCAACTTTTTGAAACTTTGTGTACACCTTTGATAAGGTTGACACAGTTAAAGGCATTGCAGTTACAAGCAAAACAGACATTAAAAATTCCCCCATGATATATTCCCCTCCCCCCCACAGCGTTTGTGAAGTGCTGAACCATTAGAAAACAATCCTATATGTTCTTTTCCTGCTCTCAGTCATCCCTTCTGAGTGCCATACTGGGGGAACTGCCAAAAGGTAAAGGTTTTGTGGACATCAGAGGAAGAATTGCGTACGTGTCGCAGCAGCCTTGGGTATTTTCTGGCACTGTCCGAAGTAACATATTATTTGGGAAAGAATACAACCAAGAGAAATATGAAAGAGTCTTGAGGGCCTGCGCTCTAAAGAAGGTAAGTCATTATCTGCAGACATGTGCCTTTTTATGAATACTCTTTCGCGATTCTCTTTTAGTGTAAGTGCCGTTTAAGGGGCCGTCTGACCTTAGGCTACAAGTCTGCAGCCACTCTATGTGAGTGTAGACTTGAGACTCCTCACATCGTGTGCGCTGTGAGGGTTATCTGGCACCGCGTGCTTGCGGTCTTGTATGCACATGTATGTGATTGACATACTTCAGGTCACATTCCGACTAGACTGTGTACAGCTTTGCTCAATACACTTGCATTGAGGGTGGTCATGCTCATCTAGTCGGCATGTGACTTCATTTATGCAAATCATACTTGCAGTCATGCTCCCGGCTCTGGCGCTGGAGAATTCTCACAGCGCAGTGTACTCAATGTGAAGATTCATGATTTTGCTGTCGCTGCGCCCTTTTGGCGCTGCACCCAGAGCACGAAAATGTAACAGTGCATTTTTGAGCGCTAGGCGCCGTGCCAGGAAAATCATGCCAGCGCATGACCAGTGCACGGTCAGCGTACCCAACGCTAAATATAGGGTACACTGATCGCATGCAGCGTCATGCGATCAGAGGAGGAACTGACCTGCGGGGGCGGGGCTTAGCGGCGGCCCTGCGCTGCGCCCGAGAACGCTAGTGTGGAACTAGCCTTAGGAGAACTTTTTTCTTGAAGCTATTTTTCTGCAACCTTCTGATTGGACAATGCTAGTCTGGAGTATTTTCCATCTGGAAACTCTTCACAGGAGGGATTTGAATTTTCAGTTCTCCCACCTGGTGTTTTTCTAACCCTGAAGCAGAAGAAAAATGCAACATATAACTAACTAGCAAGTCATTTTATAATAGAAATGAATAGGAATAGGCTTTCAAGTATTTTTCAAGTGATTTTTACGGTCGTATTTCGGAGTGGACCCCCTATAATCAACTTCTCCAAAAAAAAAATCCATGTACACATATCCTTAAAATAGATATCAACAATAGAATATATTCTGTGACGTCTTCCTTATCAGATCCTCTGCCGCATTTAGCACTGGTTCTCCTATACAGTGTGGACAGCGTTGCTTCATCGAATCAGTGACTAGTGCCAGCCATGATGCACATAGAGCACGGCGGGCAGAGCACCCGGAATAGTAGAGTGGTTTACATGCAGCAAAATATTGGCATATAAGAACTACAATGACCAATGTACTCCAGACCTCTTATCTATTAGCTATGGTGCTCCACATAC
Source organism: Dendrobates tinctorius (assembly GCF_039654945.1). Classification (NCBI taxonomy): domain Eukaryota; kingdom Metazoa; phylum Chordata; class Amphibia; order Anura; family Dendrobatidae; genus Dendrobates; species Dendrobates tinctorius. The sequence continues at coordinate 21,001,530 of NW_027361694.1, forward strand.
TAGATTGTTTTTCTTTTCCAATAATTTTTGTTGAACATTTAAATGGAGATTGTTTTTCTAAGTGCAGAATAGTGAAATGGTACAATGTTGTTCTGTCGTGGGACAGGACCTGCTGCAATTAGAGGATGGGGACATGACGATGATTGGAGATCGTGGTGTTACGTTAAGTGGAGGACAAAAGGCTCGTGTTAACTTGGCAAGGTAAGACCGTCGTTGGGTAAGAATGCAGAAACACGTTTTATTGGCTACTTTTGTAGCTTTTTTTATTTTATAGAGCTACAAACAACAAGTGTAAAGGAAATCTGTCATTCCTGTGCTAGCAAACGTGACGTGGACCAGCTTTACAAGGAGCGGTTGCTTACTATTCTTCATACATCTACCAATATGATAAGCTTCTGTTCCATTCACATTAAATGGGTTTTTATTCGGTCGTCCATGACAGCACCACCTGAGAGAGGGGATCCACCCCTTAGGAACAGGAAACCTACAGATACAAAAGGGTGGCACCTCTCCCACGCATCAGTTGGTTTCCTGTTCCTAGAGGACAGGACTCTCTACAGATCGTCCATCATGGAGTCGTCGTTGAGTACCCAGGCCGGCTGACCGACTCAGGTAGCGAGGGGGTCTCCTACCTTGGTCAGTGCGGGGTCCCTGGAGGCGCCACGGTGGGGCCGGGTAGGTCACCACGGCAGTGGACGGAGCAGGTGGAGCAGGGGTCCGGTGGATGCCGTCTCCAAAAACGCCAGCACCTGGTATGTATGCCCCGGTCCCGCTGCGCTTCCCCAGGCCCGGTCCTCCCGGTCAGTGCTGGCCCCTGGCGGGCTCATGGCGGCGTGCGCAGAGGGGCAGTGGGGCATTCCGGGCAGGAGGCGCTGCGCGGCTCCTTCGCGCGCGCTCCCGCAGGGCTCTGATGAGCGGCGGAAGTGACACGGCGGAAGGGGCGGAGCGATAGCGCCGATACCGGAAGTCGGGTGCCGGCCGGCCTCCGGCGCGCGCCGCGGGTGCATGCCCGTCCGGGGGTCGCGCGGCGAGGGGGGCCGGAGAATGGGGGAGGGAGTGCGGAAAGCCGGGTGGGTGGTGCTATGGCAGGAAACCTGCTGACCCGGACACCAGGAGGCCATATAAGGCAGATGGGGATGCCGCTGGGGTGCTTCTGAAGGCCCCAGCAATGGATACAACGGAAGCCCCCTTGGACCAGCAGGACGAGGCGCAGGAGCGCCCGCAAAAACAGGCCACGACAAAACCGCATGCGAGTGGCCAGCAGAAAAAACAGAGACGAACTAGCGACCAGAGCCGCGAAAGTTCCTCCAGAAAGGACCCCCCTGCCTCCCTCCGTCATCCGGTACCTGCTTCATCTGCATGGGTAAGAGATCTCCGTGAATGTACCCTGATGCAGTGTTCCCTTATGTTTTCAGGGGAAGAAGGCTACGGGAAAACAGAAGCACAGGGAATGTGCCCTCTGTAGTTCCCCCTTACCAGATGGCCACCCTAAAAAATTATGCCAACCATGCATTCGGCAAACGGTAGGGGTTATTAAAGACAGGGAGTCCAGGGGTAGATTGTCAGGCCCTTATACTCTCCCCCGTTTATGCAGGTAGCGGAAGAGACACCTGACTTCACTTCGAACCTGAGAGAGATGATCAGGGCAGAAATGAAAGTCTTACCTCAAAGAGAACCTTCTAGGAGAAGAGAGGCTAGTGGTTCAGGCTCGGAGACCTCAGTCGCCCCTAGGAAAGGCGATAATTCCTCGGACTCCTCGGCCTCCTCGTCGTCTTCCTCGGATGAAGACTCTAGCCGGTTCTGCTTCCCCTTAGACCAGATGGACAGATTAGTGAAAGCAATACGGTCCACCATGGGGGTAGCGGACAAAAAACGGGAACTCTCAGCACAGGACATAATGTTCGGGGGTCTAGACCCCAAAAAACGCAGAGCTTTTCCATTAAACGATAAGGTTCAGAACCTAATTGACAGAGAATGGAAGAGACCGGAAAAAAGGGGCTCCATGCCACCAGCCTTTAAGCGGAGATACCCCTTTGATAACCCGGTAGTAAACAGATGGGATAAAGCCCCGAAACTAGACGCAGCAGTAGCCAAAGCATCTAAAAAATCCGCCATACCATTTGACGATATGGCCTCCTTGAAAGATCCGCTAGATAAAAAAGCGAATTCTTTTCTTAAAGGGACATGGGAGATGTCAGCAGGCGCGTTAAGACCAGCGGTAGCTGCCACCTGTACAGCCAGATCGATGATGGTCTGGCTAGATCAGCTGGATTCCGAGCTAAAAGACGGAGCTTCAAGATCATCTATTCGGAAAAGTTTAACGATCATTCAGAATGCCCCGGCGTTTTTAGCTGATGCTTCTGCAGACTCTGCAAGAATGGCGGCTAAAGCCGCGGGTCTATCTAATGCAGCGCGAAGAGCGCTCTGGTTAAAATGTTGGCCAGGAGATATTCAAGCCCGGTCCCGTCTGTTCCATTCCCTGCGAGGGGGAGTACCTATTCGGCCCCGTCTTGGACGAATTGTTAGAGAAGGCTGGAGATGACAAAAAGAAATTTCCCAGTCTCCCGAACCCCTCGTACAAACGTCCCTTTACCAGAAAAGGTTTTTTCCGGAGAAGGCCGTCCTGAGATCAGGGCAGATGGGAGGAGAAAAAAAAGGAAAGGTACAGGATTCATGTTTGGAGGGGGGCGCCAGGAAGGTCCAGCTCGAGATACGAAAAAGCCGCCCCAATGACTAGTTACCCCGGTAGGAGCGAGACTAGCTGCCTTCTACCCATCCTGGTCCCTGATCTCTAATAGCAGCTGGATATTGGGGATAATAGCCGTGGGACTACGACTAGAGTTTTCTAGGGTTCCCCTTGATCAATTTAAAATCACCCCACTCAGGTCGTCTGCTTCAGAACAAGCTGCCCTGGAGGCCGAGGTTCATGACCTGTGCGCCAAGAAAGTCCTGATAGAGGTTCCAGAGGGAGAATGGGGGAAGGGATTCTACTCCCCTCTGTTCCTGGTCCGCAAACCAGACAGCTCCTTTAGGACAATAATAAACCTTAAGGCCCTCAACAAGTTTTTGGTCATACGTCCTTTTAAAATGGAAACAATTAAATCTGCAATAAAATTGCTGTTCCAAAACTGCTTTATGGTGGTGTTAGATCTAAAAGACGCATACTACCATATACCCATCCATGCAGGCCATCAGCGGTTTCTCAGAGTGGCGGTTCAGTTGGATGGGTCAATTCGACATTTCCAATATGCGGCCCTCCCTTTTGGAGTGGCAGTCGCTCCCCGAGTGTTTACTAAAGTAATAGCGGAGGTCATGGCCCATCTACGTGAATCGAACATTCTGGTGATCCCCTACCTGGACGATTTTCTTATTGTAGGTAAAACGGCGAATCATTGTTTACAACAGCTACAAAAGGCAATGTCCGCCCTAGAACGGTTAGGATGGTTGCTGAACGTCAAAAAGTCTCGGTTGCAACCAATGAAAGTCCAACAATTCTTGGGCCTAACCCTGGATTCTGAAAAACAGGAATGCCGTCTGCCTCCGGAGAAGCTTGTTCGCCTCCATTTTCATATCCTGAACGCCTCCAATAACCCCACCATGTCCCTCAGGAAAGCCATGTCCCTTCTAGGCTCTCTTTCGGCCTGTATCCCGGCAGTCCAGTGGGCCCAGTTTCATGCAAGGAAACTACAGAGCGAGGTCTTATTACATCAAAAAGTCCTTGGGGGTTACTTGGAGTGTCAGCTAACCTTGTCCCGTAACACAAGGGATTCCCTAGAGTGGTGGTTAGACAAGGATAACTTGTCTAAAGGGGTGCCCTGGGAGTATAACGTAACCCGCATAGTCACCACGGATGCTAGTCCTTACGGTTGGGGAGCTCATATGGGTGAAATATTAGTCCAGGACCAATGGCAACATGATCAGTTAGGAATGTCATCTAACCTAAAAGAATTGACAGCAGTAGAACAGGCGGCTAAAAAGCTCCTTGTGTATCTACAGGGCCATCACGTGCGAGTGTTCTCCGACAATCAGGTCGCCGTGGCATATATCAATCACCAAGGCGGGACCCGTTCCAGACCCCTGATGATTGTAGCAGAGCGGTTGTTCCATCTAGCAGAACAATACTTTCTATCTTTAACAGCGTTGCATATAAAAGGAAGAAACAACATCACGGCAGACTTTTTAAGCCGCAATCAGCTAAAGCAAGGGGAATGGTCCCTAAACACCTCCATATTCAATCTGATTGTTCAAAAGTGGGGATATCCAGAGGTAGACCTCTTCGCCACCAGAGACAACAGGCAATTGAAACAATTCTGCTCCCTAAATCCCAGAGAGAATCCTCTGGCGGTAGATGCCTTCCTGATAAAGTGGGACTTCAAACTAGCCTACGCCTTCCCTCCCCTATCTCTTCTACCCCTGGTGATGAGGAAAATCAGGAAAGACAGAGCGAGGGTTATAGTCATCGCTCCATTTTGGCCCAGGAGAGCATGGTTCTCATGCCTCAGGACCATGTCGGTGTCCGATCCTTGGGTTCTGCCGGACATCCCGGATCTCCTGTCCCAGGGCCCAGTCTTCCATCCTCAGGTGGCTGGCCTTCATCTGACGGCGTGGAGTTTGAACGGTCATTATTAGAAGAGAAGGGCTTCTCCGCAGACCTAATTAACACCCTACTTAAGAGTAGAAAAATCATTACCACAAAAATTTGTCAGAATTTGGAAGAAATTCCTTCAAAACTCAGGAGTAGTCGCTGGGGATTCAGCGCCTATAATGCAGATATTAGAGTTCCTACAAAAAGGTCTGGACATGGGGCTCTCTACCAGTACCCTTAAAGTACAAGTGTCAGCCTTGGGGGCTCTGTTTAGCTGTAACATCGCTGGTAATTATTGGGTAAGCAGGTTCATTAAGGCGGCAGGTAGATCCAGGCCAATAATGAAGGATAGGTTCATGCCGTGGGACTTGAACCTAGTCCTCACTGCTATGACAGAGACCCCATTCGAACCTATCTCGTCGGCTTCCCTAAAAAACCTGTCCCTCAAGGTAGCCTTCCTGGTAGCTCTAATATCAGCCCGCAGAATAAGCGATATCCAGGCTTTATCTAGGTGTCCTCCTTATTTACAGTTCAAAGAGGATAGGGTAATACTTAGACCTGATCCAGCGTACTTGCCGAAGGTAGTGTCTAGTTTCCATAGGACACAGGAAATAGTTCTTCCATCCTTCCTCCCTAATCCAACTAACGAGAAGGAAAAGAAACTACACACCCTGGATGTCAGGAGAGGCCTCATAGAATATCTGACAGTCACCGATCCCTGGAAGAAAGATAATGCCCTATTTATCTCTCATCAAGGCCCCAGGAAAGGTTGTAGAGCATCAAAAAATACACTAGCCAGATGGATTAGAGAGGCGATTTCAAAAGCATACACCTCAAAGGGCAGGTCGCCACCCGGGAAGCTGAGGGCGCATTCCACCAGAGCCATGGCGACCTCATGGGCCGAAAGATCAGAAGTCTCCATTGACCAGATTTGTAAGGCGGCTACTTGGTCCTCTCCGAGCACCTTTTATAGTCATTATAGGCTAGACCTGGGTGCTTCCACAGACCTCTCTTTTGGTATAAGGGTGCTGCAGGCTGTAGTCCCTCCCTAAAGCTGATATTACTCTCTGTAAATCTCTCAGGTGGTGCTGTCATGGACGACCGAATAAAGTCTTAGTTACTCACCGGTTAACGGTATTTTTCGGAGTCCATGACAGCACCCGTATATTCCCTCCCTTTTAGTTTGATTGGGGTGTGCACGTCTATTTCTTGTATATGCTCACTGGTGGTAAAAGTTTATAATTGTAAAGAATACTGTACATAAATCATGCATTAACCTTGGAAGTCCTCTTGTGCTCTGTAATCCAACTGATGCGTGGGAGAGGTGCCACCCTTTTGTATCTGTAGGTTTCCTGTTCCTAAGGGGTGGATCCCCTCTCTCAGGTGGTGCTGTCATGGACTCCGAAAAATACCGTTAACCGGTGAGTAACTAAGACTTTCCCACAAACAAAGTAAATTTTAATTAATAAATTTTGTAATAATAAGTTCCACAATTTGATGTGTAAAATATATATATTGTGTGTGTTTTTTATTTTTCCATTGATATAACTGTATGAGGGCTTGTTTTTATGCAGGACGAGATGTAGTTTTGAAAGACACCATCCATTTTATCAAATGATAGACTGGAAAGCAAGAAAAAAATTCCAAGTGTGTTGAAATTGTATAGCGTTCAATTCCACGGTTGTGTTTTTTTTTGTTTTGTTTTGTTTTTAACTTGCCATGTTCAATATAGGGTAAAACTGATCTCACAGTATGATTCTCCAGGTCAGTACAATTACACAGCTACCAAACCATATATAGTTGTTGTGTCTTTTTATTTTTATTATTATTATTATTTTAAGTAATGAAGAAATTGTGGTAATTTTTGTAAAAAAAGGTTTTTGTCACTATTTTCTGAGATGTGTAACGTTTAAAAAAAAATTTGGATCTGGGGCTGCATGAGGGCATACTTTTTGCAACTTGAGCTGAGGTTTTTATACTATTTTGAGGTAGATGCGATGTTTTGTTTGCCTTTTACTGCTTTTTATTGCAATACTGCGGAGTCCAAAAGAACGTAATTCTATCTTTTCAATTTTTTTTTATTCCGTCATGCTGCTTGGATAGAATAGATTTTGACGAATGCAGCAATACCTATTAGGCATATTTTTTTTTTCTTAATTACATAGTAACATAGTAACATAGTTATTAAGGTTGAAGGGAGACTTTAAGTCCATCTAGTTCAACCCATATCCTATCCTAACTTGCCCTAACATGTTGATCCAGAGGAAGGCAAAAAAACCCCATGTGGCAACAGTAAGCTTCACATTGGGGGAAAAAAATTCCTTCCCGACTCCACATACGGCAATCAGACTAGCTCCCTGGATCAACGCAATATTAAGGAGACTAGTGTATATACCCTGTAATATTATACTTTTCAAGAAAGGCATCCAGTCCCTTCTTAAATTTTAGTAGTGAATCACTCATTACAACATCATATGGCAGAGAGTTCCATAGTCTCACTGCTCTTACAGTACAGAATCCGCGTCTGTGAGTATGCTTAAACCTTCTTTCCTCCAGACGTAGAGGATGCCCCGTTGTCCCCGTCACAGGTCTAAGAGTAAAAAGATCATTAGAAAGGTCTTTGTATTGTCCCCACATATATTTATACATTGTAATAAGATCACCCCTAAGCCTTCGATTCTCCAAACTAAATAACCCCAAGTGTAATAACCTGTCTTGGTATTGCAGACCCCCTAGTTCCCTAATAACCTTGGTCGCTCTTCTCTGCACCCGCTCCAGTTCAGCTATGTCTTTCTTATACACCGGAGACCAGAACTGTACACAGTATTCTAAGTGTGGTCGCACTAGTGACTTATATAGAGGTAAAATTATGTTCTCCTCATGAGCATCTATGCCTCTTTTAATGCATCCCATTATTTTATTTGCCTTTGCAGCAGCTGCTTGACTCTGGCCACTAAATGTGAGTTTGTCGTCCACCCATACACCCAGGTCTTTTTCAGTGACTGTTTTGCCCAGTGTTTTACAATTAAGCACATAATTATACAACTTGTTCGTTCTACCCAAGTGCATGACCTTACATTAATCCCCATTAAAGCTCATTTGCCATTTATCAGCCCAAGCTTCTAGTTTACATAAATCCTCCTGTAATATAAAATTGTCCTCCTCTGTATTAATTACCCTGCAGAGTTTAGTGTCATCTGCAAATATTGAAATTCTACTCTCTATGCCCCCTACAAGGTCATTAATAAATATGTTAAAAAGAAGCGGGCCCAAAACTGACCCCTGTGGTACCCCACTGCTAACCCTGACCCAGTCCGAGTGTGCTCCATTAATAACCACCCTTTGTTTCCTATCCCTGAGCCAGCTCTTAACCCACCTACACATATTTTCCCCTATCCCCATTGTTCTCATTTTATGTATCAACCTTTTGTGTGGCACCTTATCAAAAGCTTTTGAAAAGTCCATGTACACCACGTCCACTGCATTCCCTTGGTCCAGTCCGGAACTTACCTCTTCATAAAAGCTTATCAGATTAGTCTGACAGGAACGGTCTCTTGTAAACCCATGTTGATATTGGGTCATAAGGTTATTCTTCTCCAGATACTCCAGTATAGTATCTCTTAGAAAACCCTCCAGGATTTTACCCACAGTTGAGGTTAAACTTACTGGCCTATAATTTCCAAGTTCAGTTTTTGTCCCCTTTTTGAATATTGGCACCACATTTGCTATACGCCAGTCCTGTGGTACAGACCCTGTTATTATGGAATCTTTAAAGATTAAAAATAGTGGTCTATCTATGACTGTGCTTAATTCCTGCAGTACTCGGGGGTGTATCCCATCCGGGCCCGGGGATTTGTCAATTTTAGTGATTTGTAGACGCCGCCGTACTTCCTGCTGGGTTAAGTAGGTGACATTTAATGGAGAATTTTTATCCCTGATCATGTTATCCGTCATGGGATTTTCTTGTGTAAATACTGTTGAAAAAAAGTTATTTAGCATATTGGCTTTTTCCTCATCCTCATCCACCATTTCACCCAGACTATTTTTAAGGGGATCAACACTATCATTTTTTAGCTTCTTACTATTTATGTAGTTAAAGAATATTTTGGGATTATTTTTACTTTCTCTGGCAATGAGTCTCTGTCTCAATCTTTGCTGTCTTGATTTGCTTTTTACAGAATTTATTTAATCTTCTGTATTTATTTAATGCCTCATCACTACCTACTTGCTTTAATTCTCTAAATGCTTTATTTTTATCTCTTATTACGCCCCTTACAGCTCTATTTAGCCATAGTGGTTTCCTCCTATTTCTCGCATGTTTATTCCCATACGGTATATATTGTGCACAGGTCCTATTCAGGATGCTAATAAATGTCTCCCATTTTCTTTGTGTATTTTTATGTCTCAGGATATCGTCCCAGTTAATTGCACCAAGATCATCTCTCATCCGTTGGAAATATGCCTTCCTGAAGTTTAGTGTCCTTGTAACCCCTCTACTACACATCTTATTAAAGGATACATGAAAACTTATTAATTTGTGATCACTATTACCCAAGTGACCCTCAACCCTTACATTTGATATGCTGTCTGGCCTGTTGGTTAATATTAGGTCTAGCAGTGCCCCCCCTCTTGTTGGGTCCTGAACCAGTTGTGAAAGGTAATTGTCTCTCATCGTTGTCAGAAACCTATTACCCTTGCTGGAACTGCAGGTTTCGGTTCCCCAATGTATTTCAGGGTAGTTGAAGTCCCCCATAATAATGACTTCTCCTTGAGTCGCTGCTTCATCTATTTGCTTTATGAGGATATTCTCTGTAGCTTCCATTATTTTTGGAGATTTATAACAAACCCCTATCAGTAATTTATTATTTTTCCCCCCTCCGCTTATCTCTACCCACAGGGAGTCTACATTTTCATTAGATTCATATATATTATCACGAAGGATGGGTTTTAAGGATGATTTTACATATAAACACACGCCTCCCCCTCGCTTATTTGTTCGGTCATTTCTGAACAGACTATAGCCCTGTAAATTAACAGCCCAGTCATGGCTCTCATCCAGCCATGTCTCAGATATCCCCACCATGTCATAATTATGTTCCAACAACATTAACTCCAATTCCTCCATTTTGTTGGCGAGACTTCTGGCATTAGTATACATGCACTTTATGTATCTCTCTGTACCTCTATTCTTTCTTAAATTATTAACTGTTCTAACCCCACCCCCCATGCCACCTCCACCCCCAATGTCATTATTTGTGCCCAGGTCTCTATCTGCACTGTCTTCCCCTCCTATAAAAGGAATACCCTCCCCCCCGTCCCTAGTTTAAACACTCCTCCAACCTTCTAGCCATTTTCTCCCCCAGCACAGCGGCACCCTCCCCATTGAGGTGCAGCCCGTCCCTAGCGTAGAACCTGTAGCCAACTGAGAAGTCGGCCCAGTTCTGCAGGAACCCAAACCCCTCCTTCCTACACCAATTCCTGAGCCACTTATTAATCTCCCGTTGCCTCTCTGGTGTGGCACGTGGTACAGGAAGTATTTCCGAAAATACCACCTTGGAGGTCCTTGCTTTAAGCTTACAGCCTAATTCCCTGAAATCATCTTTAAGGACCTTCCACCTACCTCTAACTTTGTCATTTGTGCCAATGTGCACCATGACCGCTGGATCCTCTCCAGCCCCTCCCAGTAATCTGTCAAACCGATCAGTGATGTGTCGGACTCGAGCGCCAGGTAGGCAGCACACCGTTCGACGATCCCTGTCTTTGTGACAGATTGCCCTATCTGTTCCAATTGTTTTTTTTTTATTTGGGCAAAAGGGATCATTTGAACTTTTTTTTTTTTTTTTTTTACTGTATTTAATTGTCCCCTTAGAGCAAGGGTGGGCAAATAATTTTCCCGAGGGGTCACATGAGACCCTGACTGATGTGGAGGGCCGAACTAATAGCTTGAAATTTAATTCTTTTCAATATTAATTTATTAGTATTAATTGTATCACTTAATATTGAGCAGAATTAAGTATGCTGACATCACCCTATATACAGCATGAGCCTCACACAGCCTACTACATATGCGGCATGAACCCCACACAGCCTCCCTATATACGGCATGAGCCCCACACAGCCTCCCTATATATGGCATGAGCCCCACACAGCCTCCCTATATATGGCATGAGCCCCACACAGCCTCCCTATATATGGCATGAGCACCACACAGCCTCCCTATATATGGCATGAGCCCCACACAGCCTCCCAATATACGGCATGAGCCCCACACAGCCTCCCTATGTACTGCATGAGCCCCACACAGCGCCTCCCTATGTATGGCATGAGCCCCACACAGCCTTCCCATAAACTGCATGAGCCCACACCGTCTTCTTATATACAGCATGAGCCCCACAGTCTCTCCACATACAGAATGAGGTCCCACACAGCCTCCCATATACTGCATGAGGCCCCCATTGCCTCCCCATATATTGCATGACAGTATACAGCCTTCCCTTAGCCTCCCCATATGCAGCATATCACCCCCTTAGCCTCCCCATGTGCATCATGATACCCCCATAGCCTCTTCGTGTGCAGCATGATACCCCCATAGCCTCCCCGTGTGCAGCATGACACCCCCATAGCCTCGCGGTGTGCAGCATGTCACCCCCATAGCCTCCCCGTGTGCTGCATGTTCACCCCCATAGAATCTCCATGTCCACCTCCATAGAATCCCCATGTTCACCCCCACAGAATCCCCATTTTGACCCCCATAGAATCCCCGTGTTCACCCCCATATTCATAAACATGAAAAAAGACACTCACCTCGGTCCCGTTCCTAGGCGCCCTGCTTCTGCCTCCGCTGTGCTGACGTCATCGCGTCAGCTGTTTCACACGCTGATTGGTGGAAGAAGTGGCCGGAGGCCCCTCCTCCACCAATGCTGACTGCGGGAGACAGGTTTTCAGCCCCACAGCTGTCTTGACCCGCGGGCCGAACTTTGCCCAGGTCTGCCTTAGAGGACTTGAAGTTGTGATCATCTGCTTGCTTGTGCTGTACATAGCAGTGCACTACTATCTATAGTGAAAATCTTGTTCTCTTCTGAACACCAGCTAAGTACTAGCTTTCATATGAGTGTCATAATGATAATCCCGTCAGTCTTCAGCAGACCCCCGGCTGTCAGAGCAACTTATCAGCCCCCTGCAATCACGTCACAGGTGCACCAATGAGTGCTTGGAATGACGCTTCACCCCTTCTTCCGCATGTTAAATGCCAATATTAGAGGCAGATGATGGCTGATTAATTCTGCCATCATCTGCCAGGCAAGATGTGGGCTCAGCCTGCAAGCCTGCATCAAAGTCAGGTAGGCGGCATATGATGTACCAGAATGTCATATGTTGGTAAGGGGTTAATGTGTAAAGGTTTTTATTTCAAGACCTAATGATTGATATGTACTTAGTTTGTGGGTCAACCTCTTTAAACTCAAATGCGGTGGTTTAAAATGTCTCACATGCTCACTGATCTGTTGGCATAATATCCTTACCGTGCACCCTACATATTGTATGTAGCACTGGTCACAGAACTGTATGGTGTAAACCACATGTGTAGAACTACAATTAATAAAATGTTGGATATTCTATTTAGTACAATAATGTGTAGAGGATAGAAGAGTAGCATGCCGAGCCTGCCATGCCAAGGTGAGGAGACTTTTAAGCCTTGCAATGCTGCTCCCGGAAATTGAATATGAAAATTGTCTTTTCAGAGAGGAAGAGGACTAGAACTTAGTGCCACCTATTGAAAGTGTCAATCTTAAATGTCAGTCGACCCTTTAACCCCTTCCCGACCTGTGACACAGCGTATGCGTCATGAAAGTCGGTGCCAATCCGACCCTTGACGCATACCCTGTGTCACAACTTCAAAGCCCCCCTGCGGGTCGGGTGACCGGGGTCAATGAAAGGTCACCTGACCCGCACATACAGGGGGCTTTGTTCTTCACCACAGGGCGCGTGGCTTCGCCCCCACATGGCAACGATCGCTCTGATTGGCTGTTTCACTTTTAACAGCCAATCAGAGCGATAGTAATATTTCATCAATGAAAATTGATGAAATATTACAATCCAGCCATGGCCGATGCTGCAGTAGCATTGGACATGGCTGGTGACACCGATCCGACCCCCCCCCATCGGCGATCGCCCCCCCACCACTGAATGACAGCGGCAATCTGCCCCTGCTGTCATCATCTGCCCCCCCTCCCCTTCCCTCCGCTCCCCGCCAGCTTCCGATCCCCCCTCACCTTCCCAGTACCTTCTGAGTCCCCCTGTCGCTCGGGCGCATGCGCAGTGCGCCCACCCGAATCTGCCGGCTGCAGATTCCATTCTTTCATTTTGATCACTCTCTCAGTGATCAAAATGAAATAAAAAGTAAATAAACCCCCCCGATTATCACCCCCAAAGGTAGGCGCAACTGATAAAATAAAGAAAATATAAAATTATTTTTATTTTTCCATTAGGGTTGGAATTAGGGTTAGGGTTGGAAATAGGGTTAGGGTTGGAAATAGGGTTAGGGTTGGAAATAGGGTTAGGGTTGGAAATAGGGTTAGGGTTGGAAATAGGGTTAGGGTTGGAAATAGGGTTAGGGTTAGGGTTGGAATTAGGGTTAGGGTTGGAATTGGGGTTAGGGTTGCAATTAGGGTTAGGGTTGCAATTAGGGTTAGGGTTGCAATTAGGGTTAGGGTTGCAATTAGGGTTAGGGTTAGAATTAGGGTTAAGATTAGGGTTAGGGGTGTGTTAGGGTAAGGGTTGGGATTAGGGTTAGGCTTGTGGTTAGGGTTGGAATTAGGGTTAGGGGTGTGTTGGGGTTAGGGTTATGGCTAGGGTTGGGATTAGGGTTAGAGATGTGTTGGGGTTAGGGTTGTGATTAGGGGTGTGTTGGGGTTAGGGTTGGAGATAGAATTGAGGGGTTTCCACTGTTTAGGCACATCAGGGGTCTCCAAATGCGACATGGTGCCACCATTGATTCCAGCCAATTTTGCGTTCAAAGAGTCAAACGGTGCTCCCTCCCTTCCAAGCCCCGACATGTGCCCAAGCAGTGGTTTACCCCAACATATGGGGTATCAGCGTACTCAGGAAAAATTGCACAACAACTTTTGGGGACTAATTTCTCCTGTTACCCTCGGGAAAATAAAAAATTGGGGGCTAAAAAATTATTTTTGTGGAAAAAAAAAATTATTTTTTCATTTTCACGTCTCTGCATTATAAACTTCTGTGAAAAACTTGGGTTCAAAGTGCTCACAACACATGTAGATAAGTTCCTTGGAAGGTCTAGTTTCCAAAATGGGGTCACTTGTGGGGGATTTTCACTGTTTAGGCACATCAGGGGCTCTGCAAACATAACGACGACTGCAGACTATTCCATCAAAGTCTGCATTTCAAAACGTCACTACTTCCATTCCGAGCCCTGACGTGTGCCCAAACAATGGTTCCCCCCCACATATCGGGTACCAGCGTACTCAGGACAAACTGGACAACAACTTTTGGTGTCTAATTTATCCTGTTACCCTTGTGAAAAAAAAAACTGCGGGCTAAAAATCTTTGTTTTTTGAGGAAAAAAATGATTTTTTATTTTCATGGCTCTGCGTCATAATCTTCTGTGAAGCACTTGGGGGTTCAAGGTGCCCACCACACATCTAGGCAAGTTCCTTATGGGGTCTAGTTTCTAAAATGGGGTCACTTGTGGGGGGTTTCTACTGTTTAGGCACACAGGGGCTCTGCAAATGTAACATGACGCCCGCAGACCATGCCATCAAAGTCAGCATTTCAAAATGTCACTACTTCCCTTCTGAGCCCCGACGTGTGCCCAAACAGTGGTTCCCCCCCCACATACGGGGTACTAGCATGCTCAGGACAAACTGGTCAACAACTTTTGTGGTCCAATTTCTCCTGTTACCCTTGTGAAAATAAAAAAATTGCAGACTAAAAAATATTTTTTTTTTAGGAAAAAAAAATATTTTTTATTTTCATGGCTCTGCGTTATAAACGTCTGTGAAGCACCTGGGGGTTCAAAGTGATCACTATGTATCTAGAGAAGTTCCTTAGGGGGTCTAGTTTCCAAAATGGGGTCATTTGTGGGGGAGCTCCAAAGTTTAGGCACACAGGGGCTCTCCAAACACGACATGGTGTCCGCTAACAATTGGAGCTAATTTTTATTTCAAAAACTCAAATGGCGCTCCTTCCCTTCTGAGCCCTGCCGTGCGCCCAAACAGTTGTTCCCCCCTACATATGGGGTGCCAGCGTACTCTGGACAAACTGGACAACAACTGGTCCAATTTCTCCTGTTAGCCATGTGAAAATAAAAAATAGCGTGCTTAAAAATCATTTTTGAGGAAAAACAGTGATTTTTTATTTTCACTGCTCTACGTTATAAACTTTTGTGAAGCACTTGGGGGTTCAAAGTGCTCACTACACATCGAGATAAGTTCCATAAGGGGTATAGTTTCCAAAATGGTGTCACTTGTAGGGGTTTTTCACTTTTTAGGCACACAGGGGCCCTCCAAACGCGACAAGGTGTCCGATAACGATTCAAAAAGTTAAATGGCGCTCCTTCCCTTCCGGGCCCTGCCATGCGCCCAAACAGTGGTTTATGACCACATATGAGGTATCGGTGTACTCAGGAGAAATTGCCCAACAAATTATAGGATCCATTTTATCCTGTTTCCCATGTGAAAATGAAAAAACTGAGGCTAAGTACTTTTTTTTTTTTACGGATAAATTTGTGAAGCACCTGGGGGTTCAAAGTGATCACTATGCATCTAGATAAGTTCCTTGGGGGGGTCTAGTTTCCAAAATGGGGTCACTTGTGGGGAAGCTCCAGTGTTTAGGCACACAGCGACTCTCCAAACGTGACATGGCAAGCGCTAAATATTCCAGCAAATTCTCTATTCAAAAAGTCAAATGGTGCTCCTTCCCTTCTGAGCCCTGCCGTGCGCCCAAACAGTGGTTTATGACCACATATGAGGTATCGGTGTACTCAGGAGAAATTGCCCAACAAATTTTAGGATCCATTTTATCCTGTTGCCCATATGAAAATGAAAAAAAATGATGCTAAAAGAAAATTTGTGTTGGAAAAATTAAAATGTCCATTTTTTCCTTCCACGTTGCTTTAGTTCCTGTGAAGCACCTGAAGGGTTAATAATCTTCTAGAATGTAGTTTTGATTAGCTTGAGGGGTGCAGTTTTTAGAATGGTGTCACTTTTGGGTATTTTCTGCCATATAGACCCTTCAAAGTGACTTCAAATGTGAGGTGGTCCCTAAAAGAAATGGTTTTGTAAATTTTGTTGTAAAAATGAGAAATTGCTGGTCAACTTTTAACCCTTATAACTTCCTAACAACAAAAAAAATTTGTTTCCAAAAT